>NC_140993.1:1907796-2349801 GCF_052327205.1 Somniosus microcephalus
GGGGTTAGGGGGGAGGAGAGGGGGTTAGGGGGGAGGAGAGGGGGTTGAGGGAGAGGGGGAGGAGAGGGGGTTGAGGGGAGGGGGAGGAGAGAGTGGGAGGGGGGGAGAGAGAGAGGGAGGGAGCCCGGCGTTGGTGAGGCGTAGGCCTCGTGCGTGGCGTAGCGGTCAGGCCCGGCGCGAATGACCCCCCCTCAGTTCGGGCCTGCCAGCCTTTACAAAGATGGCGGCGATCGCGGGCTGCTTGTTAGTAATCGGGGCCAGCGGGACGGGAGGTGCCTAGCTCGGGGGTGGCTGGGGAGGAGAGGCCGAGGCTTTGAGGCCTGCAGGCAGGGTAACCCTGGAAGGTTGCGGCGCCCGGCGGAGGTAGCGAGTCAAGAGGAAAAAATAGGGTGAAAGGTCGGAAAATTAATGAGGTGTTCACTGTTGTTGTTGTTGTCGTTCACTCTTGTTTCACTGTTGTGCCTGACTATGCCTCAGCTGACTCCGCCCCTGGGCTACCGAGTATAAGAGCGGCCGCATGGCAGCTCCTGGCATTCGGTCGTCCACGAGAGGCATAGTCCTGATCTGTCTGAAGTGCAATTCAGTAGTTAATAAAAGCCTGTTGTTCTGAACTCTGCCTAGCCTTTTATTAGAATTGATAGCGCATCAATTTTATTAACTACTGAAAAAAAAAAACGATGCTGCAGATTCTTAAGATCAAGTGCCTGGAACTCGACCCGCAAGAACCGGACTCGACTGCTAAGTTCTCGCACTGGCTGCACTGTTTTGAGTCCTTTCTGACTGCATCCGGCGAGACCGTCGCCGCCGATGCCGACAAGCTCAGGGTGCTGAACTCTAAAGTAAACCACCGAGCTTTTGCCCTTATCCGGGACGCTACGAGCTACCAGGGGGCTATCAACATCTTGAAGGAGCAATACGCACGCCCGGATCAACTATGTTTACGCAAGACATCTCCTGGGGTCTCGCAAACAACAGCCCGGGGAACCCACAGAAGCATACATACGGGCGCTGAAGGAACTCGGCCGAGCCTGCGAATGCAAGCAAGTAACAGCCACGGAACATACGGAGGAGCTCATCCGGGACGCCCTCGTGGCGGGCCTCAGGTCCACTCACACACGGCAGCGACTGCTGGAAAGTAGCGAGCTCGACCTGAAGAAGGCGATTTCACTCACCCTCTCGTTGGACGTAGCCCACCGGAACATGGAGGCCTACTCCCCGGACCGCGCGGCCCGCCTCGTGGATGCCGCAGCCCGCCGCCACCTTGGGACGCAGCGCCGCCACGGCCCTGGCCTCAACTGCTGCAGCGATGTCCCGCCCGAGCCAGAAATGTTATTTCTGTGGCCAAACCAAACACCCCAGGGCGCGCTGCCCGCGGCGAAAAACGCGGTCTGCTCTGCCTGCGGTAAGAAGGGACACTACGCTGGCGTCTGCAGAAGCCAGAAGACCCCTACCTCCAGCAGCGCCGCGTGCGATTCGTGGGAGCGGCCCATCTTGCCTCCCTCCAGCCTCGTGGGGATCGGGATCGTCATGGGCGCCGCCATTTTGTCCTTCCTCTCCGACGCCGCCATCTTGTCTGCCATTCTGCCAACGGGCCCCCGACTCACCCACCGCCGCCTCACCGGGGTTCTACAGCGACGCTACCGACTCCACAGCGGCCTCCATCACGCTGGATCAATCCAGACCCCATCAGCTAGCCAGGTCCACGATGGACATCCAGGTAAATGGCCGCGCCACAACTTGCCTTTTTGATTCCGGGAGCACGGAGAGCTTCATACACCCTGATACAGTACGGCGCTATTCTCTCTCGGTCCGGCCAACGCGCCATCGGATCTCCATGGCCTCGAAATCCCACTCAGCAGACGTCGGCGGCTACTGCGTAGTGACCCTCTCGGTGAAGGGCTCCGTATATAAAAATGTAAAGCTATTCGTCCTGCCACATCTCTGCGCTGCCGTTCTACTGGGGTTGGACTTTCATTGTCACTTTAAGAGTGTCACCTTGACATACGGTGGACCTCTTCCCCCGCTCACTGTCCTGCAACCAGCAGTTTTTAAATTGCCCGCCACGCCCCACCTGTAGTCTCTCCACCCTCAAAATCACCCCCCCCCCCCACTGTTCGCCAACCTCACCCGCGACTGCAAGCCTATCGCCACAAAGAGCAGGCGATACAGCACCGGGGACAGATCGTTCATAAGATCTGAGGTGACGCGGCTCCTGAAAGAGAGGATTATTGAGGATAGTACCAGCCCCTGGCGAGCCCAGGTGGTAGTCGTTAAGACTGGCAACAAGCAGCGCCTAGTCATCGACTACAGCCAGACTATCAACAAGTACACCCAGTTGGACGCATACCCCCTCCCCCGCATAGCCGACATGGTTAATAAGATAGCGCAATACCGCGTTTTCTCGACCATTGACCTCAAGGCAGCATACCACCAAATCCCTATCCGCCCTGAGGACCGCCAGTACACAGCTTTTGAGGCAAACGGCCGCCTTTTTCACTTCCTCCGGGTTCCTTTTGGCGTCACCAACGGTGTCTCCGTCTTCCAGAGGGAGATGGACCGGATGGTCGACGAGAATGCGTTACAGGCCACGTTTCCCTACCTAGACAACGTGACCATCTGCGGCCATGACCTGCAGGACCATGACGCCAATCTTGATAAGTTCCTCCGCACGGCCCAACTCCTAAACCTCACGTACAACAAGGAAAAGTGCATATTCCGCACAGCCCGCCTCGCTATCCTTGGTTGCGTGGTGAAACACGGAGTCATCAGTCCTGACCCTGACCGGATGCGCCCGCTGATGGAACTTCCCCTGCCCCACTGTCTCAAGGCCCTCAAAAGGTGCCTGGGCTTCTTTTCCTATTACGCCCAGTGGGTCCCTCATTATGCGGACAAAGCCCGTCCACTTATCAAGTCCACTTCCTTCCCCCTGACGGCGGAGGCCCACTTAGCCTTTCACCGTATAAAAGATGACATTGCCAAGGCCACCATGCACTCGGTAGACGAGTCCATCCCCTTCCAGGTGGAGAGCGATGCATCCGACTTCGCCCTGGCCGCTACCCTTAACCAGGCGGGAAGACCCGTGGCCTTCTTTTCACGAACCCTCCAGGGCTCCGAACTCAGACACTCCTCTGTGGAAAAAGAGGCCCAGGCCATTGTGGAGGCGGTGCGCCACTGGCGGCACTACCTGGCTGGAAAACGATTTACCCTGCTTACTGACCAGCGTTCAGTTGCTTTCATGTTCAACAACAAGCAGAGGGGTAAAATCAAAAATGACAAGATTTTGAGGTGGAGAATCGAACTTTCCACCTACAATTACGACATCTTGTACCGGCCAGGGAAACTCAACGAACCCTCAGACGCTCTATCGCGAGGCACATGCGCCACCGCGCAGATCGATAGACTACGGGGCCTCCACAATGACCTCTGCCACCCGGGGGTCACCAGGTTCTTCCATTTCATTAAGGGCCGCAACCTGCCTTACTCCATCGAGGAGGTCAGGACCATGACCAGGAGCTGCCCAGTCTGTGCAGAGTGCAAGCCGCGCTTCTATAGGCCTGACAGAGCAAACCTGATCAAGGCCACCCGCCCTTTTGAGCGCCTGAGTATCGACTTTAAAGGGCCCCTCCCCTCCTCTGACCGCAATGTGTACTTCCTCAACATAGTTGATGAGTACTCCCGTTTCCCTTTTGCCATCCCCTGCCCGGACACGACCACCGCTACGGTCATTAAATGCCTGCACAACCTCTTTGCTCTGTTCGGTTTTCCCAGCTATATTCATAGCGACCGGGGCTCGTCCTTCATGAGCGACGAACTCCGTCAGTACCTGCTCATGAGAGGTATTGCCTCAAGCCGGACCACCAGCTACAACCCCCGGGGGAACGGACAGGTCGAAAGAGAGAACGCGACGGTCTGGAAGGCGGCCCTCCTAGCCTTAAAATCTAGGGGCCTTCCGACCTCCCGTTGGCAGGATGTCCTACCCGATGCGCTCCACTCCATCCGGCCACTGCTGTGTACAGCCACCAACGCAACCCCCCATGAGCGAATGTTTGTTTTTCCCCGGAGGTCCACATCCGGTAACTCACTACCACACTGGCTGACGTCCCCAGGGCCCGTCCTGCTGAGGAAGCATGTAAGGTCCCACAAAACGGCTCCCCTGGTAGAGAAGGTTCACCTCCTCCATGCCAACCCCCAGTACGCCTACGTGGCATACCCGGACGGGCGGGAGGACACAGTCTCCATTAGAGATCTGGCACCCTCGGGGTCCACTGACCCGCCACCATTGCCCCCCACCACGACCCCCTCCGACACGGCCCAAAATTCAGTAGACCCAATTCTCACCCCTGTCCATTCCACCCCAGTAGACGGCATGCCGCGCCCCCAGGACCAGCCGGAGCCCACTCGCCCACCCAACACCAAAGGGGACGATACGCCGGTGCTGGACCCCGCTCAAGACGCGTCATGGGAAGCTGTACCATCGCAACCGTCGCCACGAAGATCTCGATGGCAAACGAGGCTGCCCGACAGACTCGCCTACTCGAACATTTGATACACTTCACCCCGCCGGACTTAATTTTAAATGAGGGGTGAATGTGGTAAACCACTGTAGTTCACTGTGTTCACTGTTGTTGTTGTTGTTGTCGTTCACTCTTGTTTCACTGTTGTGCCTGACTATGCCTCAGCTGACTCCGCCCCTGGGCTACCGAGTATAAGAGCGGCCGCATGGCAGCTCCTGGCATTCGGTCGTCCACTAGAGGCATAGTCCTGATCTGTCTGAAGTGCAATTCAGTAGTTAATAAAAGCCTGTTGTTCTGAACTCTGCCTAGCCTTTTATTAGAATTGATAGCGCATCACAGCCTTTACAAAGATGGCGGCGATCGCGGGCTGCTTGTTAGTAATCGGGGCCAGCGGGACGGGAGGTGCCTAGCTCGGGGGTGGCTGGGGAGGAGAGGCCGAGGCTTCGAGGCCTGCAGGCAGGGTAACCCTGGAAGGTTGCGGCGCCCGGCGGAGGTGGCGAGTCAAGAGGAAAAAATAGGGTGAAAGGTAGGAAAATTAATGAGGTGAGAGAAAATATTTACAAATTAATTAACTTTTTAAAAAAACTATTTAATTGTGTTACTTAATGTGTCAGTGCCTGCGCTGGGGTTTTAAAAAATGGAGGGGAAGTTTCGGGAGGCTGCAGGATTAGGCCCGCCCACACACGGAATGAAACGCCCCCGGTGACGCACGGATTGGTCAACTATCAGGTCACTGAAGTGTAGGATTGGTCAATCATCACGTCAGTCAACGCTAATAAGCGGTAGGATCGGTCAACCGCTAATGAGGGGATTTTTAAGGATTTTTGAACGTTTTTTGAATACTGACCGAACAATTTTTGTCTGACCAAAAAGTAAATACGCCTATTGGACTCCCCTAATGATAAGCTTTGTTTTGATATAACATGTGTGTAGGTTGGGACAGTGTAGAGGGAGCTTTACTCTGTATCTAACCCGTGCTGTACCTGCCCTGGGAGTGTTTGATGGGACAGTGTAGAGGGAGCTTTACTCTGTATCTAACCCGTGCTGTACCTGCCCGGGAGTGTTTGATGGGACAGTGTAGAGGGAGCTTTACTCTGTATCTAACCCTGTGCTGTACCTGCCCGGGAGTGTTTGATGGGACAGTGTAGAGGGAGCTTTACTCTGTATCTAACCCGTGCTGTACCTGCCCTGGGAGTGTTTGATGGGACAGTGTAGAGGGAGCTTTACTCTGTATCTAACCCGTGCTGTACCTGCCCGGGAGTGTTTGATGGGACAGTGTAGAGGGAGCTTTACTCTGTATCTAACCCGTGCTGTACCTGCCCTGGGAGTGTTTGATGGGACAGTGTCGAGGGAGCTTTACTCTGTATCTAACCCGTGCTGTACCTGCCCTGGGAGTGTTTGATGGGACAGTGTAGAGGGAGCTTTACTCTGTATCTAACCCGTGCTGTACCTGCCCTGGGAGTGTTTGATGGGATAATACAGAGGGAGCCTATTGCCCATGATGCACCCTCCAATTAATGCTCCGATGGTCCCAGCACTTGATCCCCCTGAAGATCCCTCCACTTATTGCCTCTGCTGCCCTTCCTGTTACAGGGAATAGACTTGTTTCAGAGCACAAAGGAGGGAGAGGTAATATCCTTGCCGTATCCCAAACACCATTCCCACAAACCGTCTCTCTCTGCCAAAGCAGGCGGGAGACTCACCGATATAAAGAGAGGGAAACTTGCTGGAGTGTAAAGCAAGAGGTAGAAATTGGGGTCTTTGAATAGTGGGATCTCGCATTCAGAGGATGGGAGGGAGAATTTATCAGTGGTAATTTTGGGAGTCCGTGCTCCCTGCCTGGAGTCTCAGTACGCGGGAGCAGGGTTGGAGACAGGACTGATTGTACAACCTGCGTTCATGCCCAGTGAGACTGCACACCAGGAGCAGAGCCTGGTCATGTGACTCTGTAATACCTAGAGTGGGAGGGGTTTGGGCTGCTTTGTGACATGGTCCCTGGCTCCTTTCTGATGTCAACTGGAGACGGTTTACGCCCCTGGTTACACAGCATCAGTGGGAGTCAGTGTGGGTGGAGCTGGACATGGCAGCTGACTCTGCCGGTGAGTCTGGCCCATATAAATAGGGGAAAGGAAAGAACAATTTAATAAAGTAAGTAATTCAACCTAATGTCATTAATTACAAATATATTCAAATTAAATCTAATCATAGTCACAAAAATTGTATTCCAATTACAGATTCTAGAATTAATATTAATCAGTTTTATGTTAAAGGATTCTTGGACTGAACAGTATCTGTGAAAAGTGGAGAGAGGAGTCGAATCACCGTCACACTAACTGGGACTGGATGGAGGTGGCTGGATTCACAGAGCCGATCAGCTGGGACTAAGACCCCTCCAGAGGTGAGAGTCTAACCAGCCAGAGGGAGCTGTCTGACAGCTGCCAGAAGACTCGGCCTTCGATGCGACAAGTTGACCCGAGCTTAACTCGTGTGTGAAGCTACCTGGGAGTGCTTGACACTTACATGTAGAGGGATTTTTATTCTGCATTCTTACTATGCATTACCTGAGCTGGCGTGAATCATCGGATAGTGTCAGTGGAGCTGTACGCTGCATTTAACACATGCTGGATCTGAGTTGGCTGTGTTTGGTGAACCAATTTAAAGAGAGCTTTACTCTGTATCTAACCTGTGCTGTACCTGCCCTGGGAGTGTTTGATGGGACAGTGTAGAGGGAGCTTTACTCTGTATCTGACCCGTGCCGTACCTGCCCTGGGAGTGTTTGATGGGACAGTGTAGAGGGAGCTTTACTCTGTATCTATCCCGTGCTGTACCTGCCCTGGGAGTGTTTGATGGGACAGTGTAGAGGGAGCTTTACTCTGTATCTAACCCGTGCTGTACCTGCCCTGGGAGTGTTTGATGGGGACAATGTAGAGGGAGCTTTACTCTGTATCTAATCCGTGCTGTACCTGCCCTGGGAGTGTTTGATGGGACAGTGTAGAGGGAGCTTTACGCTGTGTCTCACCTATGCTCCACCATTCAATAAGATCATGGCTGATCTGATCTTGGCCTCGACTTCACTTTTCTGCCTGTTCCCATAACCCTCGACTCCCCTGTAGTTCAAACAATTCAATGACTCAGCCTCCACAGCTCTCTGGGGTAGAGAATTCCAAAGATTCATGACACTCTGAGAAGAAATTCCTCCTCATCTCCGTCTTAAAAGGGCGACCCCTTATTCTGAAACTATGCCCCCAGTTCTAGATTCCCCCACGAGGGGAAACATCCTCTCAGTATCCACCCTGTCGAGCCCCCTCAGAATCTTATGTTTCAATAAGATCCCCTCTCATTCTTCTAAACTCCAATGAGTATAGGCCCAACCTGCTCAACCTTTCCTCATAAGACAACCCCTTCATCCCAGGAATCAACCTCGTGAACTTTCTCTAAACTGCCTCCAATGCAAGTATATCCCTCCTTAAATAAGGAGACCAAAACTGTACGCAGTACTCCAGGTGTGGTCTCACCAACGCCCTGTACAGTTGTAGCAAGACTTCCCTACTTTTAATCCCTCTTGCAATAAAGGCCAACATTCCATTTGCCTTCCTAATTAATTGCTGTACCTGCATGCTAACATTTTGTGTTTCATGTACGAGGACACCCAGACCCCTCTGTACCGCAGCGTTCTGTAGTCTCTCTCCATTTAAATAATATTTTGCTTTTCTATTCTTCCTACCAAAGTGGATAACCTCACATTTTCCCACATTATACTCCATCTGCCAAATTTTTGCCCACTCACTGAGCCTGTCTATATCCCTTTGCAACCTCTGTGTCCTCCTCACAACTTGCTTTCCCACCTATCTTTGTATCGTCAGCAAATTTGGCTACAGTACACTCGGTCCCTTCATCCAAGTCATTAATATAGATTGTAAATAGTTGGGGCCCCAGCACTGATCCCTGTGGCACCCCACTAGTTAGTTTGCTAACCTGAAAATGACCCATTTATCCCGACTCTCTTTTCTGTAAGTTAGCCAATGTTATCCATGCTAATATATTACACCCAACCCCGAGAGCTCTTATCTTGTGCAGTAACCTTTTAGTTGGCACCTTATCGAATGCCTTCTGGAAATCCAAATACACTACATCTACTGGTTCCCCTTTATCCACCCTGCTCGTTACATCCTCAAAGAACTCCAGCAAATTTGTCAAACATGATTTCCCTTTCATAAAACCAGGCTGACTCTGCTTGACTATATTATGATTTTCTAAATGCCCTGCTATCACTTCCTTAATGGGACAAGTTAAGAAACTAAAGATGACACTAGATGAAGTGTAAACGGAAATGGCAGCTGCCATGTGAGAGAGAGAAAAAATGAAAGAAAGAGATCGGGGCCGAGGTTATGGTCTGAAATTGTTGAACTCGATGTTGAGTCCAGAAGGCTGTAAAGTGCCTAATCGAAAGAGGAGGTGCTGTTCCTCGAGCTTACGTTGAGCTTCATTGGAACAGTGCAAGAGGCCAAGGACGGTGAGGTCAGAGTGGGAGTGGAGCGGAGAATTAGTGACAGGCGACCGGAAGCTCGGGGTCACCCTTACGGACTGAACAGAGGTGATCTGCAAAGCGGTCACCCAATCTGCGTTTGGTCTCCCCAATGTAGAGGAGAATTAAAGTGACAGACTAATTAATTGAATTTTTTGATGAAGTAACAGGGAGGATTGATGAAAGGAATGCAATGGATGTTGTCTACATGGATTTTAGGAAGGCGTTTGACAAAGTACCACATAGAAGGCTGGTTAACAGAATTGAGGCTCATGGAATAGGTGGGTCAGTGGCAGCTTGGATAAGGAATTGGCTTAAGGACAGAAAACAGTGAGTTGTGGTAAATGGCTGTTTTTCAAACTGGAGGATGGGAGACAGTGGTGTTCCCCAAGGGTCAGTGCTGGGGCCACTGCTTTTTTTGATAGATAGATAGATATCGATATAGTAGATGCATTGCTGGTCATCTTCCAAAATTCGATAGACTCTGGAACAGTTCCCATGGATTGGAGGGTAACTAATGTTACCCCACTATTCAAAAAAGGTGGAAGAGAGAAAACGGGGAATTACAGACCGGTAAGCCTGACATCGGTAGTGGGGAAAATGCTCGAGTCCATTATAAAAGATGTAATAGCAGAGCACTTGGAAAACAGTGACAGGATTGGACAAAGTCGACATGGATTTACAAAAGGTAAATCATGCTTGACTAATCTACTGGAATTTTTTGATGATGTAACTGGTGAAATAGATAAAGGAGAACCAGTGGATGTGACGTATTTGGACATTCAAAAGGCTTTCGATAAGGTCCCGCATAAGAGATTAGCGTGTAAAGTTAAGGCACATGGGATTGGCGGGCAAGGTATTGACTTGGATAGAGAACTGGTTGGCAGACAGAAGCAAAGAGTTGGAATAAACGGGTCTTTTTCTGAGTGGCAGGCAGTGACTAGTGGGGTACCGTAGGGATCGGTCCTTGGACCCCAGCTATTCACAATATAAATGATCTAGATGAGGGAACTAGATGTAATATCTCCAAGTTTGCAGACGACACAAAGCTGGGTGGGCGTGTGTTCTGTGAGGAGGATGCCGAGAAACTCCAGTATGATTTGGACAGGCTGGGTGATTGGGCAGAAGCATGGCAGATGCAGTATAACGTGGATAAATGCGAGGTTATCCACTTTGGTGTCAAAAACAGGAAGGTAGATTATTATTTTAAAAATTTGACACCGAGCCACATGAGGAGAAATTAGGGCAGGTGACCAAAAGCTTGGTCAAAGAGGTAGGTTTTAAGGAGCGCCTTAAAGGAGGAAAGAGAGGTAGCGAGGCGGAGAGGCTTAGGGAGGGAATTCCAAAGCTTAGGGCCCAGGCAACAGAAGGCACGGCCACCCAAGATTGAGCGATTAAAATCAGGGATGCTCAAGAGGGCAGAATTAGAGGAGCACAGATATCTCGGGGGTTGTGGGGCTGAAGGAGATTACAGAGATAGGGAAGGGGTGAGGCCATGGAGGGATTTGAAAACAAGGATGAGAATTTTGAAATCGAGGCGCTGCTTAACCAGGAGCCAATGTAGGTCAGCGAGCACAGGGGTGATGGGTGAACGGGACTTGGTGCGAGTTAGGACGCGGGCAGCCGAGATTTGGATGATCTCAAGTTCACGTAGGGTGGAATGTGGGAGGCCAGCCAGGAGTGTGTTGGAATAGTCAAGTCTAGAGGTAACAAAGGCCCGGGGGAGGGTTTCAGCAGCGGATGAGCTGAGGCAGGGGTGGAGACAAGCGATGTTACGGAGGTGGAAGTAGGCGGTCTTTGTTATACTGTGGATATGTGTTCGGAAGCTCATTTCAGGGTCAAATATGACACCAAGGTTGCGAACAGTGTGGTTCAGCCTCAGACAGATGTTGAGGAGAGGGATGGAGTCAGTGGCTCGGGAACGGAGTTCGTGGTGGGGACCGAAAACAATGGCTTCGGTCTTCCCAATATTTAATTGGAGAAAATTTTTGCTCATCCAGAACATATCAAGTAAAGCAGTGGTCCTAGATCCGACCCCTGGGGAATGCCACTGTGTACCTTCCTCCAGTCCGAAAAACAACCGTTCACCACTACCCTCTGTTTCCTGTCACTGGGCCAATTTCATATCCATGCAGCCACTGTCCCTTTTACTAATGGGCTTGCCAGAAAAGTTGAAGCCCATGGATGTGGCACTTTATCAAATGCCTTTTGGAAGTCCATGTACACCACATCATAGAAACATTGAAGATAGGAGCAGGAGTAGGCCATTTGGCCCCTCGAGCCTGCTCCGCCATTTAATGAGATCATGGCTGATCATCCAAATTCAGTTCCCTGTCCCTGCCTTCTCCCCATATCCCTTGATCCCTTTAGCCTTAAGAAATATATCTAACTCCTTCTTGAATATACTTAATGAATTGGCCTCAACTGCCTTCTGTGGTAGAGAATTCCACAGGTTCACCACTCTCTGGGTGAAGAAATTCCTCCTCATCTCTGTCCTAAATGGCTTACCCCTTATCCTTAGACTCCCCGACCATCGGAAACATCCTTCCTGCATCTAGTCTGTCTGGTCCTGTTAGAATTTTATAAGTTTCAATGAGATCCCCTCTCATTCATCTAAACTCTAGCAAATATAAGCCTAATTGACCCAATCTCTCCGCATACGTCATTCCTGCCATCCCAGGTATCAGTCTGGTGAATCTTCGCTGCACTCCCTCCATGGGAAGAACATTCTTCCTCAGATAAGGTGACCAAAAATGCACACAATATTCAAGGTGCGGTCTCACCAAGGCCCTGTACAACTGCAGCAAGACATCCTTGCTCCTGTACTCGAACCCTCTCGCTATGAAGGCCAACATACCATTTGCCTTCTTAACTGCCTGCTGCACCTGCATGCTTACCTTCAGCGACTGGTGCACAAGGGCACCCAGGTCTCGTTGCAGTTCCCCTTTTCCCAATCTATTGCCGTTCAGATAATAATCTGCCTTCCTGTTTTTGCCACCGAAGTGGATAACTTCGCATTTATCCACATACTGCATTTGCCATGCATCTGCCCAATCACCCAACCTGTCCAAATCATACTGGAGTTTCTCGGCATCCTCCTCACAGCACACACGCCCACCCAGCTTTGTGTCGTCTGCAAACTTGGAGATATTACATCTAGTTCCCTCGTCTAGATCATTAATATATATTGTGAATAGCTGGGGACTTAGCACCGATCCCTGTGGTACCCCACTAGTCACTGCCTGCCACTCGGAAAAAGACCCGTTTATTCCAACTCTTTGCTTCCTGTCTGCCAACCAGTTCTCTATTCAAGACAGTACCTTACCGCCAATCCCATGTGCTTTAACTTTACACGCTAATCTCTTATACAGGACCTTATCGAAAGCCTTCTGAAAGTCCAAATTCACCACATCCACTGGTTCTCTCATCTATTCTACCAGTTACATCCTCTAAAAATTCCAGTAGATTAATCAAGCATGATTTACCTTTTGTAAATCCATGTTGACTTTGTCCGATCCTGTCACTGTTTTCCAAGTGCTCTGCTGTTACATATTTTATAATGGACTCTAGCATTTTCCCCACTACCGATGTGAGACTTACATCAACCACATTGCCCTCACCAACCCTCTCCGTTACATCATTAAAAAACTCGATCAAGTTGGTTAAACACGGTTTGCCTTTAACAAATCCGTGCTGGCTTCCCTTAATTAATCCACAGTTGTCCAAGTGACTGTTAATTTTGTCCCTGATTTTTGTTTCTAAAAGCTTCCCCACTACCGAGGTTAAACTGACTGGCCCGTGGTTGCTGGGTTTGTCCTTACACCCTTTCTTGAACAAGGGTGTAACATTTGCAATTCTCCAGTCATCTGGCACCAACCCCATATCCAAGGAGGATTGGAAGATTATGGTCGGTACCTCTGCAATTTTCACCTTCTCTTCCCTCAGCGTCCTAGGATGCATCCCATCCGGTCCTGGTGATTTATCCACTTTAAGTACAGCCAGCCTTTCTGGTACCTTGTCTTTATCAAAATTTAGCCCATCCAGTATCTCCTCTACCTCCTCCTTCACTATGTCTATGACAGCATCTTCTTCCTTGGTGAAGACAAATGCAAAATACTCATTTAGTACCTCAGCCATACCCTCTGCCTCCATGCGTAGGTCTCCTTTTTGGTCCCTAATTGGCCCCACCCCTCCTCTTACTACCCGTTTACTATTTATATGCCTATAGAAGACTTTCGGATTTCTTTTTATGTTAGCTGCCAGTCTATCCTCATACTCTTTGTCCTTTCTTATTTCCTTTTTCACTTCCCCTCTGAACTTTCTGTATTCAGCCTGGTTCTCTCTTGTATTCTCAACCTGACATCTGTCATATGCCCCTTTTTTCTGCTTTATCTTACTCTCTATCTCTTTTGTCATCCAGGGAGCCCTGACTTTAGTTGCCCTACCTTTCCCCCTCGTGGGAATGTACCTCGACTGTACCTGAATCATCTCCTCTTTAAAGGCAGCCCATTGTTCGATGACAGTTTTGCCTGCCAATCTTTGATTCCAATTTACCCGGGCCAGCTCTGTTCTCATCCCACTGAAATTGGCCCTCCTCTAGTTAAGTATTTTGACTCTAGATTGCTCCCTGTCCTTTTCCAGAGCTAACCTATAAGAACATAAGAACATAAGAAATAGGAGCAGGAGTAGGCCAATCGGCCCCTCGAGCTTGCTCCGCCATTCAATAAGATCATGGCTGATCTGATCCTAACCGCCAATCTACTATCACTGAACCATCTCCTGAATCTAACAGAATTAGACTCACGAAATAGGAGCAGGATCAGGCTACACGGCTCCTGGGCCCGCTCCGCTACCCACAGGGCCATGACCGATCCGAACCTAGACTCATGTCCAAATTCCTGCCCGCTCCCCGTAACCCTTAATTCCCTTTACTTCTAGGAAACTGTCTATTTCTGTTTTAAATTTATGTAATGATGTAGCTTCTACAGCTTTTTGGGGCAGCATATTCCATGGACCTACCACCCTCTGAGTGAAGTAGTTCCTCCTCATCTCAGTTTTGAAAGAGCAGCCCCTTATTCTAAGACTATGCCCCCTAGTTCTAGTTTCACCCATCATCGGGAACATCCTCCCCGCATCCACCCGATCCAACCCCTTCACAATCTTATATGTTTCAATAAGATCGCCTCTCATTCTTCTGAACTCCAATGAGTAGAGTCCCAATCTACTCAACCTCTCCTCATATGTCCATCCCCTCATCCCCGGGATTAACCGAGTGAACCTTCTTTGTACTGACTCGAGAGCAAGTATGTCTTTTCTTAAGTATGGACACCAAAACTGTATGCAATATTCCAGGTGCGGTCTCACCAATACCTTGTACAACTGAAGCAATACCCCCCTATTTTTATATTCTATCCCCCTAGCAATGAAAGCCAACATTCCATTGGCCGCCTTAATCACTTGCTGCACCTGCATACTAACCTTTTGAGTTTCGTGCACCAGGACCCCCAGATCCCTTTGGACTTCAGTACTTTCCAGTTTCTTGCCATTAAGATAATAACTTGCTCTACGATTTTTCCTGCCAAAGTGCATAACCTCACACTTTCCAGTATTGTATTCCACCCGCCAAATCTCTGCCCACTTACTTAGCCTGTCTATGTCCCCTTGCAGGTTTTTTATGTCCTCCTCACTCACTACTTTCCCTCCCATCTTAGTATCACCTGCAAACTTTGATATGTTACACTCGGTCCCCTCCTCCAAATCGTTAATATAGATTGTAAAGAGTTGGGGACCCAGCACTGACCCCTGCGGAACACCACTAGTTACTGATTGCCAGTCTGAGAATGAACCATTTATCCCAACTCTCTGCCTTCTGTTAGATAGCCAATCCGCTATCCATGCCAGAATATTACCCCCAATCCCGTGATTTTTTTATCTTAAGCAATAATCTTTTGTGTGGCACCTTGTCAAATGCCTTTTGGAAGTCTAAATACACTACGTCCACTGGTTCCCCTTTATCCACCCATTATCTTACTTCCTCAAAGAACTCCAGCAAATTTGTCAAACATGACTTCCCCTTCATTAAACCATGCTGACTTTGTCCTATTAAATTATGATTATCCAAATGTCCTGTTACTGTCTCCTTAATAATGGACTCCAAAATTTTACCTACCACAGATGTTAGGCTAACCGGTCTATAGTTTCCAGCCTTCTGTCTACTGCCCTTTTTAAATAAGGGTGTTACATTAGCAGTTTTCCAGTCTGCCGGGACCTTTGCTGAGTCCAGGGAGTTTTGGAAAATTATTACCAATGCATCCACAATCCCTACTGCCACTTCCCTCAAGACCATAGGATGTAAGCCATCAGGTCCAGGTGATTTATCCGCCTTGAGTCCCATTATTTTACCGAATACCACTTCCTTCGTGATTTTGATCGTGTTTAGCTCCTCCCCCCCCTTTAGCCCCCTGTTTGTCCAGTGTTGGGATATTCTTAGTGTCCTCTGCTGTAAAGACTGATACAAAATATTCATTGTGTTTTTGCCATCTCCATATTTCCCACCATTAATTTCCCGGTCTCATCCTCTAAGGGACCAACATTTACTTTAGCCACCCTTTTTCTTTTTATATAACTATAAAAACTCTTACTATCTGTTTTTACATTTTTTGCTAATTTACTTTCATAATCTATCTTCCCTTTCTTAATCAATCTTTTTGTTATTTTTTGCTGTCTTTTAAAGTTTTCCCAATCCTCTATCCTCCCACTAGATTTGGCTACCTTATATGCCCTTGTTTTTAGTTGAATACTATCCTTAATTTCTTTACTTAGCCACAGATGGCTGTCTTTTCTTTTACACCCTTTTCTTCTCACTGGAATATATATTTTTTGGAAGTTGTAAAATAACTCTTTAAATGTACACCACTGATCATGTATCGTCTTACCCTTTAATCTATTTTCCCAATCCACTCTACTCAATTCCGCTCTCATACCTTCATAGTCTCCTTTATTCAAGTTTGGCACGCTTGTTTGAGATCCAACCTTCTCAACCTCTAATTGAATATGGAATTCAACCATGTTCTGGTCACTCATTCCAAGGGGATCCTTTACTAGGACATTTTTAATTAATCCTGTCTCGTTACACAGGACCAGATCTAAGGTTGCTTGCCACCTGGTCGGTTCAGTTATATACTGCTCAAGAAACCCATCCCTAATACACTCAATGAACTCATCCTCAAGGCAGCCCTGCCCAATTTGATTTGTCCAATTAATATGATAGTTAAAATCCCCCATAATTATAGACGTTCCCTTATTACAAGCCTCTACTATTTCCTGATTGATACTCCGTCCAACAGAGTTGCAACTGTTTGGAGGCCTATAGACTACGCCCACTCGTGTTTTTTTCCCCTTATTATTCCTTACCTCCACCCAAACTGTCTCATTATCCTGACCTTTTGACCCAATATCATTTCTCTGTATTACAGTGATTCCTTCCTTTATTAACATAGCCACCCCACCTCCCCTTCCTTCCTGCCTGTCCTTCCTGATCGTTAAATAACCTGGTATGTTTAATTACCAGGCATTGTCACCCTGCAGCCATGTTTCTGTAATGGCCACAAGATCATACCCATATGTAGTTATTTGTGCCATTAACTCGTCTATTTTGTTACGAATGCTACGTGCATTCAGATAGAGAACTTTCAAAGATGTTTTGTGACACTTAGTTCCTGTTTTTTCCATTTTTAGTACTTTACTTTTTGCTCCATACCTTCTGCCCCTTCCTGACACGCTCTGGTTTTTAATTTCCCCACTGCTACCTAAGTCTATGACCTTCTCTGTTGTCATTTCTATTATTTGCTCTCTAGGAACCTCCCCCCCCCACTAGTTAGTTTAAATCCCTCTCTACAGCCCTAGTTATATGATTTGCCAGGACTCTAGTCCCAGCACTGGCCAAGTGGAGCCCGTCCCAACGGAACAGCTCCCTCCTGCCCCAGTACTGGTGCCAGTGTCCCAGGAAGCAAAACCCATTTCTCCCACACCAGTCTTTGAGCCACGCATTTAACTCTCTAATTTTATTTGTCCTAGCCAAATTCGCTCGTGGCTCAGGTAATAATCCAGAGATTATTACCCTTGAGGTTCTGTTTTTTAATTTGACCCCTAGCTGCTCATACTCCTTTAACAGAACCGGCTTCCTAGTCCTATCTACGTCGTTTGTACCAACATGGACCACGACAACTGGATCCACCCCCTCCCACTGCAAGTTTCTTTCCAGTCCAGTGGAGATGTCCTTAACCCTGGCACCGGGTAGGCAACACAGCCTTCGGGATTCCCGCTCTTGACTGCAGAGAACCCTATCTATCCCCCTAATGATACTATCCCCTACCACTATAACATTTCTTTTTACTCCCTCCACTTGAATGGCCCCCTGTACCACGGTGCTGTGGCCAGGTTGCTCATCCTCCCTGCAGTCCCCGCTCCCGCCCTCACAGGGAGTAAGAACCTCGATCTTGCTGGACAAGAACAAGGGCTGCGTCTCCTTCAACACTACATCCTGGATCCCTGTACCTTCCTCACTCGTAGTCACACCGTCCTGTCCCTGACCATGGACTACATCTGCAGTAATGAACTTCATAGGTGTGACCATCTCCTGAAACAGTCCAGAAACTTCTCCCACTCCCTGATGTGTCGCAGTGTCTGAAGCTCGGTCTCGAGCTCCATAACATGGAACTTGAGTTCCTCTAGCAGCAAACACTTGTCGCAGATGTAATCACCGTGAGCCTCAATGGGGTTCACCGGCTCCCACATCTCGCAACAGTAACACATCACCTGCTCCATTCTATATAATTAATTAAATTTCTTATTATTAGTTATGTAGACCCTGCCCAGATATAGATGATAATGTCACACCACTATTCAAAGGACTTACCAACTTAAAGGTATAAAAGAGAAGAGAAGGAAGAAAACCAACCAACCAGCTGATCACCAACCTCCTCCTTGAATACTGTCTGTGGGGCCTGTTTGGTTGACTCATCTCGCTGCTCCGCCTCCGCAGTGTTGTCCAAGCCTGGGAGTGGGGAACAAAACAGAGCAAAAAACACACCCTCACCTCCCACTTATCCGAACTCTCCCACTTAGCAAAACTCCAGCACCACTTAATGCACAAGGCACTCCGTGCACTGCACTAGCCCCTCCCCTTTTATACCCGGATTCTACTTCCGGTTTAAACTGCCCAAGAGTTTAAAAAACCCTTAAAAAAGTTAACTTACTTCAAATAATTGACTTCTTAACACACTAAAATTCACAAAATACACTTAAATGATTTTTCTCCCACTTAGCAAAACTCCAGCACCACTCAATGCACAAGGCACAAGAACAATAGAGCAGTGATAATGGGGGACTTCAATTATCCTAATATAGGCTGGGATAGTAATAGTGTAAAGGGCAGAGAGGGGGAAGAATTTCTGAAGTGTGTTCAGGAGAACCTTCTTGATCAGTACGTTTCCGGCCCAACGAGGATGGAGGCATTGCTGGATCTGGTTCTGGGGAATGAGGTGCGTCAGGTGAATCAAGTTTCAGTAGGGGAACATTTCGGGAACACTGATCATAATATCATAAAAAGTGCGAGTCAGCAGAGCGTGCTGAGTTTGGGTAAGTGTGAGTTAGGGTAAGTGGGGTGTTAGGTGCTCTTTTCAAACTTTAACTCTGTGGGTTGCAGTTAATAAGGCCTTTCTGGTGCAGAGTGACGGTTGGTAAACCATCTAACTGAAGGGTAAGACGGTACATGATCAGTGGTGTACATTTAAGGAGTTATTTTACAACTTCCAAAAAAAATATATTCCACTGAGGAAAAAAGGGTGTAAAAGAAAAGATAGCCATCCGTGGCTAAGTAAAGTAATTAAGGATAGTATCCGACTAAAAACAAGGGCATATAAGATAGCCAAATCTAGTGGGAGGATGGAAGATTGGGAAGTCTTTAAAAGACAGCAAAAAATAACTAAAAGATTGATTAAGAAAGGGAAGATAGATTATGAAAGTAAATTAGCAAAAAATATAATAACAGACAGTAAAAGTTTCTATAGTTATATAAAAAGAAAAAAGGTGGCTAAAGTAAATGTTGGTCCCTTAGAGGATGAGACCGGGAAATTAATGGTGGGAAACATGGAGATGGCAAAAACACTGAACAATTATTTTGTATCAGTCTTTACAGTAGAGGACACTAAGAATATCCCAACACTGGACAAACAGGGGGCTCTAGCGGGGGAGGAACTTAATATGATTAAAATCACTAAGGAAGTGGTACTTGGTAAAATAATGGGACTCAAGGCGGATAAATCCCCTGGACCTGATGGCTTGCATCCTAGGGCCTTGAGGGAAGTAGCGGTAGGGATTGTGGATGCATTGGTAATAATTTTCCAAAACTCACTGGACTCAGCAAAGGTCCCGGCAGATTGGAAAACTGCTAATGTAACACCCTTATTTAAAAAGGGTAGTAGGCAGAAGGCTGGAAACTATATACCTGTTAGCCTAACATCTGTGGTTGGTAAAATGTTAGAGTCCATTATTAAGGAGACAGTAATGCGACATTTGGATAAACATAATTTAATAGGACAAACTCAGCATGGTTTCATGAAGGGGAAGTCATGTTTGACAAATTTGCTGGAGTTTTTTGAGGAAGTAACATACAGGGTGGATAAAGGGGAACCAGTGGACGTAGTGTATTTAGACTTCCAAAAGGCATTTGACAAGGTGCCACACAAAAGATTATTGCTCAAGATAAAAAATCACGGGATTGGGGGTAATATTCTGGCGTGGGTGGAGGATTGGCTCTCTAACAGAAAGCAGAGAGTTGGGATAAATGGTTCATTCTCAGATTGGCAACCAGTAACTAGTGGTGTTCCGCAGGGGTCAGTGCTGGGTCCCCAACTCTTTACAATCTATATTAACGATTTGGAGGAGGGGACCGAGTGTAACATATCAAAGTTTGCAGATGATACAAAGATGGGAGGGAAAGTAGTGAGTGAGGAGGACATAAAAAACCTGCAAGGGGACATAGACAGGCTAAGTAAGTGGGCAGAGATTTGGCAGATGGAATACAATACTGGAAAGTGTGAGGTTATGCACTTTGGCAGGAAAAATCATAGAGCAAGTTATTATCTTAATGGCAAGAAACTGGAAAGTACTGAAGTACAAAGGGATCTGGGGGTCCTGGTGCACGAAACTCAAAAAGTTAGTATGCAGGTGCAGCAAGTGATCAAGAAGGCCAATGGAATGTTGGCTTTTATTGCTAGGGGGATGGAATATAAAAACAGGGAGGTATTGCTGCAGTGGTACAAGGTATTGGTGAGACCGCACCTGGAATACTGCATACAGTTTTGGTGTCCATACTTAAGAAAAGACATACTTGCTCACAAGTCAGTACAAAGAAGGTTCACTTGGTTAATCCCGGGGATGAGGGGGTGGTCATATGAGGAGAGGTTGAGTAGATTGGGACTCTACTCATTGGAGTTCAGAAGAATGAGAGGCGATCTTATTGAAATGTAACCCCTTTCACGGTTCTCTAGATATATGTGAGATGTGGTCTCTGTTGTAGACAGTATTCTATAGTCCAGTAAGGAGATCACTACTACAATGGCTTAATTCTAACTATCTTACTTTATAGTTTTAACGTCAGACAGTATAAGAAGATTACAGGTCAATGAACTAAATTAGACATTTGCATACATTAGAATGAATCTAGACATAATAAACATACATTCTCCATTTATATGGATTCAAAGGATAATCTGTCCCTGTGTCCAAATTCGAGTGCACTCTTTCGTTGGCGCGCGTAAGTTGGAGCTCATGGTATGTATAATGTCTGCAAGACTTACGACTCCGAACCCCTTCGTTGAATTCTCTTCACGATCACTGAATCCCACTTTGAGTTCTGGATGCAGAGCTACTAATACGAAGGGCGGCGGCCGAGTTTGGAAGCCCGGGACGGGATGCGGCAGCCATTTGCCTCCTGAGCCCTCTTTTCAGAGCTCCTGCCCTCTTCTCTTCCAGTCGCTCCCATTTCCCGCTCGAAAAACCCGACTCCACCCCTTCCTCCTGGGGTTTCTGCCTGGAGACTGCGCAGCCTCACTGTCTGCAACAGTTGGTACTGGTGCAGAATTATGGAAAGTCTGCTCTTAGTCACATTGTGTACTTAAAAGTTCTTGCCGTACCTTCACATGGGCAACTTTAACCCAGGGATTTATAACAATGATAATACAGTGTCTAAGTTAAAGATTGATAACCATACTTAGCGTACATAACATTTCCAGTGGGTATTACAAAACATATAAGATTGTGAAGGGGCTTGATCGGGTGGATGCGGTGAGGATGTTCCCAATGATGGGTGAAACTAGAACTAAGGGGCATAATCTTAGAATAAGGGGCTGCTCTTTCAAAACTGAGATGAGGAGAAACTTCTTCACTCAGAGGGTGGTAGGTTTGTGGAATTTGCTGCCCCAGAAAGCTGTGAAAGCTACATCATTAAATAAATTTAAAACAGAAATAGATAGTTTCCTAGAAGTAAAGGGAATTAAGGGTTACGGGGAGCGGGCAGGAAATTGGACATGAGTCTGGGTTCGGAATGGTCATGGCCCTGTGGGTAGTGGAGTGGGCCCAGGGGCCATGTAGCCTGGTTCTGCTCCTACTGTGTTCTAATTCTGTGTTAGATTTCAGGAGATGGTTTTATTCCTGTTCCTGGCTGGCTTGGAGATCGCCTTTAAAGAAGGTAAGTACTGTAGAAAATATAGGGACAGAGTGATCTCCTGGAAGAATTTCGATCGTCTCGATGGATCGGAGAGGAATTTCCCAGATTTTTTTTCTCCCAAATTGGCCATTGGGTCTTTATCTGGTTTTTCGCCTCTCCCGGGAGATCACATGGGTTCGGGTGGATGCACAGTGATAGAAGCTTTGAGGTTAGGATCAGATCAGCCATGATCTTATTGAATGGTGGAGCAGGCTCGAGGGGCTGATTGGCCTACTCCTGCCCCTATTTCTTATGTTCTTGCATCTCTCTGTAATTTCCCTGCAAATGTGCTCCTCCACATTTTTCCCACTAGTCGGTAGCCTATAGAATACACCTAGTAGTGTAATGGCACCTCTATTGTTTCTTAACTTGAACCAAATAGATTCTGTCCTTGACCCCTCCAGTGTTACGTCCGTGTATAATAAGACAAAGACTGCAGGAGAACGGTAAAACAGGTGTTTACTCAACGTGGCTCAAACGGGACCTGCCTGTACAGATTACTACTCAGTGCTATATACAGGTGTGGTCACTGCCGGTACTACAGTATACATGAGCTGTACAAAGTAGTTCCCCCCTTAAAGGTATATACATTACAATTCCTCCCCTTTCAGATTAACAGTACCATAACACTCATTTAACAATTAAATATCAAACTAATTACAATTAACACTTTTAACATGCAACATTAGCTGAAAATAGTCTATTTATATATTCAGTCTTTGGGGAGGCTTCCTGATCCTTTCTGGATAGCGCCTTTCCCGAGTGTCTTGCTCTTGGTGCGGAGGCGATTCTGCCCCCTGTCGTCGGTTGGTTCATCAGCTTCCGATGCTACTGTTTCTGGGGTAGATGCAACCTGTACGTCGGGTTCATCACCAGGTACGTATGAGCGAGGCATGGGGTTGACTTGTTCCTGTGACTCTAGGATCTGGTCAGCATGGCGTCTCACGATGCTCTCCCCAATGTCCACTGTGTACATTCGTGGGCCCAGCCGTGTGCATATCGTTCCTGGCTGCCATTTTTCTGTTCGGTAGTCGCGGGCCAAGACTGGTTGCCCTACATTGAAGCTCCTTGTTGGCTTCTCATGGATGTGCTGGAATTGCTTACTCTCAACATCTCTTCGTACGTTTGGTCTGAGCAAATCCAGGCGAGATCTTAACCTTCGGTTAAAGAACATCATGGCTGGGGCCTGGTTGGCGACTGCATGTGTCGCATTCCAGTAGGTGAACAGGAAATTGTCCACCTTGTGCTGCAGCGGAATGTTGTCATTGTACATAGCCTTTATTGCCTTCTTAAAGGTTTGTACGAACCTCTCAGCCAATCCATTTGTGGCTGAATGATACGGGGCGGATGTGTAATGCCTTACCCCATTCTTTTTCAAGAACCTCCGGAACTCTTCGGACACAAACTGTGGTCCGTTGTCGGAGCAAATCTGTTCTGGCAAGCCATTCCTGGCAAAAATGGTCCGTAGGACTGCAATAGTTTTCTCCGTGGTGGTGGAGGACATTTTGATGACCTCAGGCCATTTCGAGTGCGCATCCACGGCTATTAAAAACATTGAGTCCATGAATGGACCAGCAAAATCAATATGCACCCGTTGCCATGGAGATGAGGGCCACTCCCATGGGTGTAGAGGGGCCTGTGGTGGTGCATTTTGGACTTTCTGGCATCCTGAGCAGCTCTTGATCAGGTCCTCGATTTGTTTATCGATTCCCGGCCACCACACAAGCCCTGGCTAGGCTTTTCATTTTTACCCCTCCCAGATGACCCTCATGAAGCTCATTGCGCACTCTATCCCTTAACTTGGGTGGAATTACCACTCGGGATCCACACATCAAGGTTCCCCGGCACACTGACAGCTGTTCTCTCCTTGTCGAGAATGCTGGCAACAGTGAGTTGCCATGTGCTGGCCATCCCTTCACCGTCAAATCATATACCCGAGACAGTGTCGGGGCATTTCGGGTTTCCTTTGCGATACAAGCGTTAGTTACCGGTAGGTATTCAACTATAGTCGTGTGGTAAACCACTGCTAACTCTGCACAGGTCCGGGCATGTCTCCGCCCCTGGCTCCACCCCTAACCCCGGGTATAAAGGTGACTCACCACCCTTCCCCCGGGCGCTCTTAGGATGGATCCACTAGCAGAGGCATGCTCCAGTTCTTAGTCAATAAAAGCCTACTTCGTATAAGCTCAACTCGTAGTCTTTGGTGTTGTTGATAGCGCATCAATTTTATTGACTAAATTTTCGCCATGGAGCAAATCTTGAAGCCGGAACGTTTAGACCTGGATCCTCAAGCAGCAGATGCAGCCAATAACTTTGAACACTGGCTGAGCTGTTTCGAAGCCTTCCTGGAGGCCTCCAGCACTACCGTCACTACAGATGACGCGAAACGGCTTGTCTTGAACTCACGGGTGAGCCACCGAGTCTACTCGATCATCCGAGGCACCACAACTTACGCGGCCGCCATCGCGCGCTAAAGGAACAATACGTGAGGCCTGTTAACGAGGTCTACGCCAGACACCTAGCTACCCGAAAACAGCGCCCCGGGGAATCGGGCGCCGAATATTTACTGGCACTGAGAGTCCTCGGCCGGGCCTGTAATTGCAAAGAGGTGATGGCCAAGGAATGCACGGAAGACCTGATCCGAGACGCCTACGTAGCCGGCATCAGGTCCAACTATACACGGCAGAGGCTGCTGGAACAGAGGGGGCTCGACCTGCAGAAGACGGTGGCCCTCGCTAACTCGTTAGACGTGGCCCTCCAGAACATGGAAACCTACCCCCCTGACCGGATGGCCACGTGGATGTCATGGGAGCAGCCATCTTGGGACCCGGTAAGGCCACAAGCCGCCAGCAGCCCAACTACAGCTGCAATGACCAGAGGCCAGAAATGCTACTTCTGCGGCCAGGCCAAGCACCCCAGACAGCAATGCCCAGCAAAGGACGCGACCTGCTCCAAATGCGGCAAGAAAGGCCACTATGCGAGAGTGTGCAGTGCGAAATCGACCCCCAATTCCAGCAGCGCCGCGTGTGAACCGTGCAGGCCGCCATTTTGGGCACCACCAGCCGCGGGGGAGCCGCCATCTTGGACACCATTTCGGGACCAGGCCCCCGGCGCGGGCGAATACTACAGCGACCCACCGACCTCGACGATGGCCTCCATCACCCTGTACCAATCTAGGCCCCATCAACTAGCCAGGTCCATGCTGAACGTAAAGGTAAATGGCCATGCCACAAATTGCCTTTTTGACTGCGGAAGCACGGAGGGCTTCATCCACCCCGACACGGTGCGACGCTACTCCCTATCGGTTATGCCCACACCCCACCAGGTCTTTATGGCTTAAGTCCCATACGGCGGACGTCGGTGGCTACTGTAGCGACTCTGATAGTGAACAGCGTGGAGTACAGAGATTTTAAATTCCTCGTCCTGCCACAGCTCTGCGCTCCCGTACTGCTAGGATTAGACTTGAAGTGCCATCTGGAGAGCGTCACGATGGCATATGGCGGGCCCCTGCCCCCACTTACAGTCTGCAGCCGGCAGAATTTAAACACGGCGCCACGCAAAGTATGCAACCTGTCGACCCTGAAGGTCAAACCCCCCCCCCCCCCCCCGGTTGTTCGCTAACCTCGCCAAAGACTGCAAGCCAATTGCTACTAAAAGCAGGCGGTACAGTGCCGGGGATAGGAGCTTTATTAACTCAGAAGTAGAAAGACTCCTGAGGGAAGGGATTATCGAGGGCAGCACCAGCCCATGGCGAGCCCAAGTGGTGGTAGTAAAGACCGGCGAAAAACAACGCCTGGTTATTGATTATGGCAGCACGGTGGCATAGTGGTTAGCACTGTTGCCTCACAGCGCCAGAGACCCGGGTTCGAATCCGGCCTCGGGCGACTGTCTGTGTGGAGTTTGCACATTCTCCCCGTGTTTGCGTGGGTTTTCTCCGGGTGCTCCGGTTTCCTCCCACAGTCCAAAGATGTGCGGGTTAGGTTGATTGGCTATGATAAATTGACCCTTCGTGTTAGGGGGATTAAATACGTGGGGTTACAGGGATAGGGTGGGATATGTGTTGGTGTAGGGGTTACGGGGATCGGGTGGGATATGTGTCGGTGCAGGCTCGATGGGCCGAAATGGCCTCTATCTGCACTGTGGGGTTTCTGTGGGTTTCTGTGATTACAGCCAGACGATCAATCGATACACGCAATTAGACGCATACCCACTTCCCCGCATATCTGACATGGTCAACCAGATAGCACAATACCGGGTATTCTCGACGATTGATCTGAAGTCGGCATACCACCAGCTCCCCATCAGGCCTGAGGACTGCCAGTACACGGCCTTCGAGGCTGACGGTCGCCTCTACCACTTCCTCCGAGTCCCCTTCGGCGTCACCAATGGGGTCTCGGTCTTCCAAAGGGAGATGGACCGGATGGTTGACCAGAACGCGCTGCAGGCCACCTTCCCCTATCGAGACAACGTCACCATCTGCGGCCATGACCAGCATGACCACGACGCCAACGTAGAAAAATTCCTCCGTACGGCCCAACGGCTGAATCTGACATACAACAGAGAAAAATGTATGTTCCGCACCACGCGCCTCGCTATTCTTGGCTGCGTGGTGGAAAACGGAGTCATCGGCCCCGAGCCCGACCGAATGCACCCCCTCCTGGAACTACCCCTCCCCCACTGCCTAAAAGCCCTGAAGAGATGCCTAGGGTTCTTTTACTACGCCCAGTGGGTGCCCAACTATGCGGACAAAGCCCGGCCCCTCATCAAGTCAACCTCCTTCCCCCTGACGGCAGAGGCCCGTGTGGCCTTCACCCTCATAAAAGAGGACATTGCGAAGGCCACAATGCACGCAGTGGATGAGTCTATCCCTTTCCAAGTGGAGAGCGATGCATCCGACTTCGCCCTAGCCGCAACCCTTAACCAGGCGGGGAGACCCGTGGCCTTCTTTTCACGGACCCTCCATGGCCCCGAAATTCGACACTCCTCAGTCGAGAAGGAGGTCCAGGCAATAGTGGAGGCTGTACGGCACTGGAGGCATTACCTGGCCGGTAAATGTTTCACCCTGCTCACTGACCAACGGTGAGTAGCATTTATGTTTAACAACAGACAAAGGGGGAAAATCAAAAATGATCAGATATTGCGGTGGAGGATCGAGTTATCCACCTACAACTACGATATCTTATACCGGCCCGGGAAACTTAATGAGCCCCCAGACGCCCTATCCTGTGGGACATGTGCCAACGCACAAGTCGATAGGCTACGGACCCTCCACAATGATCTCTGCCACCCGGGGGTCACCAGGTTCTTCCATTTTATTAAAGCTCGCAACCTGCCTTACTCCATCGAGGAGGTCAGGACCATGACCAGGAACTGCCAGGTCTGCGCCGAATGCAAACCGCATTTTTATAGGCCAGACAGGGCACACCTGATTAAAGCCACCCGCCCCTTCGAACGTCTCAGCGTCGATTTCAAGGGGCCCCTTCCCTCCTCTGACCGCAACACGTACTTCCTCAATATTATTGACGAGTACTCCCATTTCCCCTTCGCCATCCCCTGCCCGGACATGACCAGCGCCACAGTCATCAGGTGCCTCAACGACCTGTTCGCCATATTTGGCTTCCCCAATTACATCCAAAGCGACAGGGGCTCGTCGTTCATGAGCGACGAGCTGCGCCAGTACCTGCTCGAGAAGGGCATAGCCACGAGCAGGACTACCAGCTACAACCCCCGGGGTAACGGACAGGTAGAGAGGGAGAACGCAACGGTGTGGAAGACCGCCATGCTCGCCCTAAAATCCAAGGGCCTCCCAATCTCCCGCTGGCAAGATGTCCTCCCCGATGCGCTCCACTCCATACGATCACTGCTCTGTACTGCCACAAACGCCACCCCTCACGAGAAGATGTTCGTCTTCCCCAGGAAATCCACCTCGGGGACATCACTACCGCCATGGCTGACGTCTCCGGGACCCGTCCTGCTCAGGAAACACATGAGGAGCCATAAGACGGACCCCCTGGTAGA
Source organism: Somniosus microcephalus (assembly GCF_052327205.1). Lineage (NCBI taxonomy): Eukaryota > Metazoa > Chordata > Chondrichthyes > Squaliformes > Somniosidae > Somniosus > Somniosus microcephalus. The sequence continues at coordinate 1,935,623 of NC_140993.1, forward strand.
AAAGGTTCACCTCCTCCACGCCAACCCACAGTACGCCTACGTGGCGTATCCTGATGGGCGGGAGGACACAGTCTCAATTCGAGACCTCGCATCCTCAGGTACCACCCGAAACACCATCGATCACCATCCACTACCTCCACCCACCACCACTACCCACGACGCACCACCGGGGTGTCTACCACGAACTGACGACATGCCGGTGCCATCCCTACCCCGAGAGGACGACACGCCAGTGCTCCGTCCCACGCGAGAAGCGGCCGCGGGCAAAGGACCGCCGCAACCGGCACCACGAAGATCATTACGGCAGACAAGACCCCCGGAGAGACTTTCGTATACGAACTTTTGAAACACTTCACCCCGCCGGACTCTTTTTTAAACGAGGGGTGAATGTGGTAAACCACAGCTAACTCTGTACATGTCTGTGTGGTAAACCACTGTTAACTCTGTACAGGTCCGGGCATGTCTCCACCCCTGGCTCCACCCCTAAGCCCGGGTATAAAGGTGACTCACCACCCTTCCCCCGGGAGCTCTTAGGATGGATCCACTAGCAGAGGCATGCTCCAGTTCTTAGTCAATAAAAGCCTACTTCGTATAAGTTCCACTCGTAGTCTTTGGTGTTGTTGACAGTGCATCAAGTCGAATGGAATATTTCGACAGGATCCACTGCTGGTGCTTCCTCCGCAGTAGGCAGTGGCAGGCGTGATAGCCCATCAGCATTTTCATGCTGTTTCGTGCCCTTATATTCAATCTCATAGTGGTGCGCCCCTAGAAAAAGTGACCATCTTTGTAGTCGTTGTGCAGTCATCACCGGAACGCCCTTCTTCGGATTAAAAATGGAGACAAGAGGCTGGTGATCAGTCAGCAAGGTGAATTTCTGCCCGTGCAGATAGTGATTGAACTTTTTCACTCCCCACACTTGGCTGAGGGCCTCCCTGTCAATCTGGGCGTAGTTACGCTCGGCTGAGGTTAGTGATCGTGACGCAAAGGCTATTGGCCTCTCTGAGCTGTCCGAGAATTTGTGCGACAGCACCGCTCCAATGCCGTAGTGTGACGCATCACATGCCAACTGAATTGGTCATGCCGGGTTGTAATGGGCCAATACCTCTTTCGATGTGATTAGTGTTTTGCTCTTCTGGAACGCTCGTCCACATGCGTCACTCCACTTCCATGGCACCCCAGTTTGCAGTAGGGTGTTCAGTGGGTGTAGTATTGTAGACAAATTTAGCAAGAACTTATGGTAGTAGTTTACCAGCCCGAGGAACGACCTCAGTTGTGACACATTTTCCGGTGCTGGAGCCTTGACTACTGCCTCAATCTTCTCTGGGGACTTATGTAACCCCTTGTAATGAAATCTGTTTGTCTTGATCCTGTATTCGTTTTGCACTCATGTATATTACCCTCCCCCGCTGTGTATAGTTTCACTTCCTCTTTCCCGACTAACCTGGGAGGTTCCAGGTCTTGGCTCTTGGCTCCGCCCCTGACTTCTCTTACATAAAGATCCCAGGATCTGTATGACTCATTCCTGTGAACCAGTCGGCGTGTTGAGATGTTAGCTCTGATCTTAGTGATTAAAAGCCAACTTGTTTAAGTCTATAACTTCTAGTTTTGTGGTTATTGAAGGCCCATCAATTTTAATCACTAAAGAATACTAGGATGGATCGACTCCTAAAACCAGAGCATCTGGACTTGGATCCACATTCTGCTGAAGCATCAAATCAATTTGGACACTGGCTCAAATGCTTCGAACTCTTCGCGGGGGCCTCATCCACTAGCGAGGTAGATAAACTGAGTCTACTGACTACTCGCGTAAGTCATCGGATTTATTCGTTCATCCGGGACGCCACCTCTTACACGGAGGCCATCACTATCCTGAAGGCCCAATACCAGAGGCCGGTAAACGAAGTGTACGCCAGACATCTGCTGGCTACACGCAGGCAGCGACCAGAGGAATCAATGGACGATTTCTTACAGGGCCTAAAGGACTTGGTCCGGGACTGTAACTGCAAGGCCGTGACGGCCAATGCGTACTCTGACGAATTGGTCCACGATTCCTTCACCACGGGCCTCAAATCGAATTATATCCGGCAGAGACTGCTGGAGAAGGAGGTCCTGGACTTAAAAAAGGCAGTGGCCACTGCGCGATCGCTGGACGTGGCCCAGAAAAACTCTGACTCTTATTCTTCCGGCCATGCGGCCCTCACCGCCTCGTGCGAGCCGAGGGGGCCGCCATCTTGGAATCAGCCATCTTCCCCATCCAGGTCTCAGACCAGCTCTACGCCGCCGGAGTCCCCACACAGAAATTCACCCAGGAGTCCTACTACAGCGGCAATGTCTTGAGGCCCGAAATGCTACTGCTGCGGCCAGGCCAAGCACCCCAGACAACGATGCCCAGCGAAGGACGCTACATGCTTCAAATGTAAGAAAAAGGGGCATTTTAGCAAAGTCTGCAGGGGGAATCCGATTTCCAACTCCGTCACCGCCTCGTGCGGGCCGCCATCTTGGGATCCGCCATCTTTTCCCGACTCAACGGCCGCCCAGGGCCCAACAGTGGCTTTGATCACGGTGGATCAATCCAGGCCACACCCGTTGACAAAATCCATGATGGACATACAGGTAAACAGGAATTTAACGAAATGTTTAATTGACTGTGGGAGTACCGAGAGTTTTATCCACCCTAGCCTGGTACGGCGGCACTCATTAACGGTAACCCCTACATGGAGCAGAATTGCTATGGCTGCTAAGCCCCACATTTCGGACATTTTGGGCTACTGTGTGGTAACACTGACTGTAAAAGGCACAGACTACAAGGATTTTAAACTCCTCGTGATGCCAGAACTCTGTGTTAATGTAATCTTGGGCCTGGACTTCCAGTGCCACCACGAAAGTGTCACGCTAGCATATGGCGGGTCCCAGCCGCCACTCACAGTCTGTGGCCTATCAACCTTAAAAATCAGCCCGCCCTCTTTATTCGCTAATCTCGCTCCGAACTGTAGGCCCATAGCGACCAAAAGTAGACGGTACAGTCTGTAAGACAGACACTTTATCAAGGCGGAAGTGGACAGACTCCTGCGGGAAGGCATTATTGAATGCAGTACCAGCCCGTGGCGTGCCCAAGTAGTCATAGTTAAAAATAGCAAAAAGAAACGGATGGTAATTGACTACAGCCAGACTGTTAATATTTATACCCAGCTGGACGCCTACCCTTTACCCCGCATATCAGAAATGGTCAACCTGATTGTGCAATACCGAGTCTTCTCGACTATCGACCTCAAATCCCCGTATCACCAGCTCCCCATTAGAACGGAGGACCGCCCATACACTGCCTTCGAGGCGAACGGGCGCCTCTACCATTTTCTCAGAGTGCCCTTCGGAGTAACAAATGGGGTCTCGGTCTTCCAACGTGAGATGGACCGCACGGTTGACGAGAATAAACTACAAGCTACCTACCCCTATCTGGACAATGTCACTATCTGCGGGCACAACCAGCAAGACCACGATCTAAATCTTGCGAGATTTTTAAAAACTGCCCTAAAGCTGAATCTAACCTACAACGAAGACAAATGTGTCTTCAACACAACCCGTCTCTGTATCCTCGGCTGTGTGGTGGAAGATGGGGTAATTGGACCGGACTCTGACCGATTACGCCCCCTAAAGGAACTGCCCCTGCCACACAATCCCAAAGCTTTAAAAAGGTGCCTGGGATTTTTTTCGTATTATGCCCAATGGGTGCCCAATTACTCTGATAAGGCCCGACCCCTCATTAAATCGACGTCCTTCCCACTATCAGCTGAAGCTCGGGAGGCTTTCACCAGTATTAAACAGGACATTGAAAGGGCTGCAGTGTGTGCAGTGGACGAATGTATTCCCTTTCAAGTCGAAAGCGATGCGTCAGACTTTGCTTTAGCTGCGACCCTCAATCAGGCTGGGAGACCTGTGGCCTTCTTCTCCCGAACTCTTCAGGGACCTGAAATCAGGCACTCTTCTGTCACGAAGGAGGCACAGGCTATAGTGGAGGCAGTGCGGCACTGGAGACACTACTTAGCCGGCAAACGTTTCACCCTGCTCACCGACCAGCAGTCGGTGGCTTTCATGTTTAATAACAAACAAAGGGGGAAAATCAAGAATGACAAAATACTCAGGTGGAGGATCGAACTATCCACGTTCGACTATGATATTATGTACAGGCCGGGAGCCCTTAATGAACCCCCAGACGCCCTATCGCGGGGAATGTGTGCCAGCCTTCATAAGGACAAATTACAGGGTCTCCACAACGACCTCTGTCACCCAGGGGTCACCCGACTATACCATTTTATAAAGTCCCGCAATCTGCCCCACTCCATCGAGGAGGTCAGGGCAATGACCAGAGCCTGCCGCATCTGTGCGGAATGCAAGCCTCGTTTCTACAGGCCTGACCGTGCACACCTTATCAAAGCCACACGGCCATTCGAGCGCCTAAGTCTGGACTTCAAGGGACCCCTTCCCTCTGCCGACCGTAACGTATACTTCCTCAATATCATTGATGAATATTCCCGCTTCCCCTTCGCCATTCCCTGCCCAGACATGACCAGTGCCACGGTCATCAAGTGTCTCTGTAATCTATTCTGCATGTTTGGCATGCCGAACTACATACACAGCGATAGGGGGACGTCTATTCATGAGTGACGAGCTGCGCCAGTTCTTGCTCTCGAAGGGGATAGCCACTAGCAGAACCACTAGCTACAACCCCTGGGGTAATGGGCAAGTGGAAAGGGAGAATGCTACTGTTTGGAAGGCTGTCACGTTAGCCTTAAAGTCAAAAGGCCTTCCGACCTCCCGCTGGCAGGAAGTCCTCCCAGACGTACTCCACTCCATAAGGTCTCTGTTATGTACTGCCACTAACGCTACCCCTCACGAAAAGATGTTCGTTTTCCCCCGGAAATCCACCTCTGGCATATCTCTACCTGCGTGGCTGACATCTCCGGGGACAGTACTATTGCGGAAGCACGTGAGAGGCCATAAAACGGACCCCCTTGTGGAAAAGGTACAGCTCCTCCATGCAAACCCTCAGTACGCCTATATCGAATACTCTGACGGGCGAGAGGACACCGTTTCCATAAAAGACCTTGCTCCCTCGGGGAGCGGAGAGAACGATGGGAGACTACCCGAGGAAGACCTACACCAAAGAGAGACAGGACGCCCAGAGGTATCAATACCCAACTTTAACCTGGAGGACACTGTGGAGGCCTGGACAGCGGAGGAACCAGAATCCACTCCCCTAGAGGCACCCCAACCGGCTTTGCGCTGATCACTGAGAACTGCAAAACCTCCTGACAGACTCACTTATACCAACTTTTAAGAATCATCACCCCGATGGACTAAATCTATAGAAGGGGTGAATGTAATGAAATCTGTTTGTCTTGATCCTGTATTCGTTTTGCACTCATGTATATTACCCTCCCCCGCTGTGTATAGTTTCACTTCCTTTCCCGACTAACCTGGGAGGTTCCAGGTCTTGGCTCTTGGCTCCGCCCCTGACTTACATAAAGATCCCAGGATCTGTATGACTCATTCCTGTGAACCAGTCGGCGTGTTGAGATGTTAGCTCTGATCTTAGTGATTAAAAGCCAACTTGTTTAAGTCTATAACTTCTAGTTTTGTGGTTATTGAAGGCCCATCACCCCTCTTTATCGATAACGTGGCCACAATACGAGATCTGTTTTCTAAAAAACTCGCATTTAGGGCGGTTAGCTCGGAGCCCATATTCCTGCAATCTAGTGAGCACCTGCTTCAGGTTGGCAAGGTGATCACTGTCATTTTCGCCCGTGACCAGGATGTCATCCAAATAGCACTGGGTCCCTGGGATCCCTTGCAGGACTTGTTCCATTGCCCTCTGCCAAATAGCCGGAGCTGATGCTACCCCGAATACCAGCTGGTTGTATTGGTAGAGACCTTTATGGGTGTTGATTGTGAGGTATTTTTTTGATGCTTCTTCTACCTCCATTTGCAGATACGCCTGGGCCAGATCAATCTTAGTGAAGCGTTTCCCTCCAGATAGCGAGGCGAAAATATCTTCAATCCGCGGAAGTGGATATTGTACGGTGTGAAGGATCGGGTTCACTGTTACCTTAAAGTCCCCACAGATGCGAACCTTTCTTGGTTCCCCAGGCATGCTGCTCAACTTCTTTTTCATCACAGGGACGATGGGTGTAGCCCACTCGCTCCAGTCTACCTTGGACAGTACACTTGAACGTTCCAGACTCTCCAGCTCTGCTTCGACGGCTGGGCGGATTGCATAAGGTACCGGTCTGGCCTTAAAAAAATTTTGGGCTTGCGTTTTCTTCAATTTTAATCATCGCTGTCATGCCTTTTAGTGTTCCGAGTCCTCGCTGGAACACTTCTTTCACGTCAGTTAGGATCTTTGACAGTCACCCAGGTGTGACGTCGTCATCCTTTTTGTCAGCCACAGTCAGTGCCTGTATGGAATGCCAATCCAGTTGTATTTTCCGGATCCATTCACGTCCCAGTAATGGCGGTCCTCCATCTTGCAATACATACAGGTCTAGTTTTGGTGTTTCCTTATCGTTATATATAACGGTCACCCTTATTTTTCCTTTGGGGTAGACTTTTTGCCCCGTGTACGTCTTCAAAATAATTTTTGTGTCTCTCAAGGGTATGTGTGAGAATAGCCGCTCGTAGTCCTGTCGGTTTATGACTGTTAGGGCTGATCCTGTGTCCAATTCCATCTTTACCTGGACTCCTGCTATCTTGAGAGTGACCCAAATGGTTCGGTGATCCTCCGTTGTGATCACATTATGTAGTTTCAGACAACTCAGTTCCCTGCTTTCAGAGTTGTTATCACTCTTGTTCATCTGAACTATTCTCCGTCATCTTATGTACCACCTTGTACTTTTCTTTGGTAGGTTTCTTATTGCTGGTTTTCTTTCCCGACCTGCAGACTCGTGCTATGTGTCCTACTTTTCCACACTGTCTGCACACTTTGTCTTTGAACCAGCAATCATTCTGGTCGTGTGTTGTTCTGCCGCAGCGATAGCACTTCTCTGTTCCATATGACATTTCGTTTGTGCCATATTCTTGCGGCCTCTGTTGTATCTCTGCAGCGCCCCATGCTGCTGCTTCATATGATACCGCAATGCTGAAAGCCTTTTCCAGCGTAAGGTCCTTTTCAGATAAAAGCCGTTTCTGGGTTCCTTCACTTTGAAGCCCACACACAAACTTGTCCCTTAAGGTATCTACCAGTCCCGCTCCAAACTGGCAGTGTTTCGATAGTTTGCGCAGTTCTGTTAAATAATCAGCATTGCTTTCACCCTTATGCTGGTTCCGTTTGTGAAACTTGAATCTTTCTGCTATCAGCAGCGGTGTGGGGTTTAAATGTTCCTGTAGTATCGTTGCTATGTCTTCAAAACTCTTTTCCATTGGCTTCGTTGGGGTTACTAGATTTCGTAATAAACCATACGTCTTTGCACCCATTAAATTTAACAATACCGACGCTTTCTTGTCATCTGACACCTCATTTGCCTTGCAGGACACCTCTATTCGTTCGACATATGTAGTCCAATCTTCGACTTCATTGTCAAATGCGGTGATACTGCCACTCTTCGGCATGTTGGGTGTGGTTTAAAATGGCGTCTCCCAATGGCTTAAAATGGCGTCTCTCGCGCTTTCCTTCCTCCCCCGCTGCTGCCAACGCCGCTCCCGGCGGTTCTCGTGTCAATGGCGGCGCCCTGTAGGTTTTGTGCGCTTTTCTCTCCCTCTCTCCGACGCTGCTCGGCCCCTGAACACCGGCTGCGCCCTGTGCGCTCTGCCCTCTCTCTCGCTCCCCCATCGACGCTGCTCGGCCATTTGCTGTGCCACTCGGTCGGGCTCTAGCCCGCTGCTGTCCGGGAAGGGTCTGCGCACTACCTGTTGCCAGCCCGTTTTGCTGGACCACCTCGACTGGAAAGCCAAGCCTGGCTCTCGACAGCCTCCCCCGCAATTCTCGAGTCTCTGCTGGATGACTGGGCGGTTGCCCGTGGTCGACGCCCGAGGCTCTGGCCTTGACCTCCAATCCACTGATCTCCAGGAACGAATCCCCGGGAGGTGATGCAGAGTTGCAGGTAGGTTCGAACTTGCCTCGTCGCCAATGTTACGTCCGTGTATAATAAGACACAGACTGCAGGAGAACGGTAAAACAGGTGTTTACTCAACGTGGCTCAAACGGGAACTGCCTGTACAGATTACTACTCAGTGCTATATACAGGTGTGGTCACTGCCAGTACTACAGTATACATGAGCTGTACAAAGTAGTTCCCCCCTTAAAGGTATATACATTACATCCAGGACATCCTCTCTCTCCAGCACTGTAATCATCTTCTTCCTTCTTCTTAGGCAGTCCCTCGGAACCGAGGATGACTTGCTTCCACATTAAAAATGAGTTCTCAGGTGATTGATGAGTCCAATGTGGGACCTACAGTTTCTGTCACAGGTGGGGCAGACGGTGGTTGAAGGGGCGGGTGGTGCGCTTGGGTTGACGTGCGCTGGGTCAGAGCGATCATAACATGATCGATTTCTCACTCGAAATGGAGAGCGAAGAAATTGACTCAGAGACTAAGGTCCTGAATTTAAACAAGGGGAATTATGATGCCATGAGACGGGAACTGAGTAGGTCTGATTGGACAACGTTCCTGAGAGGACTGGAGGTAGATAAACAATGGCAAACATTTAAAGATAGAATGACAAAATTGCAAAAATTGTTTATACCAATCTGGCATAAAAGGAAATCTAAAAAGGTGACTCAACCGTGGATAACAGGGGAAATTAGAGACAGCATAAAATCCAAAGATAGGGCGTATAAAATAGCCAAAAAAAGCGCCAGAGCGGAAGATTGGGAACAGTTTAAGATAGAGCAAAGGAGGGCAAAGGGCATGATCAAGAGGGGCAAAATAGCTTACGAAAACAAGCTGGCGGAAAATATAAAAACTAACTCCAAAAGCTTTTATAAATATATCAAAAGGAAAAGACTGGTGAAAACCAAAGTTGGTCCATTGCAGTCAGATACGGGGGAATATATAATGGGAAATAAGGAAATGGCAGATCAACTAAATGCATACTTTGGGTCAGTCTTTACGAAGGAAGACACAAAAAACCTCCCTGGGATATCGGGAAAAATAGGGACATTGGCAAAGGAGGAACTGACGCAAATCAATATCTCTAAGGATATGGTGTTAAGGAAGCTAAAGGGATTGAAGGTGGACAAATCCCCAGGGCCTGATAACATGCATCCTAGGGTACTGAAGGAGGTGGCCCTAGAGATAGCGGATGCACTAAGGATGATTTTTCAGAATTCATTAGACTCGGGAACAGTGCCGATGGATTGGAGGGTAGCTAACGTTACCCCACTATTCAAAAAGGGGGGTAGGGAAAAAGCAGGTAATTACAGACCTGTAAGCCTTACATCAGTTGTGGGCAAAATGCTGGAGTCCATCATTAAGGATGAAATAGCGGAGCACTTAGCAAATGGGGACAGGATAGGACAGAGTCAACATGGATTTACAAAGGGTAAATCGTGCTTGACTAATCTATTGGAATTTTTTGAGGGAGTAACTGGTAGAATAGATGGGGGAGAGCCAGTAGATGTGGTGTACCTGGACTTCCAAAAGGCCTTCGATAAGGTCCCACATAAAAGATTAGCATGGAAAATTGAGGCTCATGGGATAAAGGGGAAAGTTTTGGCGTGGATAGGGAACTGGCTGTCAGATAGAAAACAGAGAGTTGGAATAAACGGCTCATTTTCTGAATGGCAGGCAGTAACAAGTGGGGTACCACAGGGATCTGTCCTGGGCCCCCAGCTGTTCACAATTTACATTAATGACCTGGATCAGGGAGTCGGATGCAGCATTTCCAAATTTGCAGACGACACTAAACTAGGAGGTGGGGTGGGCTCAGAGGAAGAGACCAGGAAGCTCCAGAGCGATTTGGACAGACTGGGCGATTGGGCGGATAAATGGCAGATGCACTATAATGTGGACAAGTGCGAAGTTATCCACCTTGGGTGCAGGAACGGGAGGGCAAATTATTATTTAAATGGCAATAGATTGGGAGAGGGGGAAGTACAGAGAGACCTGGGTGTTCTTGTACACCAGTCACTGAAGGCGAGCATGCAGGTGCAACAGGCGGTCAAGAAGGCAAACGGTATGCTGGCCTTCATAGCAAAAGGGTTAGAATACAGGAACAGGGATACCTTGCTGCAGCTGTACAGGGCACTGGTGAGACCACACCTCGAGTACTGTGTACAGTTTTGGTCGCCTCATCTGAGGAAGGATGTTCTTGCCATGGAGGGGGTGCAGCGGCGATTCACCAGGCTGATACCAGGAATGGCGGGAATGACCTATGAGGAGAGACTATGTAGTTTAGGGATGTACACACTGGAGTTTAGAAGATTGAGAGGGGACCTCATAGAAGTGTATAAAATTCTGACAGGTCTAGACAGACTGGATGCAGAAGGAATGTTTCCCTTGGCGGGTGAGAACAGAACTAGAGGACATAATTTAAGGATAAGGGCTAAACCATTTAGGACAGAGATGAGGGGGAATTTCTTCACTCAGAGAGTGGTGAACCTGTGGAACTCATTGCCACAGAGGGCAGTGTACGCCAGCTCATTAAATATATTTAAGAGGGAATTAGATATATTTCTACGGGCAAAAGGGGTTAAGGGTTACGGAGAGAAGGCGGGGACGGGATACTGAATTAAAGGATCAGCCATGATCTCATTAAATGGCGGAGCAGGCACGAAGGGCCGAATGGCCTACTCCTGCTCCTATCTTCTATGTATCTATGTATCTATGTAAACCCTCCCCAACAGCACCAGCAAACCCCCCAGCGAGGATATTGGTCCCAGCTCTGTTGAGGTGTAACCCGTCCGACCTGTACAGGTTCCACCTCCCTCAGAACCGGTCCCAATGTCCCAGGAATCTAAATCCCTCCCTCCTGCACCATCTCTCCAGCCACGCATTCATCTGCTCTATTCTCCTGTTTCTATCCTCGCTCGTGCGTGGCACCGGGAGTAATCCGGAGATTACTACCTTTTTGAGGTCCTGCTTTTTTAATCTCTCTCCTAGCTGCCTAAAATCTGCCTGCAGGACCTCATTCCTCTTTCTGCCTATGTCGTCGGTACCGATATGGGCCACGACCTCTGACTGTTCACCTGTCCGGCAGCCGTTCAGTGACATCCTTGACCCTGGCACCAGGGAGGCATCATACCATCCTAGAGTCACGTCTGCGGCCGCAGAAACCCCTGTCTGTTCCCCTAACTATCGAATCCCCTATCACTATTGCTTTTCCTGATTTCCCCCCACCCCGGTACAGCTGAGCCACCCGTAGTGCCGTTAACTTGGCTCTGGCTGTACTTCCCAGAGGAACCATCGTACTCACCAGAGCCAGATGCATTCGGGGGACTCCTGCACTACCTGCCTGGTCCTCCTTTTCCTTCTGGTGGTCACCCATTGTTAGGGAGACGGATGGAGTCAGTGGCCAGGGAGCGGAGTTTGTGTCGGGGTCCAAAACATAGAAACATAGAAGATAGGAGCAGGAGTAGGCCATTCAGCCCCTCGAGCCTGCTCCGCCATTTAATGAGATCATGGCTGATCATCCAAATTCAGTACCCTGTCCCTGCTTTCTCCCCATATCCCTTGATCCCTTTAGCTTTAAGAAATACATCTAACTCCTTCTTGAATATATTTAATGATTTGGCCTCCACTGCCTTCTGTGGTAGAGAATTCCACAGGTTCACCACTCTGTGGGTGAAGAAATTCCTCCTCATCCCAGTCCTAAATGGCTTACCCCTTATCCTTAGACTGTGACCCCTGGTTCTGGACTCCCCGGCCATCGGGAACATCCTTCCTGCATCCAGTCGGTCTAGTCCTGTTAGAATTTTATAAGTTTCAATGAGATCCCCTCTCATTCTTCTAAACTCCAGCAAGTATAAGCTCAATCGACCCAATCTCTCCTCATACGTCATTCCTGCCATCCCAGGTATCAGTCTGGTGAATCTTCGCTGCACTCCCTCCATGGCAAGAACATCCTTCCTCAGATAAGGCGACCAAAACTGCATACGATACTCAAGGTGTGGTCTCACCAAGGCCCTGTACAACTGCAGCAAGACATCCTTGTTCTTGTACAGAAACCCTCTCGCTACGAAGGCCAACATACCATTTGCCTTCTTAACCGCCTGCTGCACCTGCATGCTTACCTTCAGCGACTGGTGCACAAGGACACCCAGGTCTCATTGCACTTCCCCTTCTCCCAATCTATTGCCGTTCAGAAAATAATCTGCCTTCCTGTTTTTGCCACCAAAGTGGATAACCTCGCATTTATCCACATTATACTGCGTCTGCCCAATCACCCAACCTGTCCAAATCATACTGGAGTTTATCGGCATCCTCCTCACAGCACACACGCCCACCCAGCTTTGTGTCGTCTGCAAACTTGGAGATATTACATCTAGTTCCCTCGTCTAGATCATTAATATATATTGTGAATAGCTGGGGTCCTAGGACCGATCCCTGTGGTACCCCACTAGTCACTGCCTGCCACTCGGAAAAAGACCCGTTTATTCCAACTCTTTGCTTCCTGTCTGCCAACCAGTTCTCTATCCAAGTCAGTACCTTGCCCCCAATCCCATGTGCCTTAACTTTACACACTAATCTCTTATGCGGGACCTTATCGAAAGCCTTCTGAAAGTCCAAATACACCACATCCACTGGTTCTCCCTTATCTATTTTACCAGTTACATCCTCTAAAAATTCAAGTAGATTAGTCAAGCACGATTTACCTTTTGTAAATCCATGTTGACTTTGTCCGATCCTGTCACTGTTTTCTAAGTGCTCTGCTATTACATCTTTTCTAATGGACTCTAGCATTTTCCACACTACTGATGTCAGGCTTACCGGTCTATAATTCCCCGTTTTCTCTCTACCACCTTTTTTGAATAGTGGGGTTACATTAGCTACCCTCCAATCCATGGGAACTGTTCCAGAGTCTATAGAATTTTGGAAGATGACCAGCAATGCATCTACTATTTCTAGGGCCACTTCCTCGAGTACCCTCGGATGTAGATTATCAGGCCCTGGGGATTTATTGGCCTTCAATCCTGTCAATTTCCCTAATACCACTTCCCTACAAATACTGATTTCTTTCAGTTCCTCCCTCTCAGTCGACCCTTTGTTCCCCGACATCTCTGCGAGGTTATTTGTGTCCTCCTTTGTGAAGACAGAACCAAAGTATATATTTAATTGGTCAGCCATTTCTTTGTTCCCCATTATAAATTCCCCTGATTCTGACTGCAAGGGAACCTATGCTTCTCTTCACATATATATAGAAGCTTTTGAAGTCAGTTTTTATGTTCCCTGCAAGCTTACTCTCATACTCTATTTCCCCCCTCTTAATTAATCCCTTTGTCCTCCTTTGCTGAACCCTAAACTGCTCCCAATCCTCAGGTTTGCTGCTTTTTCTGGCCAATTTATATGTCCTCTCCTTGGATCTTATGCTATCCCTAATTTCCCTTGTTAGCCACGGTTGATTCACCTTTTTTGTTTTATTTTTATGCCAAACAGGGATGAACAAATTCTGTAGTTCATCCATGCGATCTTTGAATGTTTGCCATTGCCTATCCACCGTCAACCCTTTGAGTAACATTCCCCAATTAATCCTACCCATCTCGCGCTTCATACCATCGTAGTTTCCTTTATTTAAATTCAGGACCCCAGTCTCTGAGTCAAATACTTCACTCTCCATCTTAATGAAGAATTCGATCATATTATGATCGCTGCGCCCCAAGGGGCCTCGCACAACAAGATTGTTAATTATTCCTTTCTCATTACATAATACCCAGTCTAAGATGGCCTGATCTCTAGTTGGTTCCTTGACATATTGGTCCAGGAAACCATCCTGTATACACTCCAGGGATTCCTCCTCCACAGTATTGTTACTAATTTGTTTAGTCCAATCTATATGTAGATTAAAGTCACCCATGATAACTGCTGTGCCCTTATTGCACGCGTCTCTAATTTACCATTTAATGCCATCCCCAACCTCCGCGTTACTGTTTGGGGGTCTGTATACAACTCCCAGTAACGTTTTCTGTCCCTTGGTATTTCTCAGCTCTACCCATACAGATTTCACATCATCAGAGCGAATATCCTTCCTTACAATTGTGTTAATCTCTTTAACCAGCAATGCTATCCCACCTCCCTTTCCTTTCTGCCTGTCTTTCCTGAATATTGAATACCCCTGGAAGTTGAGTTCCCAGCCCTGGTCACCCTGGAGCCATGTTTCCGTAATCCCAATCATATCATATCATACGTCAATGGCTTCAGTCTTCTCGATATTTAATTGGAGAACATTTCTGCTAATCCAGAACTGGATGTCGGACATGCAGTCTGACCATTTAGAGACAGTGGAGGGGTTGAGTGAAGTGGTAGTGAGGTAGAGCTGGTTATCGTCCGCGTACATGTGGAAACTGTGGGGGGGAAAAATGGAATTAAACTTCATCTTCAGAAAACAGAGAGACTGTTCAAAAAAGCCTGAAGAGTCTCAAAATGGACAGGTTCACAGTACAGAAATCTACACCAACAACAAGAAGTATTTATATAGCGCCTTTAAAATAGTAAAACATCACGAGGTGCTTCACAGGAGTATGAGAAGACAAAAAATTTGACACCGAGCCACATAAGGAGATATTAGGGGAGATGGCCAAAAGCTTGGTCACAGAGGTGGGTTTTAAGGAGCATCTTAAAGGAGGAGAGAGAGGCGGAGAGGTTCAGGGAGAGAATTCCAGAGCTTAGGGCCCAGGCAGCAAAAGGCACGGCCACCAATGGTGGAGCGATTAAAAATCAGGGATGCTCAAGAGGCCAGAATTAGAGGAGCGCAGAGATCTCTTTTGAGTGCAGGGGGGGGCGGTGGCTGGATGAGATAGCAGAGATGGGGAGGGGGGTGAGGCCACGGAGGGATTTGCACCAGGATGAGAATTTTGAAACGGATTGTACGAACAGTTCTCCACCCAGATTTCATCCCGTCAGCCTGACTGTCTACCCTGACTGTAACTGGTAGAATAGATAAGGGAGATAAGTGGATGTGGTGTATTTGGACTTTCAGAAGTCTTTCGATAAGGTCCTGCATAAGAGATTAGCGTGTAAAGTTAAGGCACATGGGATTGGGGGCAAGGTACTGACTTGGATAGAGAACTGGTTGGCAGACAGGAAGCAAAGAGTTGGAATAAACGGGTCTTTTTCCGAGTGGCAGGCAGTGACTAGTGGGGTACCGCAGGGATCGGTCCTGGGACCCCAGCTATTCACAATATATATAAATGATCTACACGAGGGAACTAGATGTAATATCTCCAAGTTTGCAGACGACACAAAGCTGGGTGGGCGTGTGTGCTGTGAGGAGGATGCCGAGAAACTCCAGTATGATTTGGACAGGTTGGGTGATTGGGCAGAAGCATGGCAGATGCAGTATAATGTGGATAAATGCAAGGTTATCCACTTTGGTGGCAAAAACAGGAAGGCAGCTTATTATCTGAACGGCAATAGATTGGGAGAAGGGGAAGTGCAATGAGACCTGGGTGCCCTTGTGCACCAGTCGCTGAAGGTAAGCATGCAGTTAAGAAGGCAAATGGTATGTTGGCCTTCATAGCAAGAGGGTTCGAGTACAGGAACAAGGATGTCTTGCTGCAGTTGTACAGGGATGGCAGGAATGACGTATGAGGAGAGATTGGGTCCATTGGGCTTATACTCGCTGGAGTTTAGAAGAATGAGAGGGGATCTCATTGAAACTTACAAAATTATAACAGGACTAGACAGACTAGATGTAGGAAGTATGTTCCCGATGGTCGGGGAGTCCAGAACCAGGGGTCACAGTCTAAGGATAAGGGGTAAACCATTTAGGACAGATGAGGAGGAATTTCTTCACCCAGAGAGTGGTGAACCTGTGAAATTCTCTACCACAGAAGGCAGTGGAGGCCAATTCATTAAATATATTCAAGAAGGAGTTAGATATATTTTGTAAGGCTAAAGGGATCAAGGGATATGGGGAGAAAGCAGGGACAGGGTACTGAGTTTGGATGATCAGCCATGATCTCATTGAATGGCGGAGCAGGCTCGAGGGGCCGAATGGCCTACTCCTGCTCCTATCTTCTATGTTTCTGTCCTATGAATGTGCCTCCTTATTGTTGCTTCTGCATGCTAACCTCTGAAAGTTAGCATGCAGGTACAGCAAGTAATTAGAAAGGCAAATGCAATTGCCTTTATTGTAAGGGGTATGGAGTATAAAAGTAGGGAAGTTTTGATGCAACTTTACAGGGCGCTGGTGAGACCGCACCTGGAGTACTGCGTACAGTTCTGGTCTCCATATTTAAGGAAGGATATACTTGCATTGGATGCAGTGCAGAGAAACATAGAAAAATAGGAGCAGGAGTAGGCCATTCGGCCCTTCGAGCCTGCTCCGCCATTCAATATGATCATGGCTGTTCCTCTATCTCAATACCATATTGCTGCTCTCTCCCCATACCCCTTGATGCCTTTTGTGTCTAGAAATCTATCTAGCTCCTTCTTAAGTATATTCAGTGACTTGGCCTCCACAGCCTTCTGTGGTAGAGAATTCCACAGGTTCACCACCCTCCGAGTGAAGAAATTTCTCCTCATCTCAGTCCTAAATGTCCTACCCTGTATCCTGAGACTGTGACCCCTTGTTCTAGAATCTCCAGCCAGAGGAAACATTCTCCCTGCATCCAGTCTGTCTAGCCCTGTCAGAATTTTATACGTTTCAATGAGATCCCCTCTCATTCTTCTAAACTCTAGTGAATACAAGCCTAGTCGACCCAATCTCTCCTCATACAACAGTCCTGCCATCCCAGGAATCAATCTGGTGAACCTTCGCTGCACTCCCTCTATGGCAAGTATATCCTTTCTTGGGTAAGGAGACCAAAACTGCACACAGTACTCCAGGTGTGGTCTCACCAAGGCCCTGTATAACTGTAGTAAGACATCCTTGCTCCTGTACTCAAATCCTCTTGCAATGAAGGCCAACATACCATTTGCCTTCCTAACTGCTTGCTGCACCTGCATGTTTGTTTGCTTTCAGTGACTGGTGTACAAGGACACCCAGGTCCCTTTGTACATCAATATTTCCCAATCTATCACCATTTAAATAATACTCTGCCTTTCTGTTTTTCCTACTGAAGTGGATAACTTCTCATTTATCCACATTATACTGCATCTGCCATGAATTTCCCACTCTCTCAACTTGTCTAAATCGCCTTGAAGCCTCTTTGCATGCTCCTCACAACTCACAAACACACCTAGTTTTGTGTCATCAGCGAAGTTGGAAATATTACATTTGGTTACCTCATCCAAATCATTGACATATATTGTGAATAGCTGGGGCCAAGCACTGATCCCTGCGGTACCCCACTAGTCACCGCCTGCCACCCTGAAAAAGACCCATTTATTCCTACTCTGTTTTCTGTCTGTCACCCAATTTCCAATCCATGCCAGTATATTACCCCCAATCCCATTGCCTTAATTTTGCACACTAACCTCTTTTTACGTGGGACTTTATCAAATGCCTTTTGAAAATCCAAAAACACCACACCCACTGGTTCTCCCTTATCTATTCTACCAGTTACATCCTCAAAAGGCTCCAGTAGGTTTGTCAAACACGATTTCCCTTTCATAAATCCGTGCTGACTTTGTCTAATCCCGTTGATATTTTCTAAGTGTCCCGTTATCACATCCTTTATAATACTCTTTAGCATTTTCCCTATTACTGATGGTAGGCTAACCATTTTGTGCAGCAGCTGGGGCCTGAAAATCAGCTTCACTGCCCCTGGGCTGGGAATGGGCGACATGAGACAACATTCTCCCTCTTACCCCTTTCTACACTCCTTTTACAGGGTTTTAGAAGTGGAGCATTTACAGACAGGAAGCTCAGACCAAACATCACGTCAGGGTCTGACAGAGTTGCTCGATTCATCAGGACCTGAATATCATCGGCCTTTGCACATGGAAGGAGAGAGCAGTGATCTCAACGCAGACAAACCGCACACGTGTTCCGTCTGTGGACTCGGATTCAGCCGATCGCCTGACATGGCGAGTCATGTGCACCGTCACACCGGGGAGAAACTGGGTAAAGGTGGGGATGGTGGGAATGGATTCAGTTCCCCGTCTACGTCAGAAGTTCATCCGCACAGGCACGCTGGGGACAGTCCGTTCACCTACTCCGCGTTTGGGAAGGAATTCACTCGCACGTCCCACCTGCTGCGACACCAGCTTGTCCACACTGATGAGAGACCGTTTCAATGTTCTGACTGTGGGAAGAGGTTTAAAAGCTCCTCGAATCTGATGACACACCAGCGGTCTCACACTGGAGAGAGACCGTTCATCTGCTCTGTGTGTGGGAAGGGTTTCACTGTGTCATCCAACCTGCTGCAATATGAGCGAGTTCACACTGGAGAGAGGCCGTTCTCCTGCTGTGAGTGTGGGAAACATTTCACTCCGTCATCCACCCTGCAGACACAGCAGCGAGTTCACACTGGGGTGAGGCCGTTCACCTGCTCCGTGTGTGGGAAGCGATTCACACAGTTATTCAACCTGCAGGCACATCGCCAAGTTCACACTGATGAGAGGCCGTTTAAATGTTCCGACTGTGGGAAGAGCTTTAAATACACCGGGGACCTGAAGCAACACCAGCTTGCTCACACTGTTGAGAGGCCGTTTAAATGTTCCGACTGTGGGAAGAGCTGTAAAAGATCCGGGGACCTGAAGAAACACCAGCGCGTTCACACTGATGAGAGAGCATTTCAATGTTCCAACTGTGGGAAGAGTTTTAAATGCTCCGGGTCTCTGACCAGACACCAGCTTGTTCACACTGATGAGAGACCCTTTAAATGTTCTGACTGTGGGAAGAGCTTTATAAGCCCCAGGGTTCTGACCACACACCAGCGAGTTCACACTGGGGAGAGACCGTTCACCTGCTCCGTGTGTGGAAAGGGATTCACTGATCCATACAACCTGCTGAAACACCAGCTTGTTCATACTGATGAGAGAGCATTTCAATGTTCTGACTGTGGGAAGAGCTTTAAATGCTCCGGGCATCTGAAGGAACATCAGCGAGTTCACACTGATGAGAGGCCGTTTAAATGTTCCGACTGTGGGAAGAGCTTTAAAAGCTCCGGGGACCTGATGCAACACCAGCTTGTTCACACTGATGAGAGACCCTTTAAATGTTCTGACTGTGGGAAGAGTTTTAAAAGCCCCGGGGTTCTGACCAGACACCAGCGAGTTCACACCGCGGAGAGGCCATTTCCCTGCTCCGTGTGTGGAATGGGATTCACTCATTCATCAAACTTGCTGATACACCAGCTTGTTCACACTGATGAGAGACCCTTTAAATGTTCTGTCTGTCAAAAGAGCTTTAAATGCACCGGGGACCTGAAGCAACACCAGCTTGTTCACACTGATGAGAGACCGTTTACATGTTCTGACTGTGGGAAGAGCTTTAAAAACGGCAATAAACTGCTGAGACACCAGCTTGTCCACACTGGGGAGGGGCTGTTTACCTGCTCCATGTGTGGAAAGGGATTCACTGAGTCATCTACCTTGCTGAGACACCAGCTTGTTCACACTGATGAGAGACCGTTTACATGTTCTGACTGTGGGAAGAGCTTTAAACACTCCAATGACCTGCTGAGACACCAGCGAGTTCACACTGTTCTGTAGCACAGGGCCCTGTAGACAGCTGGGGTGACATGAACGTGGAACGGATGAATGTTTTATAAATTCCTGTATTATTGTTTAATCTTTCAAACTGTTATGATGATTCCGTTGAGTTGACTGTTCATGTTATTTTTTTCCCTTATCACAGGCAATTGCCTATTCAAAGTCAACCATATGCCCCCTTTTTAAAAGGGCACAACCAATAAAACCTGTAACATAACAAAAAAAAGTTTAAAGGGAACTTAACAAATGAAATTAAAATTCTATTTTCGGTGGTGATGATGCACGCCTGTCCCTCCAGTACCCACCGGTCGTGGAAGGCCTCGAGCATGCCGGTGGACTGTTCATGTTATCACATAGAATAGGTCAACAAGTGAAGGCACAACGTCTGGGTGTGAATCTAATAATAACCTCACGGACCGTATAGGCGTGATACCGAGACGGGCTTGTGGTTAAGATCTGGTCACAGATGAACTAAATCCCCTTTACTCACCTCTACAACAGGTGATGGCGATTCACAATCTGCACAGGGTGGGGAAGGAACCTTGGAACAGGATGAGGCCATTCAGCCCCTCGAGCCTATTCTACCATTCAATCAGATCACGGCTAATCTGTATCTCACTCCATCTACCCGCCTTGGTTCCGTAAGCCTCAATACCCCTAACCAACAAATTCTATCATTCTCCATTTTGATATTTTCAGTTGACCCGAAGCCTCAACAGCTTTTAGTGGGAGTGTGATCCAGATTTCCACTACTCTGTGTGAAGAAGTGCTTCTTGACATCACCCCTGAAGGGCTTAGCTCTAATTTTAAGGTTCTGCCCCCTTGTTCTGGACTCCCCACAGCTCCACCAGAGGAAATAGTTTCTCTCTACCCTATGAAATCCTTTAGTCATCAATTCAATTTTATTTGTCATATATGCAGGAGATGTGTGTACTGCACAATGAAATGTTGATTTTTACAAGTCCTCCGAACATTGGAATAAATATGACATAACAATGATAAAAATACTAATAGAAATACAGTATTAATAAATAAAACAGTAATAAATAATAAATTTTTCGTTCATGAGTCTTATGGCCTGGGGGTAGAAGCTGTTTCGAAACCTGTTGGTACGAGACCGTATGCTTCGGTATCTCTTACCAGACGGGAGCAGGGTGAAGAGGTTGTGGCTGGGGTGGTTCGCGTCTTTAATAATTCTCAGGACCTTCCCCCGGCACCTCTCGGGGTAGATATCCTGCACAGCAGGTAGTTTAATTCCTATAGTATGTTGTGCAGCTTTCACCGCCGTCTGTAGAGCCTTGCGGTCTGTGGCGGTGCAGTTGCCATACCAGGTAGTGATGCAGCCGGACAGGATACTCTCGATGGTGCACCGGTAGAAGTTGGTGAGAATCTGGGGGGCCATTCCAAATTTCTTCAGTCTCCTGAGGAAGAACAGGCATTGGCATGCCTTCTTGGTTATGACGTCGATGTGATGGGACCATGTTAAGTCCTCCGTAATGAATACACCCAGGAATTTGAAGCTGCTGACCCTCTCCACCTCAGCCCCTTCGATGTAGATTGGGGTGTGTCCCTCCCCCTGCCGCTTCCTGTAGTCCACGATCATCTCCTTTGTTTTGCTGATGTTGAGGGAGAGGTTGTTGTACTTGCACCATTCTGCTAGGGCTCTTACCTCCTCCCTGTAGCCTGTCTCATCACCATCTGTGATCAGGCCTACAACGGTAGTGTCATCAGCAAACTTTATTGTAGTGTATGTCCCTTTAAGAGCCCCCTGTGTACTGTAATGCCGGTAGTGGCCACTCGGGCTATATAAGCCTGTATATTGTGTTGTATCAGTTAGTGCACCTCCAGACTTTGTTCAGTAAACACCTGTGAAACTAACTCCTGCCTTCAGTGTCTCTATTAACACACGGATACAACAGTGGCGACGAAGTGGAAACGGACTTACCTGCAATTCGGCAGCACCTCAAGGACATCGATTCCTCAGACGTCCAAAGTCGAAGAAAAGCAAGAAAAAAAAACTGTGGTTTCACCAGCTAGCCGAGCTGGTGGCAGGTACTGCAATAATCCTTCCTGGGCGGCGGGCTGGGGCTCCATCGGCTGGCTCTGCAGCGAGGCCAAGCAGCGAAGGCAGAGGCAAGCAGAAACAGATGGGGGAGGGAGCACTCGGGAGACGGCCGGCGCTGCAAAGCAGGTCGGCGTTCGGACCTAGCAGAAGGGGGGAAAAGTCCCAGAGAGTCCGGCGGGAACGAGTCTCCACCTATAAATAAAAAAATAAAAAACCGTGGAAAACAGCGTTGTCAGCAGAGGCGGGAAAGCACGGGGAGCGCCATATTTTTTCTGCAGGAAAGAAAGGAAAGCGCGGGGAGCGCCATTTTTTTCCAGGATGCCTAAGGCTGGCAATATTGATGCTTTTGATAACGATATAGAGGATTGGACCACATATGTGGAAAGAGTGGAGGTATATTGCACAGCAAATGGAATAGAAAATGATAAAAAGGCGTCAGTACTTCTAAATCTAATGGGCGCAAAAACATACGTGCTGTTACGAAACTTAATCACTCCAGCCAAACCAAAGGACAAGAATTTTAAGGAAATTGTTGATACCCTACAGGAGCACTTAAACCCAACACCGCTGCTGATAGCGGAACGATTCAAATTCTTCAAGAGGAATCTGCACAAGAATGAAAGTAACGCTGATTACCTCACCGAATTAAGAAAGCCATCAAAGCACTGCCAATTCGGGGCAGGACTGGCAAATTCTCTTCGAGACAAATTCGTCTGCGGTCTCCTAAGTGAAGGAACACAGAAAAGGCTGCTTTCTGAGAAAGATTTGACACTGGACAAGGCTTTCAGTATGGCTGTATCATATGAAGCAGCCGCAAGAGGAGCTGCAGAGATACAGCAAAAGACACAGGACTTCGGCACCCATGAAATGACACAGGGTTTTGAGAGATGTTATCGCTGCGGCAGATCCACCCATGACCAGAGGGACTGCTGGTTCTAGGACAAAGCATGCAGGCAATGCGGAAAGATTGGACACATTGCACGGGTATGCCGATCTGGACAAAAAAAATCCACGGACAGGAAAAAAAAATCAATAAAGAAAAGTACAGAAAGGTACAAATGATGACGGACAGTAGCTCCGAAGACCAGAAGAGCGATAGCGACTCCGGAAACAAGAGACTAAGCTGTCTCAAATTACATAATGTAATTGCTAAAGAAGATTACCAGACCATTTGGGTTACCCTCACGATAGCGGGGTCCCCAGTTAAAATGGAGCTCGATACAGGATCAGCTCTGACCGTCATAAATCGACAGGATTACGAGCGGCTATTTCCGCATATACCTTTAAAAGACACATCCATTATCTTGAAAACATATACGGGGCAGAAAGTATACCCCAAAGGAAAAATAAGGGTGCCTGTTGTATACAATGGCAAGGAAATACAGAAGTTGTATTTATACGTTCTACAAGATGGTGGTCCACCGCTGTAGGGACGTGAATGGATTAGGAAGATACGTTTAGACTGGCACTCCATTCAGGCACTGACGGTGACCAGTAAGAAAAAAAATGATGATGACGTCATACCTGAACGATTAAAAGACATCTTGGCCAACACCAAGGAAGTGTTTCAAGAGAAACTAGGAACCTTGAAAGGCATCACCGCCTCAATAAAAGTGGAAGATGCGGCAATTCCCAAGTTTTTTAAGGCAAGGCCGGTGCCATACGCAATTCGTCCAGCAGTCGAGGCAGAGCTGGAGAATTTGGAAAAGGCAGGCGTATTATCCAAGATAGATTGGAGCGAGTGGGCAACACCCATCGTCCCGGTCATGAAGAAAACGTTGAATAATGATAAATCTGATGAACAGAAAAATTTGCATCTGTGGAGACTTCAAGGTAACTGTAAACCCGGTCCTTCACACGGTACAGTATCCTCTTCCAAGGATAGAAGATATTTTCGCCTCACTATCCGGAGGGAAACGTTTCACCAAAATTGACTTGGCACAGGCATATCTACAGATGGAGGTTGAAGAGGCCTCTAAAAAGAATCTCACGATAAATACACACAAAGGCCTGTACCAGTACAATCGACTGGTTTTCGGAGTAGCATCAGCTCCAGCTATCTGGCAAAGAGCTATGGAGCAAGTCCTCCAAGGGATTCCGGGGACTCAATGCTACCTAGACGACATCCTTGTAACAGGAGAAAACGACAACGAGCACCTTGCCAATTTGGAGCAGGTGCTCACTAGGCTGAGAGAACGGGGCCTACGAGCAAATCGCCCCAAGTGCGAATTTTTCCAGAAACAAATATCATATTGTGGCCACATAATTAATAAGGAAGGGTTGCATAAGTCACCTGAAAAAATTGAAGCGGTCATAAAAGCCCCAGCACCTGAAAATGTTTCACAATTAAGGTCGTTCCTGGGATTGATAAATTACTATCATAAATTTTTACCGAACTTATCAACTCTTCTGCAACCTCTTAATGAACTGCTACAAACAGGAGTAATTTGGAAATGGAGCGAAGACTGTAAACGTGCCTTCCATAAATGCAAAGACTTAATCACGTCCAAGGAAGTGTTGGCTCATTACAACCCATCACTGCCAATCAGACTGGCGTGCGATGCATCCCCTTACGGCATTGGAGCGGTATTATCGCATAGATTCCCTGATGGCTCGGAACGGCCGATAGCTTTTGTGTCACGCTCATTGAACTCAGCTGAGCGCAACTATGCCCAAATCGACAGGGAAGCACTCAGCCTGGTATGGGGAGTGAAGAAATTCAACCATTACCTACACGGACAAAAATTTACCTTGTTGACTGACCATCAACCCCTCATCTCCATATTCAACCCTAAAAAGGGTGTTCCCATTATGACAGCGCAAAGGCTACAGAGGTGGTCCCTTTTTCTAGGGGCACACCAATATGACATAGAATACAAAGCATCAAAACAGCATGGAAATGCTGATGGTTTATCGCGCCTACCATTGCCAATGGTAGAAGAGGCACCTACAGTAGACCCAGTGGAGATGTTCCACTCTACCATAGTGGAATGTCTACCAGTAACAAATTCTGCCATTGAAAGGGAAATGAGAAATGACCCGACTCTCTCACGGGTCTATGATTTAACAGTGAAGGGATGGCTAGCACATGGCAAACCACTGTTGCCAGCATTCTCGCAAAGAAGAGAACAGCTGTCAGTGTGCCGAGGAACCTTGATGTGTGGATCCAGAGTGGTGATTCCACCCAAACTCCAGGATAAAGCGCTAAAGGAGCTTCACGAGGGGCATCTGGGTGGAGTGAAAATGAAGAACCTAGCCAGGGCGTTTGTATGGTGGCAAGGTATCGATGGAGACATCGAAGAAATGACCAAGAGCTGCCTAGGATGCCAGAAGGTCCAAAACGCTCCACCACAAGCCCCTCTACATCCATGGGAGTGGCCCTCATCTCCATGGCAAAGGGTACACATCGACTTTGCTGGTCCATTTATGGACTCAATGTTCTTAATCGCAGTTGATGCACACTCCAAGTGGCCGGAGGTAATAAAGATGTCCTCCACCACCACGGAAAAAACCATCACAGTATTAAGGACCATATTTGCCAGGAATGGGCTGCCGGAACAGATCTGTTCTGATAATGGACCGCAATTTGTGTCCGAAGAATTCAGGAAGTTCTTAAAAAACAATGGGGTTAAGCACTACACGTCCGCCCCATACCATCCCACCACCAATGGATTGGCTGAAAGGTTTGTCCAGACCTTCAAGAAGGCCATAAAGGCCATGGGTAATGAAGACATAAAACTTCAGCATAAGGTAGATAACTTCTTGTTTGCATACAGGAATGCAATACATATGGTTACAAACCAAACTCCCGCCATGATGTTCTTCAATAGAAGCCTAAGATGCCGGCTGGATTTGATCAAGCCAAACATCAGAAGGGACGTGGAGAACCGGCAATTTCAAGGCATGAATGAAAAGCCAACTAGAACCTTCCAGATAGGTCAACAAGTTTTGGCCTGGGACTACCGTACCGAGAAATGGCAGCCTGGAACTATTTGCACACGACTAGGACCGCTGATGTATACCGTGGACATCGGAGAAAGCATAATAAGGCGCCATGCTGACCAGATCATAGAGTCATCCGAAAAGGGACAACCTACACCACAACTCTATACGCCTAATGATGAAGTAGAGATACCCATAGTATCTAACTCCGATCCGGTGATACTGGAACCCGATGAACCCGACACTGGCATTCAAGCCGAATCAGCCTTGCCAAAAGAATCTACTACACCACCAGAAACTACTACACCACCGAGGTGTTATCCGGACCGAGTCAGGAAGCCTCCAGAGAGACTGACTTATAATTGATTAACTGCAGCAATGTGTAGATTATTGTTCTTGTAACATGTAATTAATGATTACTTAAAATATTATGTACTGATTGGCTAAAAGGGGAGGAATTGTAGTGTATGTGCCTTTAAGAGCCCCCTGTGTACTGTAATGCCGGTAGTGGCCACTCGGGCTATATAAGCCTGTATATTGTGTTGTATCAGTTAGTGCACCTCCAGACTTTGTTCAGTGAACACCTGTGAAACTAACTCCTGCCTTCAGTGTCTCTATTAACACATGGATACAACATTGATGATGGAGTTCGAGTTGTGCATGGCTACGCAATCGTGAGTAAAGAGGGAGTACAGAAGGGGGCTGAGCACACAACCCTGGGGAGCTCCCGTGTTCAGGATCAGTGTGGAGGAGGTGTTACTGCCCATTTTCACCACCTGGGGTCTGCCCGTCAGGAAGTCCAGGATCCAGTTGCATAGGGAGGTGTTAAGTCCTAGCTCACTGAGCTTGTTGACAAGCTTGGAGAGGATAATGGTATTGAATGCTGAACTATAATCAATGAACAACATTCTCACATAGGTGTTCCTCTTATCCAGGTGTGATAAGGCAGTGTGCAGTACAGTGGCGATGGCATCATCCCTAGATCTGTTTGGGTGGTAGGCAAATTGGAGTGGGTCCAGTGTGTCAGGTAGTAAGGAGTTGATGTGGGTTTTGACCAGCCTCTCAAAGCACTTCATGATGACAGAAGTGAGTGCTATGGGGCGGTAGTGGTTTAAACAGGTAACTTTTGTTTTTTTGGGGACTGGAATAACCGATGTCATCTTGAAGCGGGTGGGGACTATAGACTGGTACAGTGAATGGTTGAATATATCCGTAACACGGCTTCCAGCTGGTCAGCGCATGCTCTAAGGACACACCCAGGGATTCCATCTGGACTGGGTGCTTGTGGGTGTTCACACTCTTAAAAGTCTTGCTCACGTCAGCCAAGGAGATTGAGAAGACCGGTTCGTCCTGAGCCGCGGGCGCCCTTGTAACAGGCCAGTTGTTGGCCTCAAACCGGGCGTAAATAGTGTTAAGCTCTTGCGGGAGAGAGGCATTGCTGGCCATTACACAGCTGGGTTTCCCTTTGTATTCCATAATAGATTGTAGTCCACTCCACATCCTTCGTGAATCTGAGCTATGATAGTCTGACTCCACTTTGTCCGTGTATTGTCTTTTTGCATTTTTGATGGTTTTTCTGAGGTCGTACCTTGAATTCTTGTACTCATCCATGTCCCCAGAGTTGAATGCGATGGACCGTGCTTTTAGCATAGCACAGATAATGCCATTTACCCATGGTTTCTGGTTGGGAAATGTTCGTACAACAATCCTCGGAACAACGTCGTCTATGAACTTGTTTATGAAACTAATGACTGAATCTGTATATGTGTTGATGTCATTGTCCGAGGCATTCCAGAACATATCCCAGTCAGTGGAATCAAAACAGTCTTGTAACATAGCGTCTGATTGATCCGACCAGCATTGTAGAGATCTCATCACAGGCTTTTCATGTTTCAGTTTCTGCCTATAGGTGGGTAGCAGCAGGATGGAGTCGTGATCTGATTTGCCGAAGGAGGGCGGGGGAGGGCCTTGTATCCATCCCGGAACGGAGTGTAAACGTGATCTAGTGTGTTCTTGGCTCGCGTTGGGCAGGTGATATGCTGATGGTATTTAGGCAGTACTTTCTTCAGATTGGCTTTGTTGAAATCGCCAGCCACGATGAATGCAGCCTCTGGATGGGAAGTTTCAAGCCTGCTAATGATCCCATACAGCTCGTTTAGTGCCCTATTTGCGTCGGCCTGTGGTGGAATATACACCGCTGTAATGATCATGGATGAGAACTCTCTCGGGAGGTAGAAGGGTCGGCATTTGATCATCAGGTGTTCGAGGTCGGGCGAACAAGATGATGTAAGTAGTTCCACATCAGAACACCAAGAATTGTTCAGCATAAAGCATACTCCACCCCCTCTATTCTTCCCCGAGTCCTTTGTGCCGGTGAATGTTGAATCCCTCTGGTTGAATGGCCAAAGCTGGTACCGATGGATCAAGCCAAGTCTCAGTGAAAATCAAGACGTTGCAGTTCTTAATGTCTCGCTGGAAGGTGAGCCTCCCCCTGAGTTCATCCAGCTTATTGTCCAGTGACTGCACATTCGGCAGGAGAATACTCGGAAGGGGGGGTGGTGTTCACGTCACCTCAGCTTCACTAATGCACCTGCTCGTCTGCCCCGCTTGCGCCGTCGTCGCTTCCTGACCACAGGAATGAAGTCAGGTAAGCAGGTGGGAGGGTAGATGGTAGTAGCAGCAGAATCCCAGTTCGAAAAATCGGGGGTAGGTCCTACATCTCCGGACGATCTTATGTCCAGAAGTGATTGATGGTCGTAACGGATAAGCGAAGAAACAATACTTACAAAATTGTTTAATAATAACAATAAAATAATAAATAAAGTGGAAAGTTGTGGGTGAAATCGTAAAACAGTGGCTACCCTCATGAGCCATACAGGTCGGTTAAACAATAGAATATTTTTTTAAAACCAACTAAACTACTAATACTAAAACTTGAATGCTGAATACTAAACAGTAGAATACTAAAAAAAACTAACAGTACGATTTATTAAAATACAACATTAAATACGTTAAATACAACGTTAAAATACTAGTTGGGGAGGAGCTCGTAAAACAGCAGCCATACAGGTCGGCGCTGAATTGTGAGTCTGTCCCTCTCTCAGTGCTGGTCAATCAGTACATTGTGAGTCTGTCCCTCTCTCAGTGCTGGTCAATCAGTACATTGTGAGCCTGTCCCTCTCTCAGTGCTGGTCAATCAGTACATTGTGAGTCTGTCCCTCTCTCAGTGCTGGTCAATCAGTACATTGTGAGTCTGTCCCTCTCTCAGTGCTGGTCAATCAGTACATTGTGAGTCTGTCCCTCTCTCTGTGCTGGTCAATCAGTACATTGTGAGTCTGTCCCTCTCTCAGTGCTGGTCAATCAGTACATTGTGAGTCTGTCCCTCTCTCCATGCTGGTCAATCAGTACATTGTGAGTCTGTCCCTCTCTCAGTGCTGGTCAATCAGTACATTGTGAGTCTCTCCCTCTCTCAGTGCTGGTCAATCAGTACATTGTGAGCCTGTCCCTCTCTCAGTGCGGGTCAATCAGTACATTGTGAGCCTGTTCATCTCTCAGTGCTGGTCAATCAGTACATTGTGAGCCTGTCCCTCTCTCAGTGCTGGTCAATCATACATTGTGAGCCTGTTCATCTCTCACTGAAACATAGAAACATAGACGATAGGAGCAGGAGTAGGCCATTCGGCCCTTCGAGCCTGCTCCGCCATTCAACGAGATCATGGCTGATCATCCAAACCCTAGCACCCGATCCCTACACCAACAGCCATCCCACCCAAGCCCTATCCCCATAACCCCGTAACCCCACGTATTTAATCCCCCCTAACACTAAGGGTCAATTGAAATTTTTTTTTATTTTTTTATCATGGCCAATCAACCTAACCCGCACATCTTTGGACTGTGGGAGGAAACCGGAGCACCCAGAGGAAACCCACGCAAACACGGGGAGAATGTGCAAACTCCACACAGACAGTCACCCGAGGCCGGATTTGAACCCGGGTCCCATGGCGCTGTGAGGCAACAGTGATAACCACTATGCCACCATGCTGGTCAATCAGTACATTGTGAGCCTGTTCATCTCTCAGTGCTGGTCAGTCAGTACATTGTGAGCCTGTCCCTCTCTCCGTGCTGGTCAATCAGTACATTGTGAGTCTGTCTCTCTCTCAGTGCTGGTCAATCAGTACATTGTGAGTCTGTCCCTCTCTCTGTGCTGGTCAATCAGTACATTGTGAGTCTGTCCCTCTCTCAGTGCTGGTCAATCAGTACATTGTGAGTCTGTCCCTCTCTCCATGCTGGTCAATCAGTACATTGTGAGTCTGTCCCTCTCTCAGTGCTGGTCAATCAGTACATTGTGAGTCTGTCCCTCTCTCAGTGCTGGTCAATCAGTACATTGTGAGTCTGTCCCTCTCTCAGTGCTGGTCAATCAGTACATTGTGAGTCTGTCCCTCTCTCAGTGCTGGTCATCAGCACATTGTGAGCCTGTCCCTCTCTCCGTGCTGGTCAATCAGTACATTGTGAGCCTGTTCATCTCTCAGTGCTGGTCAATCAATACATTGTGAGCCTGTCCCTCTCTCCATGCTGGTCAATCAGTACATTGTGAGTCTGTCCCTCTCTCAGTGCTGGTCAATCAGTACATTGTGAGTCTGTCCCTCTCTCAGTGCTGGTCAATCAGTACATTGTGAGTCTCTCCCTCTCTCAGTGCTGGTCAATCAGTACATTGTGAGCCTGTCCCTCTCTCAGTGCGGGTCAATCAGTACATTGTGAGCCTGTTCATCTCTCAGTGCTGGTCAATCAGTACATTGTGAGCCTGTCCCTCTCTCAGTGCTGGTCAATCATACATTGTGAGCCTGTTCATCTCTCACTGAAACATAGAAACATAGACGATAGGAGCAGGAGTAGGCCATTCGGCCCTTCGAGCCTGCTCCGCCATTCAACGAGATCATGGCTGATCATCCAAACCCTAGCACCCGATCCCTACACCAACAGCCATCCCACCCAAGCCCTATCCCCATAACCCCGTAACCCCACGTATTTAATCCCCCCTAACACTAAGGGTCAATTGAAAATTTTTTTTTTTTTTTTTATCATGGCCAATCAACCTAACCCGCACATCTTTGGACTGTGGGAGGAAACCGGAGCACCCAGAGGAAACCCACGCAAACACGGGGAGAATGTGCAAACTCCACACAGACAGTCACCCGAGGCCGGATTTGAACCCGGGTCCCATGGCGCTGTGAGGCAACAGTGATAACCACTATGCCACCATGCTGGTCAATCAGTACATTGTGAGCCTGTTCATCTCTCAGTGCTGGTCAGTCAGTACATTGTGAGC
This sequence comes from Somniosus microcephalus, assembly GCF_052327205.1. NCBI lineage: Eukaryota > Metazoa > Chordata > Chondrichthyes > Squaliformes > Somniosidae > Somniosus > Somniosus microcephalus. The sequence continues at coordinate 1,966,704 of NC_140993.1, forward strand.
CTGTCCCTCTCTCCGTGCTGGTCAATCAGTACATTGTGAGTCTGTCTCTCTCTCAGTGCTGGTCAATCAGTACATTGTGAGTCTGTCCCTCTCTCAGTGCTGGTCAATCAGTACATTGTGAGCCTGTCCCTCTCTCAGTGCTGGTCAATCAGTACATTGTGAGTCTGTCCCTCTCTCAGTGCTGGTCAATCAATATGTCCTGCCACCTTCAGGGACCTACGCACAGTAACTCCCAGGAAATCCCTGGAGCACTGTGTACTGCTCTGGGCACCGCACCTCAGAAAGGTTATATTGGCCTTGGAAGGAGTGCAGCGCAGATTGACCAGAATGTTACCCGGGCTCCAAGGGTTAGATTATGAGGGAGAGATTACATAAACTAGGCTTGTGTTCCCTGGAATCTAGAAGGTTAAGGAGTGATTGAGGATTTTAGGATTTTGAAAGGAATTGGTAGAGTAGATAGAGAGAAACTTTTTCCGCTGGTGGGGGAGTCGAGGACAAGGGGACATCACCTTAAAATCAGAGCCAGGCCATTCAGGAGGGAAGTTGGGAAACACTTCTTCACACAAAGGGTGGTAGAAGTGTGGAACCCTCTCCCACAGAAAGCAGTCGATGCCAGCTCAATTAATCATTTTAAATCCCAGAGCGATAGATTTTTGCTAGACAAGGGAGCAAAGGGATATGGAGCCAAGGCAGGTGGGTGGAGTTAAGACACAGATCGGCCATGATCTCATTGAGTGGTGGAACAGGCTGGAGGGGCTGAATGGCCTCCTCCTGTTCCCATGCTCCTATTTACTCTATCAAAACCCTTCATGCTTTGAACACCTCTATTAAATCTTCACTGCACCTTCTCTGCTCCAAGGAGAACAATCCCAGCTTCTCCAGTCTCTCCACATAACTGAAATCCTCTGTGTATTTGTCGTTGTTGTGGAAAAATAAATTCACATCTAAATCGTGTAAAAGTAAAAAGATGCAGTTTATTGTAAACAGAGCTCTGGGAGAAGTGTCTCAGACCCCGCGGTATGTGCGAACACCTTCTCAACTTTACAATAGCTGTTAGGCTCCTTTTATACACCTCAAGGAGCTGAAAAAGTACAGAAAGTGCATAAATTCACGTGGTTATTACATCACTGCCTTAGCAACAATTGTCCTCCAGTTAAAATCTTTCAAAAACAATGTATTTATAACAAAATCTATTCTTTCAATTGATTGGACACTGTACAATAGCTAATTAACCATACCCTGCAATGATTCTGGCAGTTCAGCCCTCGTGACCCTTATTGGTCTGCAATACTAGGCTGCAGGTCATAGGTTACTTACAAACAACTTGTTTGTAACTGAGCCCATTCTTTCTGTTCTGCCATCTGGACCATAAAGTCCAGTTCTACAAACTGCCAGGCCATGTTTGCTAGGCTGAGGTTCCTTTTTCCTACCTTTCCGAAACTCAAAACAACTATTAATATTCTATGCAAGCCAAGAGAGCCAGGAGAGCACCGAGACGGCAGTACAAAAGCAGGAGAGAGGCGAGGCCCGACCAGATCGGACCAGGAGAGCACCGAGGCGGCAGTACAAAAGCAGGAGAGAGGCGAGGCCCGACCAGATCGGACCAGGAGAGCACCGAGGCGCCAGTACAAAAGCAGGAGAGAGGCGAGGCCCGACCAGATCGGACCAGGAGAGCACCGAGGCGGCAGTACAAAAGCAGGAGAGAGGCGAGGACCGACCAGATCGGACCAGGAGAGCACCGAGGTGGCAGTACAAAAGCAGGAGAGAGGCGAGGCCCGACCAGATCGGACCAGGAGAGCACAGCGGCGGCAGTACAAAAGCAGGAGAGAGGCGAGGCCCGACCAGATCAGACCAGGAGAGCACCGAAGCGGCAGTACAAAAGCAGGAGAGAGGCGAGGCCCGACCAGATCGGACCAGGAGAGCACTGAGGCAGCAGTACAAAAGCAGGAGCGGGGCGAGGCCCGACCAGATCGGACCAGGAGAGCACCGAGGCGGCAGTACAAAAGCAGGAGCGAGGCAAGGCCCGACCAGATCGGACCAGGAGAGCACCGAGGCGGCAGTACAAAAGCAGGAGCGAGGCGAGGCCCGACCAGATCGGACCAGGAGAGCACCGAGGCGGCAGTACAAAAGCAGGAGCGAGGCGAGGCCCGACCAGATCGGACCAGGAGAGCACTGAGGCGGCAGTACAAAAGCAGGAGCGAGGCGAGGCCCGACCAGATCGGACCAGGAGAGCACTGAGGCGGCAGTACAAAAGCAGGAGCGAGGCGAGGCACACTAACTCAGCAGCGGGGAGAGAGGTAAAAAGTAATCAGAGTGTGACGTCACCAGGGAGCAGGTAAGTGATTGGTTGGTGAGTAATTCTCTTTTTTAAACTTTAACTCTGTAGTTTATAGTTACTAAGGTCTTTTCTGGTGTAGCAGGGACTGTTGGTAAACCATACAAGTGCCTTAGAGCTATCTTTAATTGGTGATAGTGAATTAATTTAAATTAATTAAAGGGTAAGTCATGCCAGGAGCGCCCAGCCCCGTGTTATGCTCCTCTTGCTCTATGTGGGAATTCAGGGACACTGCCGGTGTCCCTGATGACCACATGTGCCAGAAATGCATCCAGCTGCAGCTACTAGCAGACCGCATTGCGGCACTGGAGCTGCGGATGGATGGGCTTTGGAGCATTCACGATGCTGAGAGGGTCGTGGATAACACGTTTAGTGAGTTGGTCACTCCGCAGGTAAGGGCTGCATAGGCAGAAGGGAAATGGGTGACCATCAGGCAGAGCAGTAGAAGCAGGCAGGTAGTGCAGGAGACCCCTGTGGCCGTTCCCCTCTCAAACAGGTATACCGATTTGGATACTGTTGAGGGGGATGACTTACCAGAGGAAGGCAGCAGCAGCCAACTTCCTGGCACCAGGGGTGCTTCTGCTGCTCAGGAAGGGAGGAAAAAGAGTGGGAGAGCAATAGTGGTAGGGGATTCTATCGTAAGGGGAACAGGTAGGCGTTTCTGTGGCCATAGACTTGACTCCAGGATGGTTTGTTGCCTCCCTGGTGCCAGGGTCAAGGATGTCACTGAACGGCTTCAGGGCATTCTGAAGGGGGAGGGTGAACAGTCAGAGGTCGTGGTTCACATTGGGACCAATGACATGGGTAGGAAGAGGGATGAGGTCCTGCAGCAAGAATTTAGGGAGCTAGGTAGCAGATTAAAGAGCAGGACCTCAAAGGTTGTAATCTCTGGATTACTCCCGGTGCCACGTGCTAGTGAGTATAGGACTAGGAGGATAGAGCAGATGAATGCGTGGCTAAAGAGTTGGTGCAGGAGGGAGGGCTTTAGTTTCCTGGATCACTGGGCCTGCTTCTGGGAAAGGTGGGACTTGTACAAGTCAGACGGTTTGCACCTGAATCAGAGCGGGACAAATATCCTTGCGGGGAGGTTTGCTAGCACTGTTCGGGGGGGTTTAAACTAAAATGGCAGGGGTTTGGGAACCTGAGCAGGGAGACAGAGGAAAGGGAAACAGGGATAAAAGCAAAAGATAGGAAGGAGAAAAACAAAAGTGGCAGTCAGAGAAATCAACGGTTTAAATCAAATGTGGCTGATGCGCTATCAGTTACTCATAAAAGACTGAGGCCTAGAAATTCACTAGCATTAGCGCCGCTTTTGAGGCGCTAGAGGGACTAGCGCCAGAGTTATGGCCAGTTGAAAAATTCCCTGGGGCCCTAAAGCGGCGTTGCACCGGTAGCGCTGCGTCGGCACCAATGACGTCATTGGTGTGCGCAGCGTCCCGGTTGCCATGCCGACGGGCCCCAGCGCCAAAGTTCAGTTGCGGCCGCCTCGCCCGTGGCAGCCGCAACTAAGACTCTGGCAACCGAGTCTTACACAAGTTAGCGCCGGCGCATTAAGGTCGCGCGGCGGCCGGCCGCTTTCCTGCCGGCCGCCTGCCCGCACCTCCCTCCCCGGACTCCTCCACCCCCCCCCCGCGGAACAGATGCATCTGGCCTGCAAGCCCGGCACTTGTCCGAGGTGCCGGGCTCATTTTTGAAAAAATCAAACGGCCAGCGATCGGGTGAAGGCAGCGCCTCTGAAACGGGAGGAGGAGGCCTGCACTTCCCCAGCCTGCCGCACCGCATCGGGTGCCGCAGTGCCGGATTAGCGCCGCAATTCGGCACTCAGCGCCCATTGGGAGGCACTCACGCCCGCCAGTAGCGCCGGCAGCCGTCTGGGCACTGCGCTACTGAATTTTTGGCGCGCGCAAGGGAATTAGCGCCGGCGCTAAATTTCCGGCGCTAAAGCCCTGGCGCGGCGTCAACTCAATTTCTAGGCCTGAGAGTTAAGAGAGTAACTAAAGGCTTTTATTAGCAAAGAACAGAGCATGCCTCTCGTGGTTGACTGGGTTCCAAGAAAGCAGGGGGCTGCAGGTCAATCATCTTTATACCTGGGCCTGTGTGGGTGGAGCCAGCCGAGACATGTTGAGGCATGCATAGGTACAACAGTGTGTAACAACAACAACAACAACAACAACAACAACAACAGTGGTTTACCACATTCACCCCTTGTTTAAAATTGAGTCCGGCGGGGTGAAGTGTACTAAAGATTCATCTAAGTAAGTCTATCAGGTGGCCTTGTATGCCGTCCTGATCGTCGTGGTGGCGGCGGTGATGGTGCAGCATCCAACGTTGAGTCTGGCGTCTCATTGAGTGGTTGGGTGGTCAATGACGGGTCCTGGGGCTGCGGCATGCCGTCTAGCGGGGTTGGGTTGTGGGTAGTGGTGGATGGCAATGGTAGTGTTTCAGGGGCACTGAAAGGTGCGCGATCTCGTGTGGGGGTTGTGTCCTCCCGCCCGTCCGGGTACGCTACGTAAGCATACTGGGGGTAGGCATGGGTAGTGGTGGATGGCGAGGGGGGTGTTTCGGGAGCACCCGAAGGTGCGAGGTCTCGTATGGAGACTGTGTCCTCCCGCCCATCTGGGTACACCACGTAAGCATACTGAGGGTTGGCATGGAGGAGGCTCACCCTCTCAACCAGGGGGTCCGTCTTATGGGACCTCACGTGCTTCCGCAGTAGGACGGGTCCTGGAGAAGTCAGCCATGTCGGTAACGAGGTCCCCGATGTGGACTTCCTGGGGAAGGAGAACATTCTCTCGTGAGGGGTAGCATTGGTGGCTGTACAGAGCAGTGACCGAATGGAATGGAGCGCCGCAGGGAGGACTTCCTGCCAGCGAGAGGTCAGAAGGCCCTTAGATTTCAAGTTTAAAAGGACTACCTTCCAGACCGTCGCATTCTCCCTTTCCACCTGGCCATTCCCCCGGGGGTTGTAGCTGGTGGTCCTGCTTGTAGCGATACCTCTCGAGAGCAGGTACTGCCGGAGTTCGTCGCTCATAAAGGATGAGCCCCTGTCGCTATGAATATAGCTAGGGAAACCGAACAAGGCGAAGAGGTCATTCAGACATTTAATGACCGTGGTACTGGTCATGTCTGAGCAAGGGATGGCAAACGGGAAACGGAAGCACTCATCAATTATGTTGAGGAAGTACACATTGCGGTCGGAGGAGGGGAGGGGCCCTTTAAAATCGACGCTCAGCCGTTCAAAGGGGCGCGTGGCTTTGATCAGGCTTGCTCTGTCTGGCCTATAAAAATGCGGTTTGCACTCGGCACAGATTTGGCAGTTCCTGGTCATGGTCCTGACCTCCTCGATGGAGTAGGGCAGGTTACGGGATTTGATGAAGTGAAAAAACCTGGTGACCCCCGGGTGGCAGAGGTCATTGTGGAGGGTCTTCAGTCTATCGACCTGCGCGTTGGCGCATGTACCACGTGATAGGGCATCTGGGGGCTCATTGAGTTTCCCGGGCCGGTACAAGATATCGTAATTGTAGGTGGAGAGTTCGATTCTCCACCTCAAGATCTTGTCGTTCTTGATTTTGCCCCTCTGCTTATTATTAAACATAAAAGCTACTGAACGCTGGTCAGTGAGCAGGGTAAATTGTTTTCCGGCCAGGTAATGCCTCCAATGTCGCACAGCTTCCACAATGGCCTGGGCCTCCTTTTCGACAGAGGAATGTCGAATCTCGGGGCCCTGGAGGGTCCTTGAGAAAAAGGCCACGGGTCTCCCCGCCTGGTTAAGGGTTGCAGCTAGGGCAAAGTTGGATGCGTCACTCTCCACTTGGAAAGGGATGGACTCATCCACTGCGTGCATTGTGGCCTTTGCAATATCTCCTTTTATGAGAGTGAAGGCTGCACAGGCCTCTGCTGTCAGGGGGAAGGAGGTGGACTTGATGAGGGGTCTGGCTTTGTCCGCATAGTTGGGCACCCGCTGAGCATAGTACGAGAAAAACCCTAGGCATCTCTTCAGTGCTTTTTGGCAGTGGGGGAGGGGGAGCTCCATAAGGGGGCGCATCCTGTCAGGGTCAGGGCCGATGACTCCGTTCTCCACTACACAGCCAAGAATGGCAAGGCGCTTGGTACGAAACATACATTTGTCCTTGTTGTATGTTAGGTTCAGCCGCTGGGCCGTACGGAGGAATTTCTCTAGATTAACATCATGGTCCTGCTGGTCGCGGACGCAGATGGTGACGTTGTCTAGATAGGGGAAAGTGGCCTGGAGCGCGTTCTGGTCGACCATCCGGTCCATCTCCCGTTGGAAGACTGAAACCCCGTTGGTGACGCCGAAGGGAACTCTGAGGAAGTGGTAGAGACGACCGTCAGCTTCAAAAGCTGTGTACTGGCGGTCCTCAGACCTGATGGGGAGCTGGTGGTATGCCGACTTCAGATCAATCGTCGAGAACACCCGGTATTGTGCTATCTGATTGACCATGTCAGATATGCGGGGGAGTGGGTATGCATCTAGCTGGGTGTAGCAATTGATCGTCTGGCTGTAGTCAATAACTAGGTGCTGTTTTTCGCCAGTCTTCACTACCACCACTTGTGCTCGCTATGGGCTGGTGCTACTTTTAATAATCCCTTCCTTCAGGAGTCTTGCTACCTCGGATTTAATGAAGCTCCTATCCCCGGCACTGTAACGCCTGCTTTTGGTAGCGATGGGCTTACAGTCGCGGGTGAGGTTAGCGAACAAGGAGGGGGTGTCTTTAAGGGTGGAGAGGCTGCAAATGGTGTGCGGCAGGTGATTTAAAAGATGCTGGCTGCAGACTGTGAGTGGGGGGAGGGGTCCGTCGTACGCTAACGTGACACTCTTAAGGTTGCACTGAAAATCCAACCCCAGTAGAACGGCAGCGCAAAGATGGGGCAGGACCAGGAGTTTAAAATTTTTGTATTCTGTGCCCCTTAATGAAAGGGTCACTACACAGTAGCCACCGACGTCCGCTGGCTGGGCTTTGGAAGCCAAAGAGATCCGATGTCGCATCGGCAGGACCGGGAGAGAGTAACTGCGCACCGTGTCGGGGTGGATAAAGCTTTCCATGCTCCCGCTGTCAAAAAGGCAGGTAGTGGCGTGGCCGTTTACCTTAATGTCCATCATGGACCTGGACAGTTGATGAGGGAGAGATTGGTCCAGCGTCACGGAGGCCAGCGTATGGTCGAGCGAGTCGATGTGGTCATCAGATGAGGCGGTGGTTGAGTCCAGGTCCCCCGTGGTTGAAGTTGGAGACGTCCGAGATGGCGGACAAAATGGCGGCGCCCATGGTCCCGATCCCCACGTGGCTGGGGGAGCCCAAGATGGCGGACAAGATGGCTGCCCCCACGGTTCGCATGCGGCGCTGCTGGCGTTAGCGGTTTTACCTTTGCAGGCGCTGACATAGTGTCCTTTCTTCCCGCAGCCGGAGCAGGTAGCGTTTCTCGCCGGGCAGTGTGTTCTGGGGTGTTTTGCCTGGCCACAAAAATAACATTTCTGTGCCTTGGACATCGCAGCAGCAGTTGAAGGTGGCGGTCCCATGACCCAAGGTTGTGGCGTCCACGTTGCGGATCGGTTAGGGGAGAAGGCGTCCATATTCCTGTGGGCCGCGTCGAGCGAGAGCGTGAGGGACACTGCCTTTCTCAGGTCCATTTCTCCCTTTTCCAACAGTCTCTGCCGGGAGTAGTCGGACCTTAGACCCGCAACGAAAGCATCTCGGATCAGTCCCTCCGTGTGTGCTGCGGCTGATGCTTCTTTGCAATCGCAGTCTCGGCCAATTATCCGTAGTGCCCGTAGGAAGGCCTCCACCGATTCCCCGGGCTGCTGTCTGTGGGATCGTAAGAGGTGCCGGGCATAGACCGTATTTACCGGGCGTGCGTATTGCCCTTTTAGCAGACCGATAGCCGCCGCGTAGGTCGTCGCGTCCTGGATTATTGTATAAACTTGGTGGCTCACCTTTGAGGCCAGGATTTCCAGCTTGTATTCGTCCAGGGTCACAGTTGAGGCTTGCAGGTAGGCCTCGAAGCAACGCAGCCAATGCGAGAATTTGGTAGCCGAACCCGCTTCTTGGGGGTCTAGGTCCAGGCATGTTGGTCTGAGGGCTCGCAGCAGCTCCTGTTGCTCACCGTTTGGTGCAGCAGCCTGCTGTTCAGCGTTTGGTGCAGCAGCCTGCTGTTCAGCAAATGTCGACATTTTGTTTTTGCTAATAAAATTGATGCGCTATCAATTACTCATAAAAGACTGAGAGTTAAGAGAGTAACTAAAGGCTTTTATTAGCAAAGATCAGAGCATGCCTCTCATGGTTGACTGGGTTCCAAGAAAGCAGGGGGCTGCAGGTCAATCACCTTTATACCTGGGCCTGTGTGGGTGGAGCCAGCCGAGACACGTTGAGGCATGCATAGGTACAACAGTGTGTAACAACAACAACAACAACAACAACAGTGGTTTACCACAGTGGCCACAGTAAATAATAATTCTAATAGGTCTAAGTGCGTAAAAAAACAAGCCTGAAGGCTTTGTGTCTTAATGCGAGGAGCATTTGTAATAAGGTGGACGAATTGGCTGCGCAAATAGAGGTAAATGAATATGATTTGGTTGGGATTACGCAAATGTGGCTCAGGGATGGCGAAGACTGGGAACTCAACATCCAGGGGTATTCGATATTCAGGAAAGAAAGGCAAAAAGGAAAGGGAGGTGGGGTAGCATTACTGGTTAAAGAAGGGATTAATACAATTCTAATGAAGGATATTAGCTCTGATAATGTGGAATCTGTATGGGTAGAATTGAGAAATACTAAGGGGAAAAAAACATTAGTGGGAGTGGTATATAGACCTCCCAAGAGTAAGGCGGAGGTTGGGGATGGCATTAAAAGGGAAATTAAAGAAGCGTGCAATAAGGGCACAGCAGTCATCATGGGTGACTTTAATCTACATATAGATTGGGCCAACCAAATTAGTAACAATACTGTGGAGGAGGAATTCCTGGAGTGTTTATGGGATGGTTTCCTGGACCAATATGTCGAGGAACCAACCAGAGATCAGGCCATCTTAGACTGGGTATTATGTAACGACAAAGGATTAATTAGCAATCTTGTTGTACGAGGCCCCTTGGGTCTGAGCGATCATAATATGATCGAATTCTTCATTAAGATGGAGAATGAATTAGTTGACTCAGAGACTAGGGTCCTCAATTTAAATAAAGGAAACTACGATGGTCTGAGGAGCGAGTTGGGTAGGATTGATTGGGGAATGGCACTCAAAGGGTTGACGGTGGATAGGCAATGGCAAACATTCAAAGACCGAATGGATGAGCTACAGAATTTGTTCATCCCAGTTTGGCATAAAAATAAAACAAAAAAGGTGACTCAACCGTGGCTAACAAGGGAAATTAGGGATAGCATAAGATCCAAGGAGACGACATATAAATTGGCCAGAAAAAGCAATAATCCTGAGGATTGGGAGCAGTTTAGGATTCAACAAAGGAGGACAAAGGGATTAATTAAACATAGAAACATAGAAACATAGAGATAGGAACAGGAGTAGGCCATTCGGCCCTTCGAGCCTGCTCCGCCATTCAATGAGATCATGGCTGATCTTTGTCTGAGATCATAGCTGATCTTACCAGTTCAGTACCCCGTCCCCGCCTTTTCTCCGTAACCCTTAATCCCCTTAGCCTTCAGAAATATATCCAATTCTCTCTTGAAAATATTTATTGAATTAGCCTTCACAGCCCTCTGTGGCAGGGAATTCCACAGGCTCACCACTCTTTGAGTGAAGAAATTCTTCCTCATCTCTGTTTTAAATGATTTGCCCGCTATTTTTAGACTGTGGCCCCTGGTTCTGTGCTCCCCTGCCATTGGAAACATTCTCTCTGAATTCAGCCTGTCCAGGCCTGCCATAATTTTATATGTTTCGATGAGATCCCCTCTCAATCTTCTAAACTCCAGTGAGTACAAGCCCAAACTATTCAATCTCTCCTCGTAGGTCATTCCCGCCATTCCAGGTATCAGCCTGGTGAATCGCCGCTGCACTCTTTCCATGGCAAGAACATCCTTCCGCAGATGGGGCGACCAAAACTGTACACAATACTCCAGATGCGGTCTCACCAGCACCTTGTACAGCTGTAGTAAGGTATCCCTATTCCTATACTCGAACCCCCTTGATATGAAGGCCAACATACCATTTGCCTTCTTAATCGCCTGTTGCACCTGCATGCTCTCCTTCAGTGACTGGTGCACAAGAACACCCAGGTCCCTCTGCACTTCCCCATCTCCCAATCTATTGCCATTTAGATAATAATCCACCCTCCTGTTTTTACCCCCAAAGTGGATAACCTCGCATTTATCCACATTATAGTGCATCTGCCACGTATCCGCCCATTCCCCCAACCTGTCCAAATCGCACTGTAGCCTCCTGACATCCTCATCAGAGCCCACCCCTCCTCCTAGTTTAGTGTCGTCAGCGAATTTGGAAATATTGCATCCAATTCCCTGATCCAGATCATTTATATATATTGTGAACAGCTGGGGTCCCAGGACAGATCCTTGCGGCACCCCGCTGGTCACTGCCTGCCACTCCGAAAACGAGCCGTTTATTCCAACTCTCTGTTTTCTATCCGCCAGCCAGTTCTCTATCCACGTTAATACTTTGCCCCCAATCCCATGAGCCTTAATTTTGCATGATAATCTTTTGTGTGGAACCTTATCGAAGGCTTTCTGGAAGTCAAGGTACACCACATCCACTGGCTCTCCCCCATCTATTTTACCAGTTACTTCCTCAAAAAATTCCAGCAGATTAGTCAAACACGATTTACCCTTTGTAAATCCATGTTGACTCTGTCCGATCCTTTCCCCATTTGTCAAGTGCTCCGCTATTTTATCCTTAATAATGGACTCTAGCATTTTGCCCACAACCGATGTAAGGCTTACTGGTCTATAATTCCCTGCTTTCTCTCTACCCCCCTTTTTAAATATTGGGGTAACATTAGCTACCCTCCAATCCACGGGTACTGTTCCCGAGTCAATGGAGTTCCGGAAGATGATCCTTAGAGCATCTGCTATCTCCAGGGCCACCTCCTTAAGTACCCTAGGATGTAGTTTATCAGGCCCCGGGGATTTGTCGGCCTTCAGTCCCCTCAACTTACCCAACACCATATCCCTAGAGATACTAATTTCTGTCAGCTCCTCCCTCTCATTAGTCCCTATGTTTGTCGATATTCCTGGGAGGTTATTTGTGTCCTCCTTTGTGAATACAGAACCAAAGTATGAGTTTAATTGGTCTGCCATTTCCTTATTCTCCATTATATATTCTCCCGAATCGGACTGCAAGGGACCGACTTGGGATTTTACCAGTCTTTTCCTCCTGATATACCGATAAAAGCTTTTGCAGTCTGTCTTTATGTTTGCTGCAAGTTTACTTTCGTATTCTATTTTCCCCTTCCTGATTAATCCCTTTGTCCTCTTTTGCTGTATCCTGTACTGCCCCCAATCTTCCGGTCTGGTGCTTTTTTTTGCCAGTTGATATGCCCTTTTTTTTGATTTTATGCTGTCCCTAATTTCCCTCGTTATCCACGGTTGAGTCACCTTTTTAGGTTTATTTTTATGCCAAACCGGTATAAACATGTTCTGGAATTCTTCCATTCTATCTTTGAATGCTTGCCATTGTCTATCCACTGTCAATCCCCCCAGAAACACCACCCAATCAATCTTACCCAATTCCCATCTCATACCCTCGTAATTCCCTTTATTTAAGTTCTGGACCTTAGTCTCTGATTCAATTTCCTCACTCTCCATCTCGACTGAGAGCTCGATCATATTATGATCGCTCTGACCCAAGGGGCCTCGTACAAGAAGATTGCTGATAAGTCCCTTCTCATTGCACAATACCCAGTCTAAAATGGCCTGATCGCGAGTCGGCTCCTCGACATATTGGTCCAGATAACCGTCCCGAAAACATTCCAGGAATTCCTCCTCCTCAGAATTTTTACTAATTTGGGTAGTCCAATCAATATGTAAATTAAAGTCACCCATGATGACAGCTGTGCTCTTATCGCACGCTTCTCTAATTTCCCTTTTTATGCCTTCCCTCACCTCCATATTACTATTTGGAGGCCTATATATCACACCCACTAACGTTTTCCTCCCCTTGCAATTTCTCATTTCTACCCATACAGATTCCGTTTCATCCGAGTTAATATCCTTCCTTTCCATTGCATTAATCCCCTCCTTTACCAGCAATGCTACCCCACCTCCCCTACCTTTTTGCCGATCCTTCCTAAATATTGTATATCCCTGGATGTTAAGTTCCCAGCCTTGCCCACCCTGCAGCCACGTTTCTGTAATCCCAATCAAATCATACTTGTTTACCTCTATTTCCACAACTAATTCATCCACCTTGTTCCTAATGCTTCTAGCATTAAGATACAAAGCCTTCAGGCTTGCTTTTTTCACACTCTCATTATGAATTAGTTTGGCCCTTTGTGTTTCTCTCCTTTGCTTATTGCTTCTCACCTTTCTACCATCTATTTCTGACTTCATATGACTTCCCTCTTTTCCACTACCTAGGTTCCCATCCCCCTGCCAAATTAGTTTAAATCCTCCCGAACCGCCCTAGAAAATATTACCCCAAGGACATCGGCTCCCTCACAGTTCAGGTGTAGACCGGGAGTCCCCTTGGTACAGGTCACTCCTCCCCAAGAACTGGTTCCAATGCCTCAAGAATTTAAATCCCTCTCCCTTGCACCACTGCTCAAGCCACGTATTTAGCTTATCTATCTTACTCTCTCTAAACTTATTTGCTCGTGGCACTGGTAGCAATCCAGAGATTACTACCTTTGAGGTCCTACTTTTCAATTTAGCTCCTAACTCCCTAAATTCAGCTTGTAGGACCTCCTCCCTCTTTTTACCTACATCGTTGGTACCTACATGTACCACGACAACTGGCTGATCCCCCTCCCCCTTCAGAATGCTCTGCACCTGCTCCGAGACATCCTTGACCCTTGCACCAGGGAGGCAACATACCATCTTGGAGTCTCGGTCTCGGCCACAGAAACTCCTATCTATCCCCCTTACAATTGAATCCCCTATCACTATAGCCCTATCCCTCTTTTTCCCGCCCTTCTGTGCAGCAGAGCCAGTCATGGTGCCCTGAACCTGGCTGCTGGTGCCTTCCCCTGATAAGTCATTTCCCCCAACAGTACCCAAAACGGTAAACCTGTTTTGGAGGGAGATGACCGCAGGTGACTCCTGCACTACCTTCCTGCCTTTACCCTGCCTTTTGGTCACCCATTTACTGTCTGAGCTAGCCTTTACCTGCGGTGTGACCAACTCACTGAATGTGCTATCCACAACATCCTCAGCATCGCGTATGCTCCAGAGTGAGTCCATTCGCAGCTCCAGCGCCGCCATGTGGTCTGCTAGGAGCTGCAGCTGGACACACTTCCTGCACACATAGTTGTCAGGGACAGTGTCCCTGATTTCCCACATGGCACAGGAGAAGCATGACACGGGTCCGAGCTGCCCTTCCATGACTTAACCCTTACAATACCCTTTTATTTACTACGATTTAGCTTAATTATTGAATTCTACTTAGAATAAGTTTGTGAAAGTACTCACCAACCAGTCACCTACCTGTTTTCTGGTGTTGTATTTTCACTGCCGCCTCCTGTCCTGGAACCTTTTCCACCTAGGTTAGGCTCCTGAAATAAAATAAATTGAACCTACCTTTTCAACTTCCCCTAACCCCTAAAAGGTTAGAGGAGGTGGAAGGGTGGGAGACACTACACTGTAGTGTTTCGGGTTTAGCAACAGCTCCACCTATATAAGAGTTACTGGCCTCCTGCTCTCCCGACTGCACCAGCTGTGAAAGAAAAAGCCCGCGAAAGGTGAGCTTTTAAACTCACCAGTTACTGGCCTCCTGCTCTCCCGACTGCCCCAGCAGTTACTGGCCTCCTGCTCTCCCGACTGCCCCAGCTGTGGTCTCGGGCCTCGCCTCTCTCCGGTTTTTATACCGGGCTCCGACTCACTGCTCCCGCTGGTCCCGACTCCGCCTCCACCCGCTGCCGATGCCGCACTGGGGCCTACCTGAGCCTCTGGGGCCTCTTGTAGTCGCTCTGCCGCTCAGCTCCGCCTTCACCCGCTGCCGATGCCGCACTGGGGCCTACCTGAGCCTCTGGGGCCTCTTGTAGTCGCTCTGCCACTCAGCTCCGCCTCCACCCGCTGCCGATGCCGCACTGGGGCCTACCTGAGCCTCTGGGGCCTCTTGTAGTCGCTCTGCCGCTCAGCTCCGCCTCCACCCGCTGCCGATGCCGCACTGGGCATTAAGAAAGGGAAAATAGAATATGAGAGTAAGCTTTCAGGGAACATAAAAACTGACTGTAAAAGCTTTTATAGATATGTGAAGAGAAAAAGATTGGTGAAGTCAAGCGTAGGTCCCTTACAGTCAGAATCAGGGGAATTTATAATGGGAAACAAAGAAATGGCAGACCAACTAAATTCATACTTTGGTTCTGTCTTCACAATGGAGGACACAAATAACCTCCCAGAGATGCCGGTGAACATAGGGCCTGATGAAAGGGTGGAACTGAAAGAAATCAGAATTTGTAGGGAAATGGTGTTAGGAAAATTGATGGGACTAAAGGCCAATAAATCCCCAGGGCCTGATAATCTACATCCCAGGGTACTTAAGGAAGTGGCCCTGGAAATAGTAGATGCATTGCTGGTCATCTTCCAGAACTCGATAGACTCTGGAACAGTACCCATGGATTGGAGGGTAGCTAATGTTACCCCACTATTCAAAAAAGGTGGTCGAGAAAAAGCGGGGAATTATAGACCGGTATGCCTGACATCGGTAGTGGGGAAAATGCTAGAATCTATTATAAAAGATGTAATAGCAGAGCACTTGGTAAGCAGTGACAGGATCGGACAAAGTCAACATGGATTTACAAAAGGTAAGTCATGCTTGACTAATCTACTGGAATTTTTTGAGGATGTAACTGGTAAAATAGATAAGGGAGAACCAGTGGATGTGGTGTATTTGGACTTTCAGAAGGCTTTCGATAAGGTCCCACATAAGAGATTAGCGTGCAAAATTAAGGCACATGGGATTGGGGGCAAGGTATTGACTTGGATAGAGAACTGGTTGGCGGACAGAAAGAAAAGAGTTGGAATAAACGGGTCATTTTCCGAGTGGCAGGCAGTGACTAGTGGGGTACCGCAAGGATCAGTCCTAGGACCCCAGCTGTTCACAATATATATTAATGATCTGGACGAGGGAATTGGATGTAATATCTCCAAATTTGCAGATGACACAAAGCTGGGTGGGAGGGTAAGCTGTGAGGAGGATGTCGTGAAACTCCAGTATGATTTGGACAGATTGGGTGATTGGGCTGAAACATGGCAAATTCACTATAATGTGGATAAATGTGAGGTTATCCACTTTGGTGGCAAAAACAGGAAGGCAGATTATTATTTGAATGGCAATAGATTGGGAGAAGGGGAAGTGCAAAGAGGCCTGGGTGTTCTTGTGCACCAGTCGCTGAAGGTAAGCATGCAGGTGCAGCAGGCGGTTAAGAAGGCAAATGGTATGTTGGCCTTCGTAGCAAGAGGGTTCGAGTACAGGAACAAGGATGTCTTGCTGCAGTTGTACAGGGCCTTGGTGAGACCGCACCTTGAGTACTGTGTGCAGTTTTGGTCGCCTTACCTGAGGAAGGACGTGCTTGCCATGGAAGGAGTGCAGCGAAGATTCACCAGGCTGATACCTGGGATGGCAGGAATGACGTATGAGGAGAGATTAGGTCGATTGGGCTTACACTCACTGGAGTTTAGAAGATTGAGAGGGGATCTCATCGAAACTTATAAAATTCTGTCAGGCCTGGACAGACTAGATGCAGGAAGGATGTTTCTGATGGCCGGGGAGTCCAGAACCAGGGGTCATAATCTAAGGATAAGGGGTAAGCCATTTAGGACTGAAATGAGGAGGAATTTCTTCACCCAGAGAGTGGTGAACCTGTGGAATTCTCTGCCACAGAGTGCGATGGAGGCCAGTTCATTAAATATATTCAAAAAAGAGTTGGATATATTTCTTAAGGCTAAAGGGATCAAGGGATATGGGGAGAAGGCAGGGACAGGGTACTGAATTTGGATGATCAGCCATGATCTCATTGAATGGCGGAGCAGGCTCGAGGGGCCGAATGGCCTACTGCTGCTCCTATCTTCTATGTTTCTATGTTTCTATGTTTCTATGTTTCTAACTGCCAATTCTGCGAAGCCATTTTGTTTCTTTATGTTACTACTCTAAGTTTAGCTGGCATTTATTGAATCTTTCCCACATTTCAGCATTGTTCTGTATGTAGCCTGGTGGCTGTGCCTTATCTTGTTCTTGTCGAGCTCCATTGTATACTGTCCTTGAGCTGGGCTGGCCTTATCGCCACCTGGTTTCTTCTCAGCTCTTGGTGATCTGCACATGACCCCCCACTCTTTCCTTTGTCTGAAGTGGTTTGTTTGCCCTGCATTTCAAACACTGAGAGGGTTCGCTTTAACCCTTTCAATCCCTCCTGTTGGTCCCGTACCAAATTTAAATTTTGGCTAGGGATGCCAGCTTCTCTTCGGCTTTTACCATCCCCGGGATTTCTCCTGTATTGATGGCTTCAACTTATTAGTTTACATTTGTCTCTCCCCTCTATCTCTCATTTTGTGTTGGGCATGGTGGTCTGTGCGAATTCCCCAAGAGCCTTACATATACATTTCTGCTTCCACCAGTTCTACATTCCATATTAGCTGTGCACCGTCTGGTTCAATATTGACCACAGCGACTGGCATTATTCGGGACACAGCTGCCTTGCAACACACATTCAAAATCATCATCATCACACAAAGCAATATTACAATTACAATAACAATTATTAGTCCATGCATCAGATACGACCCCCAAGTTCCTCCAAATAGCCATTCCCACCAGTCCTCCCCGGGGGTCTTTTGTAATTTCTTAACCTCCTTCCGTTTATGTTGTGCCAGGTTTGTTATGTTATCCGAGCTGCCAGGGATATACGTACAACATTCGGTTCCCAGCATTGTGCATGTCCCCCCCCCCCCACTCTCTAGTCAAGAGGTAATCGAGTGCCATCCTATTCTGAAGGGCTACTGTTCGTATGGCTACCATTTCGGCACTGTTTTCCAATAAAGCTTCCACTGTGTCATTTGCTATCGTTTTGAAAATCTCCGCCATTAACCGTACTTCTCGAATAACTCGAGCTGTCCCATAAGATGGGAACATTATGGCGGCAAATCTCTCCGCTTCAGTTATTGCGCATTTGTTTCAGTGTATGGGGTGGTCTGCTAGTGTGGCCACGTGATGCACATAAGGAACTGCGTATCCTAAATAACACAAACCCATCCAAAGCTGGGGCAGCCACGGATATGCTTTGTGACCACATATAAAATATGTGCCATTATATGCAATGTAATTCTTCCAAACATTGTTCATCTTGGTAATCTTTCCCTTGGGTTGACCGATTCCTGAAGTGTTAGTAACTACCAGGAACGGGGGGGGGGTGCGGGGGGGGGTGTGTGAGTGCGGTCGTACTTCGGTTGGTACCATCCTTGGAAGGTAGTGAAGCTATAGCCTGCACTCCTCCAATCCTCTGCCTCCAACTTCTGTCTAAATCCCCATTCTACCAGAGTTCCCTCTGTACTGTTTTGTCAGATAATCCATTCAGCCATGTCTGAGGCATTGAAAGGGATGGCTCTTAAGGGAATTCCCCCCTTCGCGTGGGTCGGAACATACCCAACAACTGGACTGATTAAAATGCTCAGCATAAACATGCAACATGTAAAGAAATGTATTCACGTGTAATTCCCTCTTTAGTCGCTTGAAGGCATCCGGGCACCGTAAGTCGATAGAACATGAAGTATTTCCACACGGAACAGTCCAAGTACCTCTGCCAGTCAAGTATGTTCTCGAATTCCGAGTAAGCCAAGCTGTTGTTCCGGTTTATCGCTCTAATATCCACTCCTTTCGGTTGGCATCATCATGGGCTGGGCATTGAACCAGGGACCCGGGTTCGAATCCGGCCTCGGGTGACTGTCTGTGTGGAGTTTGCACATTCGCCCCGTGTTTGCGTGGGTTTCCTCCGGGTGCTCCGGTTTCCTCCCACAGTCCAAAGATGTGCAGGTTAGGTTAATTGGCTATGATAAAAAATTGACCCTTAGTGTTAGGGGGATTAAATATGTGGGGTTACGGGGATAGGGTGGGATATGTGTTGGTGTAGGGGTTACGGGGATCGGATGGGACATGTGTCGGTGCAGGCTCGATGGGCCGAAATGGCCTCTATCTGCACTGAGGGGTTTCTGTGGTTTCTGTGGAAGGCATTCATATTCGAGCGGGGTGATGTCCATCACACATGCTGCAACTACACTAATACATATAAGCAATTTCATCTTATTACTCTATTTTAACAACGTCCCAAAGGCTATACCGCCAACCTAACTAATTGTTGCTTGTAGATTCTATCGTAACTATTCCATGGGGGAGCTGCATTGCTCGCCCTGTCATTAATTCATAAGGTGACAAGCCTGTAGTTCGATTTGGTATAGCTCTTAGTCTCATTAATACAGCGGGCAGTACATCTAACCTAAATTGATGTTTTCCACTCAGTGCTTTTGCTAGTGCATTTTTTTAAGGTCCGATTCATTCGTTCTACCATCCCTGAACTCTGGGGTGATAGGGGATGTGGAACTTCTGTTTTATTCCCATCCATGCACAAATATTCTTTACTACTGCTCCTGTGAAGTGGGTTCCTTGGTCGGAGTCAATTTGCGTTGGGACCCCCCATCGTGGTATTATTTCTTCTGCCATTATCTGTGCCACAGTGGTGGCAGTGCAATTTCGTGTGGGAAAAGCTTCCACCCACCGGGTAAACTGATCTATTATTACTAGGCAGTATTTCTTTCCCCTGGAGCTTGGCAATGGCCCTGTGAAGTCTATTTGTATCTTCTCCCATGGTCCTCTAGGTCTTGGCTGGTGGGCCATTCGTATTTTTACTGGTCTTCCTGGGTTATGCTGTGCACACGTTAGACATTTCTGACAGTACTTTGCTATGTCCCTCCCTACACCCGGCCACCACCATTCTTGTCCTAACAGATGGGTCATTGCCCCTCTGCCCACATGACCCATGCCATTGTGTAGTCCCAGGAGCGTTTGTCGAATACAACCAGGGGCTATTACCTTCCCATTCTTTTGCCCAACCCCTTTATCATCTATTCTCCCTCCTGCACAATACCATTCCTGTCTTTCTCCGGGTGAGGTGTCCTCTGTTGTGTATGTACCTTTAAGGGAATAACTGGCCTTAGACTGCAGTACCGGCAGTGACCACCGCTGTATAAAAGGCCCTAGCAGGCTTCTGTATTTTCAGTCTGACGCTGCCTCCTGTTCAGTAAAGTACCTGTTAAACTGTTCTCCCGAAGTCCGTGTATTATTGAGGCGCAGACTTTACAGAGGCGATGAGTAAGTTCGAACTCACCTGCAGTGTGGCATTATCTCACGGGGATCTCGCCTGAGAGGAGGGTCCTGGAAGGTTGTAGTCTGAGCAACGGGCGTCGACCGAGGGCAACCAACCAAAGAATTCATCGGTGTTCGGAGAATTGCGGGAGAGACTGTGGTTCCAACGAATCGTGCTGGTAGCAGGTAGCACGCTGACCCTTCCGGACTGCGGCGGGCTCAAGCTCGATCGAGCGGCTCTACAAAACGGGCCGCGCAGCATCGCTGGGAAAAGAAAACAAGAGAGAGAGGGTGGAGTGCACAGGGCACAGTCGGTGCTCAAGAACAGGACAGCGGAGAGAAACTAAACAGGGGGAAGGAAAGCGAAACGCGCCGAAGCTGCGGGTTGCCGCCATTACCCTGTAGAACGCTAGGAGCAGCGTGGCAGTAAGGGGAAGAAGCAAAAGCATGGGAGGTGCCATTTTATTCCATTGGGGAAGAAGCAAAAGCGCGGGAGGCGCCATTTTAAATCGCCCAAGATGCCGAAAACTGGCAGTATCACTGCTTTCGACAACGAGGTAGAAGACTGGACCACGTATGTGGAAAGAATTGAAGTGTACTGCAAGGCAAATGAGGTGGCCGATGGAAAGAGGGCATCGGTACTATTAAATCTGATGGGTGCGAGTACGTACGGCCTATTGCGGAATTTAATTACCCCAGCTAAACCAATGGAGAAAAGTTTTGAGGAGATTGTTCATATCTTACAGGAACATCTAAGCCCTACACCACTGCTGATAGCAGAAAGATTCAAGTTCCATAAAAGAAACCAGCACAAAGATGAGAGCAATGCTGACTATCTTACGGAACTACGCAAGTTATCGAAGCACTGCCAGTTCGGAGCAGGACTGGCAGACACCTTACGGGATAAGTTTGTCTGCGGGCTCCAGAGTGAAGGAACCCAGAAACGACTACTTTCAAAAAAGGACCTGACGCTAGAACAGGCTTTCAGCGTGGCAGTATCCTACGAAGCAGCAGCACGGGGAGCTGCGGAAATACAACAGAAACCACAAGAATACAGCGCTAACGAAATGGCGTATAGAGCCGAAAAGTGCTATCGCTGCGGCAGAACAACCCATGAGCAGAAGGACTGCTGGTTTAAAGACAAAATATGCAGGCAATGCGGAAAAATGGGACATATAGCAAGAGTCTGCAGGTCGGGAAAGAAGACCAACACGACAAGAACTACTAAGGAACAGTACAGGAAAGTAAAGAAACTGACAGATAGTAGTTCAGAAGATCAGGAGAGTGATAAGGACTCCGAGAGCAGGAGACTAAGTTGTTTAAAGTTACACAACGTGATCGCAAAGGAAGATCACCGAACCATTTGGGTCACAGTCATGATAGCAGGGTCCCCAGTAAAGATGGAATTGGATACAGGATCAGCCCTAACTGTCATGAATCGATGAGACTATGAGCGGCTAGTCTCACACATACCCTTAAAGGACACGTCCATCGTATTGAAGACATACACGGGGCAAAAGGTCTACCCCAGAGGAAAAATAAGGGTGCCAGTTGAATACAACGGAAAGGAAACACAGAAAGTATACATGTATATACTACGAGATGGAGGACCACCATTATTGGGACGTGAATGGATCCAAAAACTACAATTGGATTGGCATTCCATTCTGGCACTAACTGTGACTGACAAAAAAGATGATGACGTCGCACCTGGATGTCTGTCACAAATTCTATCTGACGCGGAAGTGTTCCAACAAGGACTTGGGACTCTAAAAGGAGTAAAGGCAACCATAAAGATTGAGGATAACGCAACCCCAACATTTTTCAAGGCCAGACCGGTGCCATACACGATCCGCCCAGCTGTGGAAGCTGAACTGGAGAGTCTGGAGCATTCGGGGGTGCTGTCTAAGGTGGACTGGAGCGAGTGGGCCACACCCATCGTTCCTGTAATGAAGAAAGCATTGAGCAGCACGCCTGGGGAGCCAAGGAAGGTTCGCATCTGTGGGGACTTCAAAGTGACGGTGAACCCAGTCCTGCACACAGTACAGTATCCGCCTCCGCAGATAGAAGATATTTTCGCCTCACTATCTGGAGGGAAACGTTTTACGAAGATTGACCTGGCTCAAGCGTATCTACAAATGGAGGTGGAAGAAGCATCTAGGAAATACCTCACAATAAACACTCACAAAGGCCTTTACCAGTACAATCGACTGGTATTCGGGGTAGCATCGGCCCCGGCTCTTTGGCAGAGGGCAATGGAACAAGTCCTGCAAGGGATCCCGGGGACCCAGTGTTATTTGGACGACATCCTGGTTAGGGGTGAAAATGACAATGAACACCTTGCCAACCTGGAACAGGTGCTCACGAGATTGCAGGAATATGGGCTACGAGCCAACCGTCCCAAATGCGAGTTCTTCAGGAGACAAATCTCGTATTGTGGCCACATGATTGATGAGGAAGGGTTGCATAAATCGCCAGACAAGATTGAGGCTGTAGTCAAGGCTCCAGCACCGGAAAATGTGCCGCAACTGAGGTCGTTCCTTGGGTTGGTGAACTACTACCATAAGTTCTTGCCGAATTTATCCACAATTCTGCACCCACTGAATGCCCTGCTTCAAACTGGTGTAACATGGAAATGGAGTGATGAGTGTAAGCGTGCCTTTCAGGAATGTAAATGCCTAATCACTTCAAAAGAAGTATTGGCCCATTACAACCCAACACTACCGATTCGGTTGGCATGTGATGCGTCACCTTACGGTATTGGAGCGGTGCTGTCACACAAATTCCGTGACGGTTCAGAGAGGCCAATAGCCTTTGCATCGCGCTCGCTAACCTCAACCGAGCGCAACTATGCCCAGATTGACAGGGAGGCCCTCAGCCTGGTGTGGGGGGTGAAGAAGTTCAATCACTATCTGCACGGGCAGAAATTCACCCTACTGACTGATCATCAACCCCTGGTCTCAATTTTTAACCCAAAGAAGGGCGTTCCGGTGATGACGGCGCAATGGCTGCAAAGATGGTCACTTTTTCTAGGGGCACATCAGTATGACATAGAGTACAAAGGTACGAAACAACATGGAAACGCTGATGGGCTGTCGCGCCTACCGTTGCCTATGGTGGAAGAAGCACCTGCAGTGGACCCTGTGGAGATATTCCATGCGACCATAGTCGAATGTTTGCCTGTTACAAATGCAAGTATTGAGAAGGAAACCCGAAATGACCCGACACTCTCTCGGGTCTATGATTTGACGGTGAAGGGATGGCCAGCATATGGCGACTCACTGTTGCCAGCATTCTCGCCAAGGAGGGAACAGCTGTCAGTGTGCCGGGGAACCTTGATGTGTGGATCCCGAGTGGTAATTCCACCTAAGTTGAGAGATAGAGTACTCAATGAGCTTCACGAGGGTCATCTGGGAGGGGTAAAAATGAAGAGCCTAGCCAGGGCGTTTGTGTGGTGGCCGGGAATCGATAAAGAAATTGAGGATATGACCAAGAGATGCACAGGATGCCAGAAGGTCCAAAACGCTCCACCACAGGCCCCGCTACATCCATGGGAGTGGCCCTCATCTCCATGGCAACGGGTACACATTGATTTCGCTGGTCCATTTATGGACTCAATGTTTCTAATCGCTGTGGACGCCCATTCGAAATGGCCAGAGGTCATTAAAATGTCCTCCACCACCACGGAGAAAACTATTGCAGTCCTAAGGACCATCTTCGCCAGGAATGGGTTGCCAGAACAGATTTGTTCCGACAATGGCCCACAGTTTGTGTCTGAGGATTTCCAGAGGTTCCTGAAGAATAATGGGGTGAAACATTACACATCTGCCCCATATCATCCAGCCACAAATGGATTGGCTGAGAGTTTTGTTCAGACCTTTAAAAAGGCCATAAAAGCAATGTATAATGACGACATACCACTGCAACACAAGGTGGATAACTTCTTGTTTGCTTACCGGAATGCGACACATGCAGTAACCAACCAAACTCCAGCCGTACTGTTTTTCAACCAGAGACTAAGATGTCGCTTGGATTTGCTCAAACCAAACATAAGACGAGATGTTGAGGATAAGCAGTTCCAGCAGATAAATGAGAAGCCAACCAGGAGCTTCAAGATAGGGTAACCAGTCTTGGCCCGCGACTACCGAACAGAAAAATGGCAGCCAGGAACGATATGCACACAGCAGGGACCACTAATGTACACAGTGGACGTTGGAGAGAGCATCGTGAGATGCCATGCTGACCAGATTCTAGAGTCACAGGAACAAGCCAAACCTATACCACAAGCAGGTGCACCTGGTAATGAGCCCGAAGTACAGATTGCGTCTACCTCAGAAGCAATGAGCCAGAATTGACTCCACCGCCAGAACAGGATACTCGAGAAAGGCACTATCCAGTCAGGATCAGGAAGCCTCCTCAAAGACTGAACTTATAAATGACTATTTCAGTTGATGTATATATTACTGAGAAAATTGTAATTGTAATTAGTTATTATTTAGTTGTTAAATGAATGTTATGTACTGTTTATCTAAAAGGGGAGGAATTGTTGTGTATGTACCTTTTAAGGGAATAACTGGTCTTAGACTGCAGTACCGGCAGTGACCACCCCTGTATAAAATGCCCTAGCAGGCTTCTGTATTTTCAGTCTGATGCTGCCTCCTGTTCAGTAAAGTACCTGTTAAACTGTTCTCCCGAAGTCCGTGTATTATTGAGGCGCGGACTTTACCTCCTCATGTAATTTTCTAATGTTCACTTCCTCCACCTGTACACTAGCTACTCTTTCCTCAAGTTCCTTCTGTTCCAATGCCTGTTGTGCGGCTACATCCGCGGCCCGATTGCCCTCCTGTTGGCGGGTTTCTACCTTCTGATGGGCTTTAATTTTGACTACTGCTGCTGGGCTTGGAGCTTTGGCGGCGGCGAGAAGGGCTTCTATTCGTTGCTGATGTTTAATATAGTCTCCTCCAGCAGTGACAAATCCTCGTCTTTCCCACGCTGTCATGTAATCGTGCACTACCCCGAATGCATATCTACTATCAGTATAGATGTTTACTGTTGTTCCTTCAGCTAATTTCAAGGCCTCTATTAGTGCTACCAGCTCTGCCACCTGTGCTGATAGTGCCCCATCTAACCGGCCGGACAATACTGTTTCCAACTGGTCATTCACAACTGCCCACCCTGTCCGGGGTGACGCATCAATATATTTCCATGAGCCATCTACATAGAGGGTAAGTTGAGCCTCTTCTAGTGGTTCATCCTCCAACGGGTCCCTATCCACTTCATTGTCTACTTCTGCACATTCGTGGGGCTCTCCCATCCCTAAAATACCTTCTGCGGGGTTTTCCCCAGTGCCTCTAATAATTTTTACCGATTCGTCTTTGGGTATTAAGACTGCCTCCCAGCGCGCCCTCCGCATGTTAGATACGGACTGTAATTTGTTATTATTCAACATTTCTATCAATGTGTGTTTGGTATGTAGAATAATATCGCCTGTCATTATTGTTGGTTCACTTACTCTCACAGCCCATGCCACGCAATCCAGTGCTGCCACACATCGTGACATCCCGGCTGCCACGGGGGACTGTTGAGTTGAGTAATATGTTACTGGTCGTTTCCTATCCCCGTGCTGTTGAGTCACTACTGCTGCATAAAAGCCTCCTTCATTCTCACAATGGATGTGGAATGGCTTTTTCATGTCGGGCAACCCGAGGCCGGGGGCTGATACTACAGCTTGTTTGAGGTTCCCATATGCTTCCTCTTGTTCCGATCCCCATTTGATCGGGGCATTGCCTAGATTTCCCCCTTTCACTAGTCTCTGGATAGGTTCTGCTATTGCTGCAATGTTTATATAAAGTTTCTACTGTAATTAAAGAGACCCAGTACTTTCCTAACCCCTTGTACCGAGACCGGACGTGGCATCTCTTGGATTGCCTTCCGTCGGTCACTCGGCATAGTCCGGGTCCCCTGGGATATCTGTTGCCCCAAATAAGTAACTGTGCTCTGCCCAATTTGAGCCTTCTTAGGGTTTACTTTAAACCCTCCTTTCTCTAAAGCTTGTAAGACTTCAGTTAGAGCTGCGGCGTGTCCGCGCTCATCTTCCGAGGCGATTAACAAGTCATCCACGTATTGCAGCACAGTGCTGCGGTACGGGTTGAGGTCCACTGTTTCCAATAACGAGTTCATTACTCGGTGAAAGATAGCTGGGCTATTATGGAACCCCTGTGGTAGCCTAGTCCATGTGTACAGGTATTGCTTTTCCCCGACTGTAAAGGCAAATTTATTCTGAGATTCCTGGTCTAAAGGTAAAGACCAGAATCCATTAGTTATATCCAAAACTGTAAAAATCTTGTGCTCCATGCTCAGGGCATTTAGGATTGTGGATGGGCTGGCTACTATGGGGTGTAATTTAGGCGTAACCTTATTTAATTCAGTATAATCAATAGTCAACCGGAATGATTTATCTGGCTTTACGACTGGCCATACGGGCAAGTTGGTCGTACTTTCAGTAGTCCTAATTATGCCCTTTTCTTCCAAATCACGTACTATGTCTTGCACCGCTTCCCGTGCTTCTGGCTTAATAGGGTATTGTTTATGGGGCTTGTGTTCTGGACCCGGGACTATGATCGGTTCTATTTTCACCAACCCGGTGTCCTGTTTCGTTTTGGCCCAGACTCCTTTCATCAGCCCACATACGGTCCCGTAGGGTTTTTGTTCCAAATCCCATGTCGCGCTTCCCAACTTAGCCAAGTGAGTACACGGTTTATCTATACTAGCATTTGATCCGCCTCCTTTGGGCCAAACAATTTTATTTCGCGCGGAGTCTACTTATATATTAAATTCTTTTAGCAAATCTATTCCTAACACGGTGCCTTCATTATTTGGACAGACATAGAACTGGGCAGGGAGGAGTTTCCCTGTTATCTCTAAAACCTGTACCTCACTTTTATAAGCTTTGATCTTGGTGCCCCCTAACCCTATTATAAAAATCCATTCCTTGGTTATCGGAAGGGGCAAATCAGTCAAGGATACTGATGCCCCTGTGTCAACTAACATCTCACATGGTTGGCCCCCTAATACTGCTGCTACGTAGACTCGGTTATCCGAGCCTCCCTTTATTGGGGCCGCCTCCCGTCATTGACCTTTCCCTTTTGCCTTGAGGTACTCAAAGAAGTCCCTCTTTTTGTCTGGAGTGAGATAAGTGCCCTTTGTTTGTTGGTCCCCGTCACCTTTCTTTTGCCAACAACTATGACTCTGGTGTCCTGGTTTACCGCAATATTCACATCTTGTCTTCTTTCCACTTCTACAATCTTTTGCTATATGTCCCATTTTTCCCCAATTATAACATTTTCCTTGGATTCTTTTACTTGGTTGTGATGCCCCCCCACTGCTACTCATCCCTGTTTAACTCTCGCACCTCCCTTATCGGCGCTCTCAGATTCCTTTGCCTCTATCTGACACGCCCATTGAACTGCGAGTTCATACGTAGGGGCAACTACTACCCCCATTTTTAAGATGGTTTGGTGTGCTGGTGAGAGTCCGTCCTTAAACATCTGGATAAAAGGCTGGTCTGTCCTTTGGGGGTCATCTTGACCCGATGATTCGCAATAAGCGTCAAACAGGCGTTCTCCATAATCACTACTAGATGCTCCCTTTTTCTGTTTTACCGACTGTATTTTTCCCCAGTTGGTAGGGGCCCCTCCCAATGCGAGTTCGACTGCAGTCTTAAAGGGGTCATAAGCTGCCCGTTGTGTGACTCGATCAGCCGCAGCAGCTACCGCTGTTGCCCAAGTCCCTTCTTGCATACCTGCCCCTTGTATGTTTCTCCATTTTTCTGGTGGGCACTTGGCCCTTACCAACTGATGGATATCTCGTGGGTGGAGATCATGTATATCCCATATCTCTTCCAAATTTCTCCAAAATAATGAATTTTGGCTTTGTGGCTTCAAAGTTCCCAAATCCTTGAGAATAGTTTGTTTCTCTAAGGGGGAGAAGGCCTGATATCGATCATTTTGTGCGTTGGCATATCGCCGAACTGGCACGGCTGATACCACCAAGCCGTCGGGTTCCTCCTTGAGCGGAGCTGAGGGATAGGGAGGAGGATTTATTGTGTGCCACTCGGCCCTATTTCCTTTCCCGGTCAATTCCATTACCTCTATCAAATCTTCTAATTCTTTTATTCTTCTTTCTTGTTCCTCCATCTTACTGGTTTGCATCTTAACCTTTTTCATCAATATTACTAACTGATGTATTAGAATTATTCCTGCTTTCTGTGTTTTCTTTTGTTTCTGTTTCTCCTACCATTCTCATTGTGTTGTTGCTTTTCCTAATGGATCCCACCCATCTTTCGTCATTTTATCAACCAAACCCTTCTGATCATCAGCATAGAGCCGACTCAATGATCCTGGCGGTCCCCAATCTGAGCCTCCGCCTTCTGCCATAATGTATTATTTTTTGGTACTAGTTTACCGCGCTCCGGTCCTCCCTAGTAACTCGTTCTCAGAGGTCTACCTATCATCCACCACTAGTGATGGCGGTCCTGACTTGTAACTATCTCGCTGTCAGAGGTGATTATTTCACTTGCAGCCGTTAATACGTTAATACAATACATCGCGTAATGCAATACAACAGATCCCGCAACGCAACACAACAGAGAGACTTTTAGTCTGTCTCAGATTCCCAATTAACTCTGGTCTTCACGTGGGGCTCAGTCGCCCTCTTAATTCCGTCTCAGTATGGGTCCTCGAGACATTTACATCCTGAAATAACACATCAGGTTTCAATCAACTTAACCACTATTTAAACTGCATCTCTCACCCGTCACAGATTCTTTCGATACTGCGTCGTGTCACACCGCCCTTCCAAGTGATCCAATTTTTTGGACGGTCAAAAATCTGACTACTCGCCCGGTTCACTGGTGCAGGCGGTCTTCCAGCTCCGAAGTAGCCTGCCGACTATGCCAATTTGTTGTGGGAAAATAAATTCACATCTAAATCGTGTAAAAGTAAAAAGATGCAGTTTATTGAAAACAGAGCTCTGGGAGAAGCGTCTCAGACCCCGCGGTCTGTGCGAACACCTTCTCAACTTTACAATAGCTGTTAGGCTCCTTTTATACACCTCAAAGAGCTGAAAAAGTACAGAAAGTGCATAAATTCACGTGGTTATTACATCACTGCCTTAGCAACAATTGTCCTCCAGTTAAAATCTTTCAAAAACAATTTATTTATAACAAAATCTATTCTTTCAATTGATTGGACACTGTACAATAGCTAATTAACCATACCCTGCAATGATTCTGGCAGCTCAGCCCTCGTGACCCTTATTGGTCTGCAATACTAGGCTGCAGGTCATAGGTTACTTACAAACAACTTGTTTGTAACTGAGCCCATTCTTTCTGTTCTGCCTCTTATGTCTGCCATCTGGACCATAAAGTCCAGTTCTACAAACTGCCAGACCATGTTTACTAGGCTGAGGTTGCTTTTTCCTACCTTTCCGAAACTCAAAACAACTATTAATATTCTATGCAAACCAACTGCCAATTCTGCGAAGCCATTTTGTTTCTTTATGTTACTACTCTAAGTTTAGCTGACATTTATTGAATCTTTCCCACATTTCAGTATTAATGGCCCAGTAATTCCTGTCACAACGCATGAGTACGGACAGGGTACTCACGCGTGTGCCAGGAGGAATTGCCGGTTTTCAGCATGCACAGCGCATGCGCTGAAAACCGGCATTTCCTGTCCTCTGACCCAAGGGGTTAAGAGGCTGAACGCATGCGCGGTATTGGGCAGCGTGTGCGACTTGGATTTCCTGTATTTTTACAGATTTGCGCATGTGTAAAGGGCTCCGGTTTTTACGCATTGAAAAACCACACGTAAGTACTTAGTTTTACAGGTAAGTGGTCTTTTAGTACAATTTAGAATTTTTTTTTCCACAGGTTTATTATTTTTAAAGAATCTACAGTAAGGTAAGTTTAGTTTTAGACCCTATTTTTTAAAAATTTATTTTTTTCAAAAATTTGATTAATTGTTTAAAATAGTTTTTTAAAGTTATTCATAGTTAATTTAATTATTGGGATGCTTTTTAAAATTTTATTTAAAGTTTAAGTAGTGTTTTGGGGTGCCGTACTTTTCATGAGTTTGACAGTCTTTACTATCAAACTTATGAATGAAGTTTCCCCTCCCCTGATTGGCTGAACACTGCTCACCTGATCCCAGCCGGCACATCGCACTAACTACGCCGCTGGGTCAGGTTAGCACAGCGCGCCGACATCAGAACCGGGCCATTGACAGGAAATCCACTGTGGGCCAGGTTTCAGGTGTCGGCGCGCCGGGTAAGTGCACATCGGGGGCTTGCACGCGCGGCAAGCCCCCGACACCAAGTTCTGGGCCGTTCTGTATGTGGCCTGGTGGCTGTGCCTTATCTTGTTCTTGTAGAGCTCCATTGTATACTGTCCTTGAGCCGGGCTGGCCTTATCGCCACCTGGTTTCTTCTCAGCTCTTGGTGATCTGCACATGACCCCCCACTCTTTCCTTTGTCTGAAGTGGTTTGTTTGCCCTGCATTTCAAACACTGAGAGGGTTCGCTTTAACCTTTTCAGTCATGGTGCAGCAGGCTATAGCAAACAGCTTTCTTAAGAACATAAGAAATAGGAGCAGGAGCAGGCCATTCAGCCTGCTCCGCCATTGAACCTGCTCCGCCATTCAATAAGAGCATGGCTGACCTTCTACCTCATCTCCACCTTCCCGCCCGATCCCCATATCCCTTGATTCCCCATGAGTTGAAAAATCTATCCATCTCAGCCTTGATTATCCTCAATGACTGAGCCTCCACAGCCCTCTGGGGTAGAGAATTCCAAAGATTCACCACCCTCTGGGTGAAGAAATTTCTGCTCATCTCATCCCAAATGGCTGACCCCTTATTCTGAGACTGTGACCCCTAGTTCTAGACTCTCCAGCCAGGGGAAACATCCTCCCAGCATATCCCCTGTCAAGCCCTGTAAGAATTTTAGATGTTTCTGTTGGTCTATTTCCTGAACCGGAACAGGACCAACATCCTTGCGGGGAGGTTTGCTAGTGCTGTTGAGGGGGGTTTAAAACTAACTTGGCAGTGAGATGGGATACAGAGTGGAGCTATAATAGGGGGTGATGCACAGCCAAACATAGAGGAAAAAACAAGTCAGCCTGGAAGGCAGAGCAAATATCCAACGGCACAAGGGAGTATGGCAAGGCTGGATGGCATTTATTTTAATGCAAGGAGTCTTGCGAGTAAGGCAGATGAATTGAAGGTGTTGATGAACACATGGGAGTATGATATTGCTATCATGGAGACATGGTTGAAGGAAGGACAGGTCTGGTAGCTCAATAGTCCGGGGTATAGAATCTTCAGGCGAGACAGCAGGGGGTGTAAAAGAGGAGGGGGTGTCGCAATATTAATCAAGGAGTCAATTACTGCTGTAAGGAGGGATGATATCTTAGCAGGCTCCTCTAATGCGGCCATATGGGTAGAACTTAAAAACAAAAAGGGGGCAAGCACTTTGCTGGGAGTGTACTATAAGCCCCCAAAATGTCATGGGGAGATAGAGGAACAGATATGTAGGCAAATCTCAGAGAAGTGTAGAAATAATAGGGTAATAATAGTAGGGGATTTCAACTTCCCCAATATTAACTGGGATAGTCAGAGTGTGAAAGGCTTAGAGGGTACTGAATTTGGATGATCAGCCATGATCTAATTGAATGGCGGAGCAGGCTTGAGGGGCCGAATGGCCTACTCCTGCTCCTATCTTCTATGTATCTATGTAATTCTTATAAAGTGTATCCAGGAGAGCTTGTTGAGCCAGCATGCAGAAAGTCCCACAAGAGGGGGGGCGCTACTGGACCTAATTCTAGGGAATGTAGCCGGGCAAGTGGTAGAAGTGTCAGTTGGAGAGCATTTTGGTGACAGTGACCATAATTCACTGAGATTTAAGGTAGTCAAGGATAAAGATGGAGTGGAAATAAAGGTTCTAAATTGGGGAAAGGCTGATTTTAATATGATACGGCAGGATCTGGCCAAAGTGGACTTAGATCAGCTACTTGAAGGAAAATCCACATCAGAGCAGTGGGAGTCTTTCAGAAAGAAAATAGAGAAAGTACAACGCCAACATGTTCCCATAAAGGTCAAGGGTGGGACCAACAAGCCCAGGGACCCTGGATGTCAAGGGATATACAAGAATGGATTAGGAAAAAAAGGGAGGCTTTTGGCAGATACAAAGGACTAAAAACAGTGGAAGCCCTAGAGGAGTATAGAAGATGCAAGGGGGTACTTAAAAAAGAAATTAGGAGAGTGAAGAGGGGGCATGAAAAAACACTGGCGGGCAAAATAAAGGAAAATCCCAAGGTGTTTTATAAGTATATTAAGGGCAAGAGGATACCCAGGGAAAGAGTAGGGCCCATTAGGGACCAAAGTGGCAATCTATGTGTAGAGCCGGAAGATGTAGGTGAGGTTTTAAATGAATATTTTGCATCAGTGTTCACTATGGAGAAGGACGATGTAGGCATAGAAATCAGGCAGGGGGATTGTGATATACTTGAACATATTAGCATCGAGAGGGAGGAGGTATTAGCGGTTTTAGCGGGCTTAAAGCTGGATAAATCCCCAGGCCCAGACGAGATGTATCCCAGGCTGCTATGTGAGGCAAGGGAGGAGATTGCAGGGGCTCTGACACAAATTTTCAAGACCTCTCTGGCCACAGGGGAGGTCCAGAGGACTGGAGAACAGCTAACGTAGTACCATTATTCAAGAAGGGGAGTAGGCCACAGCTGGAATACTGTGTGCATTCACGAAGCATTTAGGTGAGCACTTGAAAGGACATAGCATACAAGCCAAGGACCAGGTGCTGGAAAATGGGATTAGAATAGACAGGGCTTGATGGCCGGCACGGAAACGATGGGCCAAAGGGCCTCTTTCTGTGCTGTATAACTCTATGACTCTATGTTTCAATGAGATCACCTTTCATCTTCAAAATTGTAGGGAATATAGGCCTAGTCTCCTCAATATCTCCTCACAGGACAATCCCAGGAATCAGTCTGGTGAACCTTTGTTGCACTCCCTCTAAGGCAAGTATATCCTTCCTTAGATAAGGAGACCAAAACTGTGCACAGTACTCCAGGTGTGGTCTCACCAAGGCCCTGTACAATTGTAGCAAGACTTCCTTACTCTTATACTCCAACCCCTTGCAATAAAGGCCAACATGCAATTTGCCTTCCTTATTGTTTGCTGTACCTGCATGCTAGCTTTCTGTGTTTCTTGCACGAGGACACCCAAATCTGTCTGAACACCAACATTTAACAGTCTCTCACCATTTAAAACATATTCTGTTTTTCTATTCTTCCTACCAAAGTGAATAACCTCACATTTCCCTCCATTATACTCCATCTGCCACCTTACTGCCCACTCACTCAGTCTATCTATATCCCTGTGCAGACTCTGTGTTCTCCTCACAGCTTACTGTCCCACCTAGCTTTGTATCATCAGCAAACTTGGATACATTACACTCGGTCCCTTCATCCAAGTCATTAATATAGATTGTAAATAGCTGAGGCTCCAACACTGATCCCTGCGGCACCCCACTAGTAACAAAGGCATGGATGAGGGTTTCAGCAGCAGATGAGCTGAGGCAGGGGCGGAGACGGGCGATGTTACGGAGGTGGAAAAAGGCGGTCTTAGTGATGGCGCAGATATGTGATCGCAAGTTGATTTCAGGGTCAAATGTGAAACCAAGGCTGCAAACAGTGTGGTTGAGCCTCAGACAGATGCTGGGGAGAGGGAAGGAGTCAGTGGCTCGGGAATACCTTTATTGCAAGGGGGTTGGAGTATAAGAGTAAGGAAGTCTTGCTCCAATTGTACAGGGCCTTGGTCAGACCACACCTGGAGTACTGGGCACAGTTTTGGTCTCCTTATCTAAGGATGGATATACTTGCCTTGGAGGCGGTGCAACGAAGGTTCACCAGATTGATTCCTGGGAGGAGAGGGCTGTCCTATGATGAGAGATTGTGTAGAATGGGCCGATACTCTTTGGAGTTTAGAAGAATGAGAGGTGATCTCATTGAAACATACAAGATTCTCAAGTAAATGCTGAGAGGTTGTTTCCCCTGGCTGGAGAGTCTAGAACTAGGGGACATAGTCTCAGGATAAGGGGTCGGCCATTTAAGACTGAGATAAGGAGGAATTTCTTCATTCAGAGGGTTGTGAATCTTTGGAATTCTCTGCCCCAGAGGGCTGTGAATGCTGAGTCTTTGAGTATATTCAAGGCTGAGATCGATAGATTTTTTGACTCTCGGGGAATCAAGGGTTACGGAGATCGGGGGGGAAAGTGGAGTTGAGGTCGATGATCAGCCATGATCTTATTGAATGGTGGAGCAGGCTCGAGGGGCCGAATGGCCGACTCCTGCTCTTATTTCTTATGTTCTTATGTTACCTCTAGACTTCACTATTCCAACACACTCCTGGCTGGCCTCCCACGTTCTACCGTACGTAAACTTGAGGTCATCCAAAACTCTGCTGCCCGTGTCCTAACTGGCGCCAAGTCCCGTTCACCCATCACCGCTATGCTCGCTGACCTACATTGGCTCCCGGTTAAGCAATGCCTCAATTTAAAAATTCTCATGCTTGTGTTCAAAACCCCACCCCCCTCCATGGCTTCACCCCTCCCTATCTCTGTAATCTCCTCCAGCCCCACAACCATCCGAGATATCTGTGCTCTTCCAATTCTGGCCTCTTGTGCATCCCTGATTTTAATCGCTCCACCATTGGTGGCCGTGCCTTCTGTTGCCTCGGCCTTAAGCTCTCGAATTCCCTCCCTAAACCTCTCCGCCTCTCTTTCCTGCTTAAAGACGCTCCTTCAAACCGATTTCTCTGACCAAACTTTTGGTGATTTGCCGAATATCTCCTGATGTGTCTCAGGGTCAGATTGTGTTTGCTAACACTCCTGAAGGGCCTTGGAACATTTGACTCAGTTACAGGCATGAGATAAATTGTGATTTTTAGTTTTATTAACTGTCATTCAAGTTTCACCCCCTCGATTGTAAAGGGCAGGTAGGCACTGGGATACAGTTCCACAGTCACTGGTTGCAGTGATTGTTGATCGCCTATTCAACCTTGGGGGGCGTCGCAGTCAAAATCAAGCCCCCTTTGCAGACTCGGCCTTTGCTGCTGGGGGGTGACTGGACAGTGATCAGTAGCAGGAGCCCAGGGCACTGAGGCTAACTGCAGTCTCCCCCAACTGCATCCCAGGCCGGAATCAGCTGAGTTCCCCCACAGTGTGCAGCTGGAATGTGCAACCTATCCTGGGGAGTGGGGGAAAGGGAGGTCAAGGGTCAACACAGACCGTCAGTCAACCAAGTGGCGTTGACGTCACGAGGTCCCAGCTCGCGTTGCCCGCCCACTGCTCCCGCGATCTCGCTCCCTATTGGTCGGCAGACATGTCCATCCCGCCCGCTGCCCGCGGTCATGTGCCCCTGAGGCGCTCTCCGGCTCCGCCCGAGTGAAGTCGCTACATTCAGTGCCTGCGGAGCCCTCGGACTGTCGATCCTTTCATAGAAACGTCAAAAAATAGGAGCAGGAGTCGGCCATTCGGCCCTTCGAGACTGCTCCGCCATTCAATATGATCATGGCTGATCCTCTATCTCAATACCATATTCCTGCTCTCTCCCCCATACCCCTTGATGCCTTTTGTGTATAGAAATTTATCTATCTTCTTCTTAAATATATTCAGTGACTTGGCCTCCACAGCCTTCTGTGGTGGAGAATTCCACAGGTTCACCACCCTCTGAGTGAAGAAATGTCTCCTCATCTCAGTCCTAAATGTCCTACCCTGTATCCTGAGACTGTGAGCCCTCGTTCTAGACCCCCCAGCCAAGGGAAACATCCTCCCTGCATCCAGTCTGTCTAGCCCTGTCAGAATTTTATACGTTTTCACGAGACCCCCTCTCATTCTTCAAAACTCTAGTGAGTACAGACCTAGTTGACCCAATCTCTCCTCATACGACAGTCCTGCCATCCCAGGAATCAGTCTGGTGAACCTTTGCTGCACTCCCTCTGTGGCAAGTATATCCTTTCTTAGGTAAGGAGACCAAAACTGCACACAGTACTCCAGGTGTGGTCTCACCAAGGCCCTGTATAACTGTAGTAAGACATCCTTGCTCCTGTACTTAAATCCTCTTGCAATGAAGGCCAACATACCATTTGCCTTCCTAACTGCTTGCTGCACCTGCGTGTTTGCTTTCAGTGACTGGTGTACAAGGACACCCAGGTCCCTCTGTACATCAATATTTCCCAATCTATCACCATTTAAATAATACTCTACCTTTCGTTTTTCCTACTGAAGTGGATAACTTCACATTTATCCACATTATACTGCATCTGCCATGTATTTGCCCACTCACTCAACTTGTCTAAATCGCCTTGAAGCCTCTTTGCATCCTCCTCACAACTCACAAACCCATCTAGTTCCGTGTCATCAGCAAACTTGGAAATATTACATTTGGTGCCCTCATCCAAATCATTGATATATATTGTGAATAGCTGGGGCCCAAGCACTGATCCCTGTGGTACCCCACTAGTCACCGCCTGCCACCCTGAAAAAGACCCATTTATTCCTACTCTCTGTTTCCTGGCTGTTAACCAATTTTCAATCCATGCCAGTATATTACCCCCAATCCCATTGCCTTAATTTTGCACACTAACCTCTTATCAAAGGCCTTCTGTAAATCCAAATACACCACATCCACTGGTTCTCCCTTATCTATTCTACCAGTTACATCCTCAAAAACTCCAGTAGGTTTGTCAAACACGATTTCCCTTTCATAAATCCGTGTTGAATTTGTCTAATCCCGTTGATATTTTCCAAGTGTCCTGTTATCACATCCTTTATAATAGACTCTAGCATTTTCCCTACTACTGATGGTAGGCTAACCAACTTGTGCAGCACCTGGGGCCTGAAAATCATCTTCACTGCCCCTGGGCTGGGAAAGGGCGACATGAGACAGCATTCTCCCTGTTACCCCTTTCTACACTCCTTTTACAGGGTTTTAGAAGTGGAGCATTTACAGACAGGAAGCTCAGACCAAACATCACGTCACGATCTGACAGAGTCGCTCGATTCTCAGGACCTGATTCAGTCGCTCCTCCAATCTGCTGGCACACCAGAGAGTTCACACTAATGAGAGACCTTTTAAATGTTCTGAATGTTGGAAGAGCTTCAAAATCTACAAGTACCCAAAGAGACACCAGTGGCTACACACTGGGGAGAGCCCGTTCACCTGCCCCATCTGTGGGAAGCGATTCACTCAGTCATCCGCTCCGATGATACACCAGCAAATTCACACTAGAGAGACACCTTTAACCCGCTCCATTTGTGGGCAACAATTAATTGCACCCTCCGTGCTGCTGAGACACCAACTTGTCCACACCGATGAGAGGCCTTTGACCTGCTCCGTGTTTTTGAAGCGATTCTCTCATTCTGCCACCCTCCTGAGACACCAGCTTGTTCACATTAAATGTTCTGACTGTGGGAAGAGCTTTAAAAGGTCCCAGGATCTGAAGAGACACCAGCTGGAGAGAGCAGGAGAGATTCTGTTCACCTGCTCCGTGTGTGGGAAGGGATTCACTCGGTCCTCGAATCTGCTGGCACACCAGCGAGTTCACACTGGGGAGAGGCCAGTGAAACATTCCGACTGTGGGGAAAGCTTTCAAAGGTCCCAGGAGCTGAAGGGACACCAGCTGGAGAGAGCAGGAAAGAGGCCATTCACCTGCTCTGTGTGTGGGAAGGGATTCACTCGGACGTTCCACCTACTGAGACATCAGCGAGCTCACACTGGGGAGAGGCCGTTCACCTGCTCTGTGTGTGGGAAGGTATTCACTCAGACGTTCCACCTACTGAGGCATCAGCGAGCTCACACTGGGGAGAGGCTGTTCACCTGCTCCGTGTGTGGGAAGGGATTCACTCAGCCATGCCACCTACTGACACACCAGCAAGTTCACACTGATGAGAGATCATTTTAATGTTCTGACTGTGGGAAGAGCTTTAAAGGCTCTAGGGATCTGAAGGTACACCAGCGATATCACACTGATGAGAGACTATTTAAATGTTCTGACTGTGGGAAGAGCTTTAAAAGCTTTGGGGATCTGAAGGGACACCAGCGAGTTCACACTGATGAGAGACCATTTGCATGTTCTGTCTGTGGGATGAGCTTTAAAAGCTCCAGGAATCTGAATGGACGCCAGCGAGTTCACACTGGCGAGAGACCGTTCACCTGCTTCATGTGTGGGAAGGGATTCACTCAGTCATCCAATCTGCTGAGACACCAGCAAGTTCACACTGGGTAGAGGCCATTCACCTGCTCCGTGTGTGGGAAGGGATTCACTCATTCATTCAGCCTGCTGAGACACAAGCGAGTTCGCACTGGGTAGAGGCCATTCACCTGCTCTGTGTGTGGGAAGGGATTCACTCAGTCTTCACATCTGCTGAAACACCAGCGAGTTCACACTGTTCTGCAGTGCAGGGCCCTGCAAAAAGCTGGGGCAACAAGAACATGGAATAGATGAATGTTTTACAAACTTTTGTAATGCTGTTTAATCTTTAAGACTGTTGAGCTGATGATTTCTCTGATTTGACTGTTCATGGTGTTACATAGAATGTACAGCACAGAAACAGGCCATTCGGCCCAACTGGTCCATGCCAGTGTTTATGCTCCGCACCCACCCTACTTCAATTAACCCTATCAACATATCCTCCTATTCCTTACACACTCATGTGGCTTCCCCTTAAATGCATCTGTACTTCTAGCCACAACTACTCTTTGTGGTGATGAGTTCCACATTCTCACCACTCTCTGGGTAAACAAGTTTCCCCTGAATTCCCTGCTGGATTTATTAGTGACCATCTTATATTTTGTGGATGTTAAAACCCCAATAACTGAGCTGCATTTTGCTATTCTGTATAAATAAATCAGCTTTGTTTGAAACACCCAGTCTATTGAGTCCTTGTTTCTAAGATAAGACGAGAGCTAATTGAGGACTTGTTACAGACATTCCCTGTCCTTTCAATGTCAGTGTCCAGGAGAGAAGCTTCTGTTACTTGATGCGTTTTATTGCCATCGAGGTTCTGGAAGTCATTGTGGGGGAATGGAACATTTTAACATTCTCAGCACCTGGAATCAACATCAAACACTCCCAGGGCAGGTACAGCACAGGTTAGATAGAGAATAAAGCTCCCTCTACACTGTCCCATCAAACACTCCCAGGGCAGGTACAGCATCGGGTAAGACACAGAGTGAAGCTACAAAAATTCTTCCAGGGATGAGGGACTTTAGTTATGTGGATAGACTGGAGAAGCTGGTGTTGTTCTCATTAGAGAAGAGAAAGTTGGAACGAGCTTCGATAGAGGTGTTTAAAATCATGAGGGGTCGACTGGGCTTATACTCGCTGGAGTTTAGAAGAATGAGAGGGGATCTCATTGAAACGTATAAAATTCTAACAGGACTACACAGACTAGATGCAGAAAGCATGTTCCCGATGGTCATGGATTCCAGAAACAGGGGTCGCATAGAAACATAGCAACATTGAAGATAGGAGCAGGAGTAGGCCATTCAGCCCCTCGAGCCTGCTCCGCCATTCAATGAGATCATGGCTGATCATCCAAATTCAGTACCCTGTCCCTGCCTTCTCCCCATATCCCTTGATCCATTTAGCCTTAAGAAATACATCCAACTCCTTCTTCAATATATTTAATGAATTGGCCTCAGCTGCCTTCTATGGTAGAGAATTCCACAGGTTCACCACTCTCTGGGTGAAGAAATTCCTCCTCATCTCTGTCCTAAATGGCTTACCCCTTATCCTTAGGCTTAACGATGAAGAGGAATTTCTTCACCCAGAGAGTGGTGAACCTGTGGAATTCTCTACCATAGAAGGCAGCTGAGGCCAATTCATTAAATATATTGAAGAAGGAGTTGGATATATTTCTTAAGGCTAAAGGGATCAAGGGATATGGGGAGAAGGCAGGGACAGGGTACTGAATTTGGATGATCAGCCATGATCTCATTGAATGGCGGAGCAGGCTCGAGGGGCCGAATGGCCGACTCCTGTTCCTATCTTCTATGTTTCTTCTTTGTTTAATCTGAAGAACACATGGGGGGGGGAAGGAGTCCCTTTAAATGTGGAGGGGGTGTGGTTGTCCCTTTAAATGTGGAGGGGGTGGGTGTCCCCTTAAATGTGGAGGGGGTGGGTGTCCCTTTAAATGTGGAGGTGGAGGGAGTCCATTTAAATGTGGAGGGGTGGGTGTCCCTTTAAATGTGGAGAGGCGGGGCCGCGCATGCTTATTCGGCCCCACCACAAAACGAGGCGGCCAGTGCACCTGTGCGGGACCTCCGGGGAGCATCTGGAAGGCCGGGCCCGGGGAAGATGCGGAATCAGCGGCCGGGGTGAAGTAAAGTGTTGGGAAATCAATTTAAATCGAGGTGAGGGGGGGAGCGGAGAGCGAGATTATAAAGTAAAAGACGAGAAAAACCAAACCTGAGAGATGGGCGGGTGGGCCCTCCGCGGACACCGAACTAAATGTTTAAATGTCTTAATCTAAATGTACACTCTCGGGAGCTGCAAGCCTACATTTCGTTGTACTGCACTTGTGCACTAACAATGACAATAAAAGTTGATTTGATTTGATTTGATTTGATTTGATTTTGAACGGAGCAGATTGAGCCGCGCGGGGTGGCGGAGTGAGCCGGAGCAATGTGATTCTGACTGACGGGAGTGCTGACCAATAGGAAGAGGGCTGAGCTGGGAGGACTGGACTGGGCGGCCTGGTCCTCCAACCAATAGTGGTGCAGCTAGGGGGCGGGACCTTCCATCCCCGGCGCTGGTGGGCTGGGGCCCGATTGTGACGTCATCACAGGAAGAGGCCATTCAGGGATGGAGGCCGGCCCGGGCCTCTGACTGATGGGAGCTCTGACCAACAGGATGAAGGCTGAGGTGGGAGGACTGAACTGGGCGGTCTGGTCCTCCAACCAATGGTGGCACGGCAAGGGGGTGGGGCCTCTCCAGCTCAGGTGCGCTGGGGCCGATTGTGACGCGCTGTCCCCAGGTGAGAGCAGCTCAGTCAGCACAGAGCTGGGGCTGGAATCTGGGAGAGGGGCCGCAGGCAGCACAGAGCTGGGGCTGGAATCTGGGAGAGGGGCCGCAGGCAGCACAGAGCTGGGGCTGGAATCTGGGAGAGGGGCCGCAGGCAGCACAGAGCTGGATCTGGGAGAGGGGCCGCAGGCAGCACAGAGCTGGGGCTGGAATCTGGGAGAGGGGCCGCAGGCAGCACAGAGCTGGGGCTGGAATCTGGGAGAGGGGCCGCAGGCAGCACAGAGCTGGGGCTGGAATCTGGGAGAGGGGCCGCAGTCAGCACAGAGCTGGATCTGGGAGAGGGGCCGCAGGCAGCACAGAGCTGGGGCTGGAATCTGGGGGCCTGGCAAAGGGGCAGAAGCTTCACAATACAAGCTTCTTCCAAATGCACAATTGTTTCCTACAGACAGCCTTGGTCACTCTGCAAAAAAAACTGTTTAACAATTCATCATAACTCCCCTGCTTCAGGGGAGGCGTAGAATGCAAAAAGCAAGGAAGTTGTGATGAAACTGTGTACAAGGCTGGAGTCAGCTGTGGCTCAGTGGATAGCAGAGTCAGAAGGTTGTGGGTTCAAATCCCGCTCCAGGGACTTGAGCACATAAAGCGAGGCTGACACTCCAGTGCGGTACTGAGGGAGCGCTGCACTGTCGGAGGGGCAGTGCTAATGGAGCGCCACACTGTCGGAGGGGCAGTACTGAGGGAGTGCTGCACTGTCGGAAGGGCAGTACTGAGGGAGCGCCGCACTGTCAGAGGGGCAGTACTGAGGGAGTGCCGCACTGTCGGAGGGGCAGTACTGAGGGAGCACCGCACTGTCGGAGGGGCAGGACTGAGGGAGCGCCGCACTGTCGGAGGGTCAGTACTGAGGGAGCACCGCACTGTCGGAGGGGCAGTACTGAGGGAATGCCGCACTGTCGGAGGGTCAGTACTGAGGAAGCGCCGCACAGTCGGGGGAGCAGTACTGACGGAGCGCCGCACTGTCAGAGGGGCAGTACTGAGGGAGCACCGCACTGTCAGAGGGGCAGTACTGAGGGAGCGCCACACTGTCGGAGGGGCAGTACTGAGGGAGCACCGCACTATCGCAGGGGCGGTACTGAGGGAGCGCCGCACTGTCGGGGGGGCAGTACTGAGGGAGTGCCGCACTGTCGGAGGGGGAATCCAGAGGGAGCGCTGCACTGTCGGGGGCGCAGTACTGAGGGAGCGATGCACTGTCGGAGGGGGAATACTGAGGGAGCGCCGCACTGTTGGACGGGCAGTGCTGAAGGAGCGCCGCACTGTTGGAGGGGCAGTACTGAGGGAGCGCCGCACTGTCGAAGGGGCAGTACTGTGGGAGCGCCGCACTGTCGGAGGGGCAGTACTGAGTG
The DNA here is from genome assembly GCF_052327205.1 of Somniosus microcephalus. Taxonomy (NCBI): domain Eukaryota; kingdom Metazoa; phylum Chordata; class Chondrichthyes; order Squaliformes; family Somniosidae; genus Somniosus; species Somniosus microcephalus. Next base: position 2,009,024 of record NC_140993.1, read on the forward strand.
AGTGCTGCACTGTCGGAGGGTCAGTACTGAGGGAGCGCCACACTATCGGGGGAGCAGTACTGAGGGAGCGCTGCACTGTCGGAGGGGCAGTACTGAGGGAGTGCCACACTGTCGGAGGGGCAGTACTGAGGGAGTGCCGCACTGTCGGAGGTTCAGTACTGAGGGAGCACCGCACTGTCGGGGGCGCAGTACTGAGGGAGCACCGCACTTTTGGAGGGTCAGTACTGAGGAAGCGCCGCACAGTCGGGGGAGCAGTACTGAGGGAGCGCCGCACTGTCAGAGGGGCATTACTGATGGAGCACCGCACTGTCAGAGGGGCAGTACTGAGGGAGCGCCACATTGTCGGAGGAGCAGTACTGAGGGAGCACCGCATTGTCGGAGGGGCGGTACTGTGGGAGCGCCGCACTGTCGGGGGGGCAGTACTGAGGGAGTGCCGCACTGTCGGAGGGGGAATCCAGAGGGAGCACCGCACTGTCGGGGGCGCAGTACTGAGGGAGTGCCGCACTTTCGGAGGGGCAGTACTGAGGGAGCGCCGCACTGTCGGAGGGGCAGTACTGAGGGAGCGCTGCACTGTCGGCGGGGCAGTACTGAGGGAGCGCCGCACTCTTGGAGGGGCGGTACTGAGGGAGCGATGCACTGTCGGAGGGGGATTACTGAGGGAGCGCTGCACTGTCGGAGGGGCAGTGCTGAAGGAGCGCCGCACTGTTGGAGGGGCAGTACTGAGGGAGTGCCGCACTGTCAGAGGGTCAGTACTGAGGGAGCGCCGCACTGTCTGGGGGGCAGTACTGAGGGAGCGCCGCACTGTCGGAGTGGCAGTGCTGAGGGAGCGCCGCACTGTCAGAGTGGCAGTGCTGAGGGAGCGCCGCACTATCGGAGGGGCAGTGCTGAGGGAGCGCCGCACTGTCGGAGTGGCAATGCTCAGGGAGCGCTGCACTGACGGAGGGGCAGTACTGCGGAAGTGCCGCATTGTTGGAGGGGCAGTACTGAGGGACAGCTGCATTGTCGGAGGGACAGTGTTGCGGTAGAGCCGCATTGTCGGAGGGGCAGTGCTCAGGGAGCGCCGCACTGTCAGAGGTGCCGTCCTACGGATGAGACGTTAAATCGCAGCCCCCGTCTGCCCCCTCAGGTGGATGTAAAAGATCCCATGGTGTTTTTCGAAGAAGTTATCCCCGGTGTTTTGAGCACAATATTTATTCCTCAATCAACATGACGAAAAAACAGATTATCTGGTCATTATCACATTGCTGTTTGTGGGAGCTTGCTGTGCGCAAATTGGCTGCTGTGTTTCCCACATTACAACAGTGGCTACACTTCAAAAGTACTTCATTGGCTGTAAAGCGCTTTGGGACGTCCGGTGGTCGTGAAAGTCAGTTAAGAAAGCAAATGGTATGCTGGCCTTCATTACAAGAGGATTTGAGTACAGGGGTAAAGAAGTCTTACTCCAATTATATCTTCTTCTTTCTTCTTAGGTAGTCCCTCGGAACCGAGGATGACTTGCTTCCGCATTAAAAATGAGTTCTCAGGTGTAAGGGTAAACCAGGAGAGCTTCTTCTCCCCGAGACGGACCCTCTGATATAAAGGGTCGACTGGATCCATGTTTATCTGTAATTTAAACAGAGGTCTGGTCGTCTTCCGAGCTCTTTCTCCTAGAGGAGAGGGTAGAATGGGGGTCTTTAGTGTTAAATGGTTTCACCTGGGTCCATTGCTTCCATCACATACCCATCGGTTCCTGTAGACAAACACACGTATCACTTGTCATTAATACAGTACATGGCCCCATCCAACGGGCCCCATTCCCTTTCTTCCGATAACTTGTGTCATTACTTGTTGACCTATTCTGGGCAACTCGTCTGGTTTAAGTCCAGCATTCTGCCTTTCTAGATCTTTAATCTGTTGTTGGTTCCTCACTTCTTTATTTAGTGCTTGTACCTCCTGATTTAGTTGTACAAAGTATCGCCTTAATCTATCTTGCACTGGTCCTGGTTCTCCCACCCCTCCAGCCAAATCCTCTGGTAGTCTCATAGCTCGTCCTGTCATTAATTCATAGGGGGGGTCAGTCTGGTCGTTCGTCCCGGGGTGGCTCGCAGCCTCATTAGTATGCTGGGTAATAATTCCGACCATCCCTTCCCTGTTTCTTGGATGGCTTTTGTCAGCGCGTTTTTCAGTGTCCTATTCATTCTTTCTACCATCCCCAAGCTCTGGGGGTGATATGGTACGTGATATTTTTGTGTCACATGTAGCAGCTTACAGATTTCTTTCATTATTTTGCTGGTGAAATGAGTGCCGTTGTCTGGGTCAATTTGCAGAGGCACTCCCCAACGGGGTATAACCTCGGTAGCCAATATTACTGCAACTGCTTTTGCAGAACAGTCTCGGGTGACAAAGGCTTCCACCCACCTGGTAAATTGGTCAATTATTACCAGGCAATATTTCTTCCCCCGGTCCTGCGCTAAGGGGCCGGTAAAGTCAATTTGTAAGTTTTCCTAGGGTCCTTGGGGCCTGGGTTGGTTTGCTACTCTAACTCGACATCTCTGTCCTACATTATTCTTGCGCATATTATACAGTGGTGGAAATATTTCGCTACTTTCCGACCTATCTTTGGCCACCACCAGTACTGTGTCAGTAGGTGCAACATGTTACTTCTGCCAGTATGTGTTACACCATGGTATAGCGCCATCAGTTGTCTACAACATTCCAGTGCCACCACCTGGTTACGGGGGCCCCATTTCCAAATTCCCTCTTGTAATTGCGCGCCAGCTTGTCTCCATTTCTCCTTTTGCTCTTTACTAGTATTTTCTTGTAGCTCCATTATATTCACTTCCTGTACCCCACTGACTATCATAACCATATTTATTACGTTTTTGAACGCATCCTCTGGTTGCATTTCTTCCGCAGCTAGTTTTGCGGCTAGATCTGCATACCTATTCCCTATAGGGGCCTGGTCCTGGGGTTCATAGAAACATAGAAGATAGGAGCAGGAGTAGGCCATTCGGCCCCTCGAGCCTGCTCCGCCATTCAAAGAGATCATGGCTGATCATCCAATTTCAGTACCCTGTCCCTGCCTTCTCCCCATATCCCTTGATCCCTTTAGCCTTAAGAAATATATCCAACTCCTTCTTGAATATATTTAATGAATTGGCCTCCACTGCCTTCTGTGGTAGAGAATTCCACAGGTTCACCACTCTCTGGGTGAAGAAATTCCTCCGCATTTCTGTCCTAAATGGCTTACCCCTTATCCTTAGACTGTGACCCCTGGTTCTGGACTCCCCGGCCATCGAGAACATCCTTCCTGCATCCAGTCTGTCCAGTCCTGTTAGAATTTTATAAGTTTCAATGAGATCCCCTCTCATTCATCTAAACTCCAGTGAGTATAACCCAATCGACCCAATCTCTCCTCATACGTCATTCCTGCCATCCCAGGTATCAGTCTGGTGAATATGGACTCTCTCCATGGCAAGACCATCCTTCCTCAGATAAGGCGACCAAAACTGCACACAATACTCAAGGTGTGGTCTCACCAAGGCCCTGTACAACTGCAGCAAGACATCCTTGTTCTTGTACTCGAACCCTCTCGCTATGAAGGCCAACATACCATTTGCCTTCTTAATTCCATCTTGTAATTGTGCGCCTGCTGCACCTGCATGCTTACCTTCAGCGACTGGTGCACAAGGACACCCAGGTCTCGTTGCACTTCCCCTTCTCCCAATCTATTGCCGTTCAGATAATAATCTGCCTTCCTGTTTTTGCCACCAAAGTGGATAATCTCGCATTTATCCACATTATACTGCATCTGCCATGCTTCTGCCCAATCATCTAACCTGTCCAAATCATACTGGAGTTTCTCGGCATCCTCCTCACAGCACACACGCCCTCCCAGCTTTGTGTCGTCTGGAAACTTGCAGATATTACATCTAGTTCCCTTATCTAGATCATTTATATATATTGTGAATAGCTGGGGTCCTAGGACTGATCCCTGCGGTACCCCACTAGTCACTGCCTGCCACTCAGAAAAAGAGCCGTTTATTCCAACTCTTTGCTTCCTGTCTGCCAACCAGTTCTCTATCCAAGTCAATACCTTGCCCCCAATCCCATGTGCCTTAACTTTACACGCTACTCTCTTATGCGGGACTTTATCGAAAGCCTTCTGAAAGTCCAAATACACCACATCCACTGGTTCTCCCTTAACTATTCTACCAGTTACATCCTCAAAAAATTCCAGTAGCTTCATCAAGCATGATTTACCTTTTGTAAATCCATGTTGACTTTGTCCCATCCTGTCACTGTTTTCCAAGTGCTCTGCTATTACACCTTTTATAATGGACTCTAGCATTTTCCCCACTACCCCGTTTTCTCTCTACCAGCTTTTTTGAATAGTGGGGTAACATTATCTACCCTCCAATCCATGGGAACTGTTCCAGAGTCTATCGAATTTTGGAAGATGACCAGTAATTCTGTCCCTCTGGTGCTACTTGTCTCTCCCAGTCCTCTCTTCACCTTGTTTCTCCTCTCTAATGTTTCATCCTGGTGCCCATCCCCCTGTCAAATTAATTTAAACCCTCCCCCACAGCACCAGTTAACCGTCCCATGAGGACATTGGTCCCAGCTCTGTTGAGGTGCAACCCGTCCACCTTGGACAGGTCCCTCCTGCCCCAGAACTGGTCCCTCCTGCCCCAGGAATCTGAAGTCCTGCAATATTTCTCTTTCAGGTACTTATCCAATTCCCTTTTGAAAGCCATGATTGAATCTGCCTCCACCACCCTTTCAGGCAGTGATTCCAGATCCTAACCACTCGCTGCGTAAAAAAGTTTTCCCTCATGTCGTCTTTGATTCTTTTGTCAATCACCTTAAATCTGTGTCCTCTGGTTCTCGACCCCTCTGCCAATTGGAAGAGTTTCTCTCTATCTACTCTGTCCAGAATCCTCTTGATTTTGAACACCGCTATCAAATCTCCTCTCAATCTTCTCTGCTCCAAGGAGAACAACCCCAGCTTCTCCAGTCTATCCACGTAACTGAAGTCCCTCATCCCTGGAATCATTCTCGTAAATTTTTTCTGCACCCTCTCTAAGGCCTTCACATCCTTCCTAAAGTGCGGTGCCCAGAATTGGACACAATACTCCAGTTGAGGCTGAACTAGTGTTTTATAAAGGTTCATCATAATTTCACGCTTTTGTACTCTCTGCCTCTATTCATGAAGCCCAGGTGCCCGTAAGCTTTTTTAACTGCTTTCTCAACCTGCCCTGCCACCTTCAACGATTTGTGCACATACACCCCCAGGTCTCTCTGTTCATGCACCTGCTTTAGGATTGTACCCTTTAGTTTATATGTCCTCTCCTCATTCTTTCTACCAAAATGTATCCCTTCACATTTTTCTGCATTAAATTTAATCTGCCACATGTCCGCCCATTCCACCAGCCTGTCTATGTCCACTTGAAGTCTATCATTATCCTTCTCACTGTTCACTATACTTCCAAGTTCTGTGTCATCTGCAAATTTTGAAATCGTGCCCTGGACACCCACATCCAAGTCATTGATATATATCAAGAAAAGCAGTGGTCCTAGAACCGACCCCTGGGACACACCACTGTATACCTTCCTCCAGTCCAAAAAACAACCATTCACCACTGTGATAAAAATAATAACTTCCGGGAAGTTATGTCATCACTTCCTGTGAACTGTGAACTGTGAACTATGAACTATGAACTGTGTACATACCTCACTTCCTGTCATGTGTCACTTCCTGTTGGACTGGTATAAATACTGGTCTGTTCAGTATTGTAAGAGGCTTCTACCAGAGGCATGGTAAAGACCTCTCTTGTATATAGTGTGTTTATAAGTTACTTAAAGCTTACTTTAAAGTTACTTGATGGTAAGCCTCCTTTTTCTTACATCAATTTAAGTAACTTAGTATTTACACTCACGAACACTAGACCTTCGGACAAACTCGGAATTAAGGATCCAGGGAACCACCCATCATGGAGAAAATCCTTAGACCTATTCGTCTGGACTTGGACCCGAATGCACCAGCAGCTGGCAGGGTATGGAAGCATTGGTACCGTACTTTTGAGAATTTTCTGGATGAATGTGAAGCGGATGCTCCTGCTAGATTGAAGATACTTATCAATTATGTGACCCCAAAAGTGTTCGAATATGTTGATGAATGGGATAATTACGATGAGGTGATTCGGGCACTTAAGAAACTGTATGCCAAGACCCCAAATGAGGTCTATGCTAGACATCTACTGGCCACAGCCCGACAAGGGCCAGGGGAATCAATTGACGAATTCCTGCAAGGACTTCGCAGGCTCAGCGTAGATTGTAACTTTCAGGCAGCCTCAGCTGAGCTGTACCGCCAAGAAATGATTCGTGATGCTTTCATCTGCGGGATTGCCTCTCCATTTATACGCCAGCGTCTACTAGAAAGTAAAACACTTGAGCTACAAAAAGCTTTTGACCTAGCTTGTTCACTGGATTTGGCAAAGAGAAATGCAGACCTCTATCAGCTGCCCAGATCTCGATCTGCTGCTGTAGCTGCAACCAGACAATTCAAGCGGTCTCAGGTGAACCCTATCATGGGGGAATCTAATTCTGATAATTCTGATGAAGAAGAGGAGGACGACCCCACTTTAGCAGCCTCTTGGCAATCTAGGAAGGAATGCTTCTTTTGTGGAGATGCTTTTCACCCTAGGAAAACCTGCACTGCTCGCAATGCAATCTGCAGTTATTGCGGGAAAAAAGGACACTTTGCTAAAGTTTGCCTATCAAGGGCCTCTACGAGGGCCAATCCAGCTAAGGCCTACCGAACTGCCCCAATTAGGGCCTATCAAGATGCTCCAGCTAGGACCTATCAAGCTTCCTCTCGAGCTCTCTCCCGAAGAAGCACACCGAGAGTTTTAGCCACTCTCTGTGCAACGACACCAATTACAGTTGCTTGCCCACAGAACCTGTCTCATGCTGCCACAAAAATTTCAATTAAAGGGCATACCTTAGATGCCTTAATTGACTCAGGAAGTACTGATAGTTTCATTAAGGAACAGATTGTTGCGAAATTGAAACTACATGTCTTCCCATCGGACCAGGCAATTGCGATGGCCCAGTCATCACTTAATACCAGAATCTCCGGCTTTTGTGTTGTTGATATGACACTTCATGGTCGTATGTATCCCTCCACCCGACTTTCGGTGCTCAAGGACTTATGTAGTGATCTCCTCTTAGGACTGGACTTCCAAAAACAGCATAAGAAACTCACCATTGAGTTTGGTGGATCCAAACCCGGACTTACTATTTCTAATATACCGTCTAAATTACCATTTTGTGCATTATCAGCAGCTTCACTTGATGAACCCTCATTATTTGCCAGTATTCCGCCTCAATGCCAACCGATAATAACGAAATCGCGGCGCTTTAATCAGGAAGACCAATCTTTTATTGCGGCTGAAATCTCTCGACTTCTAGCAGAGGATATCATTGAACCATGTTCGTCGCCCTGGCGGGCTCAAGTCGTCATTGTCAAGAACCCTCTAAAACCTCACAAACAGCGACTGCATCGATTATTCGCAAACCATCAATCAATATACCGACTTGGACGCCTACCCATTGCCACGCATTGATGATATGGTTAATAAACTGGCCGAATACAAAGTGTTCTCAACTTACGATTTAAAAAGTGCCTATCATCAGTTACCCTTGAAGGTCTCAGATAAGCAGTACACAGCCTTTGAGGCTAATGGACGGCTGTACCAATTTCGTCGCCTCCCATTCGGGGTTACTAATGGAGTGGCTGTCTTTCAATGGGCAATGGATGGCCTGGTTAAGCAGGAAAACCTAAGGGACACTTTTCCCTATCTTGATAACATTACCATTGCAGGTCACGATCAACAGGAACACGACTCCAACCTCCAAAAATTTCGGGATGCCCTCCATCGCCGTAATTTGACCCTGAATGAATCCAAATCTGTTGAGTCGCAACCGACCATCAACATCCTTGGCTACTGCGTAGGCAATGGTATCATTAAGCCAGACCCAGAAAGACTTCGCCCGCTCCAAGAGCTCCCGTCACCTAAGAATCCGGCTTCTTTACGTCGGGCTCTCGGTCTGTTTGCATACTACGCTAAATGGATTCCTCATTTTTCGGACAAAATCCAACCCTTGCTGCATGCTAGATCATTTCCACTGGGAACAGCGGCTGTTGCAGCCTTTAACCTTCTCAAAAAACAGTTGGAGAAAGCGGCCCTTCACTCCATTGATGAGAATCTCCCTTTCATGGTTGAATGTGATGCCTCGGAGGTGGCGATCTCGGCTACTCTGAATCAGGAAGGTCGTCCTGTAGCATTTATGTCCAGGACCTTACAAGGTGCCGAGCTACATTATCCTCCGGTTGAGAAAGAAGCCACAGCCATCATAGAGGCAGTACGGAAGTGGAACCATTTTCTAGCTCGCCAGCACTTTACATTGATCACGGACCAACGATCAGTCGCCTTCATGCTCGATAATCGAAAACGAACCAAAATTAAGAATAATAAAATACAACTTTGGAGGATGGAACTGGCCTCTTTTGGTTATACCATTCTCTATCGGCCTGGCAAGGAGAATGTGGCCCCGGACACCCTCACACGGGCATTCTGCTCCACTATGTCATCCTCCACCCTCATGGATGTCCACAATGGTTTGTGCCATCCTGGCGTTACGCGCATGCTACATTTCGTACGATCACGGAATCTCCCTTTTTCCACTGGAGATGTAAAGAAAATATGCTCAGAATGCCGGCTTTGTGCGGAATTAAAACCTCAGTTCTTCCGCCCCTCAGATGGTATACTCATACATGCAACCCAACCGATGCAACGACTTAGCATCGATTTTAAGGGCCCAGTGCCCTCTTCAACTCGGAACACATATTTGCTCGCCATGATCGACGAATATTCACGTTTTCCGTTTGCCTTCCCCTGCTCCAATATGCTGGCGTCCACAGTAATCTCCTGCCTTGAGCAGGTATTTTCTCTCTGTGGCATGCCGGCTTATATTCACTCAGATCGGGGTCCATCCTTTATGTCGAGGGAACTCAAGGACTACCTCTCATAACGGGGAATTGCTACAAGCAAAACAACACCATACCATCCCATCGGAAATGGGCAGGTAGAGAGGTATAACGGTATCATCTGGAATTCCGTACGTCTCGCTTTAAGATCTCGGGGCCTACCAGACCAGCAATGGGAAACAGTGCTTCCGGATGCATTGCACTCTATATGGTCCCTGCTTTCTACAGCCACAAATACTACACCTCATGAGCGGTTCTTTGGATTCCAGCGTCGCTCATCTCATGGGACATCACTCCCGTCATGGCTAACTACTCCTGGACCTGTATTACTCCGAAGATACGTTCGGACGTCTAAAAATGACCCTCTTGTAGACGAGGTCGAACTAACCGATGCCAACCCCACCTATGCAAACATACGATATTCCGACGGCCGAGAATCTACCGTATCATTACGGGATCTGGCTCCCTGCCCACCAGGACCTAGTGGGACATCGGGTGATGGCATTTCACCAGGAAACTCTTGGGACCTATCGGGTACCCCTCTCCAGGATCCTGATCGGACACCAACTAGCTTGGTGCCGGTAGAACCCCGTGCTCAAGGTTGCGACCCTCCCAGTACCACGCATGAAAGTACTGGTCTGCCACAGACCAGCTCTGCACCTCCCTCTGAACAGAGGCAGTCTGACTTTGAACCTATTGGGGCTCGTACTCGAAGCCATGATCTCCCCGACCCTTCACAGGGCAATCCAGGCCACACGGACTCTGGCCAATGGCCAACCGCATGTAAGCGGACCAGCGACTCTCTACGACGGGAATCCAAACGGGTGCGACTCTTCCTTGTTCGGCGGCTGCAGACCAAAAGGTAGACCACAGCCTCCTAAACCTGCAGGAGGGAAGAATGTGATAAAAATAATAACTTCCGGGAAGTTATGTCATCACTTCCTGTGAACTGTGAACTGTGAACTATGAACTATGAACTGTGTACATACCTCACTTCCTGTCATGTGTCACTTCCTGTTGGACTGGTATAAATACTGGTCTGTTCAGTATTGTAAGAGGCTTCTACCAGAGGCATGGTAAAGACCTCTCTTGTATATAGTGTGTTTATAAGTTACTTAAAGCTTACTTTAAAGTTACTTGATGGTAAGCCTCCTTTTTCTTACATCAACCACTACTCTCTGTTTCCTGTCACTTAGCAAATTCCGTATCCACGCTGCCACTGTCCCTTTTATTCCATGGGCTTCAACTTTGCTGGTAAGCCTATTATGTGGCACTTTGTCGAACGCCTTTTGGAAATCCATGCACACCACTTCAACCGCATTACCCTCATCAACCCTCTCTGTTACCTCATCAAAAAACTCCATCAAGTTGGTTAAACACGATTTGCCTTTAACAAATCCATGCTGGCTTTCCTTAATTAATCCACACTGTTAATTTTGTCCCTGATTTTTGTTTCTAAAATCTTCCCCACTACCGAGGTCAAACCAACTGGCCCATGGTTGCTGGGTTTGAACAAGGGTGTAACATTTGCAATTCTCCAGTCCTCTGGCACCACCCCAGTTTCTAATGAGGATTTGGAAGGTTATGGCCAGTACCTCCGCAATTTCTTCCTTTAATTCCCTCAGCGTACTAGGATGCATCCCATCCGGTCCTGGTGACTTATCTACTTTAAGTACAGCCAGCCTTTCTAGTACCTTGTCTTTATCAATTTTATCCCATCCAGTATCTCCTCTACCTCCTCCTTCACTATGTCTATGGCAGCATCTTCTTCCTTGGTGAAGACAGATGCAAAGTACTCATTTAGTACCTCAACCTTACCCTCTGCCTCCATGCGTAGGTCTCCTTTTTGGTCCCTAATTGACCCGACCCCTCCTCTTAATATCCATTTACTATTTATATGCCTATAGAAGACTTTTGGATTACCTTTTATGTTATCTGCCATTCTATTCTCATACCCTCTCTTTGCCCCTCTTACTTCCTTTTTCACTTCTCCTCTGAACTTTCTATATATAGCCTGATTCTCAGATGTATTCTCGACCTGACATCTGTCATACGCGCTCTTTTTCAGCTTCATCTTGTTCTCTGTCTCTTTCGTCATCCAGGGAGCTCTGACTTTAGTTGCCCTACATTTCCCCTTAGTGGGGATGTACCTCAACTGTACCCAAATTATTTCCTCTTTAAAGACAGCCCATTGTTCCTCTACTGTTTTTCCTGCCAATCTTTGATTCCAATTTACCCGGGCCATATCCATTCTCATCCCACTGAAATTGGCTTTGCCCCACAGTGCAGTGGATGCACTCTGGACTGCACTCTCCCCCCGAGGTGTCGTCACCCTCACCGGGATTCAGCACTGAAAGCCGGTTTGAGAGCGCCGCACTCCTGGGGGATTCCTGCACTGCCTTGCCTCCTCAAACCCTGCTGGGCGGCCACCCAGTTACAATTCCCACAAACTCTCTGCGGCTGCGGGGTGACCACCTCCTGGAACGTGCGCTCCAGGAAACTCTCAGCCTCCCATCTGCCCGGCAGTGACTCCAGCCGCTCCCCAAGCTCAGAGACCCTGAGCTCGAGTTCCAGCCACTGGAGGTGCTTCCTGCACACGCGGTTCACCAGGACACGTGAAACGTCCCGGAGTTCCCGCATGGCACAAGAATTGCAGCCATCGGTCCCATCGTTTGGCTTAAAATCTATCTACTTAAGCTGTAGATATAGAGTCATAGTCATAGAGTTATACAGCACAGAAAGAGGCCCTTCGGCCCATCGCGTCCGCGCCGGCCATCAGGCCCTACCTAATCTAATCCCATTTTCCAGCATTTGGTCCGTAGCCTTGTATGCTATGGCATTTCAAGTGCTCATCCAAATGCTTCTTGAATGTTGTGATGGTTCCTGCCTCTACCATCCTTTCAGGCAGTGAGTTCCAGATTCCAACCACCCTCTGGATGAAAAAGTTCTTCCTCAAATCCCCTCTAAACCTCCTGCCCCTTACCTTGAATCTATGCCCCCTTGTTATTGACCCCTCTACTAAGGGAAAAAGTTCCTTTCTATCTACCCTATTTATGCCCCTCATAATTTTGTACACCTCAATCAGGTCCCCCCTCAGCCTTCTCTGCTCCAAGGAAAACAACCCCAGCCTGTCCAGTCTTTCTTCATAGCTGAAGCGCTCCAGCCCAGGTAACATCCTGGTGAATTGCCTCTGCACCCTCTCCAAAGCAATCACATCCTTCCTATAGTGTGGTGACCAGAACTGCACACAGTATTCCAGCTGTGGCCTAACCAGCGTTTTGTACAGCTCCATCATAACCTCCCTGCTCTTATATTCTATGCCTCGGCTAATGAAGGCAAGTATCCCATATGCCTTTTTAACCACCTTATCTACCTGTCCTGCTGCCTTCAGGGATTTATGTACATGCACACCAAGGTCCCTCTGATCCTCTGTCTTTCCTAGGGTCTTACCTTTCATTGTGTATTCCCTTGCCTTGTTAGTCCCTCCAAAATGCATCACCTCATACTTTTCAGGGTTAAATTCCATTTGCCACTGTTCCGCCCATCTGACCAACCCATCTATATCGTCCTGCAGACTGAGGCTTCCCTCCTCGCTATTTACCACCCCACCAATTTTCGTGTCATCTGTGAGCTTACTGATCATACCTTTTACATTCACATCCAAATCATTAATGTAGACCACAAACAGCAAGGGACCCAGCACCGATCCCTGCGGTACCCCACTGGACACAAGCTTCCAGTCACAAAAACAACCTTCGACCATCACCCTCTGCCTTCTGCCACTAAGCCAGTTTTGGATCCAATGTGCCAAGGCACCCTGGATCCCATGGGCTCTTACCTTCTTGACCAGTCTCCTATGCGGGACTTTATCGAAAGCCTGACTGAAATCCATGTATACCACATCCACTGCACTACCCTCATCCACACACCTAGTCACCCCCTCGAAAAATTCAATCAAATTAGTCAGACATGATCTTCCCTTGACAAAGCCATGCTGACTATCCCCGATTAACCCTTGCCTCTCCAAGTGGAGACTAATTCTGTCCCTCAGAATTTTTTCCAATAATTTCCCTACCACTGATGTTAGGCTCACTGGCCTGTAATTCCCTGGTTTATCCCTACTACCCTTCTTGAACAATGGTACTACGTTAGTTGCTCTCCAGTCCTCTGGCACATCCCCTGTGGCCAGAGAGGTTCTGAAAATTTGTGTCAGAGCCCCTGCAATCTCCTCCTTTGCCTCACATAGCAGCCTGGGATACATCTCGTCCAGGCCTGGGGATTTATCCACTTTTAAGCCTGCTAAAACCGCCAGTACCTCCTCCCTCTGTTCAAGTATATCACAGGCCCCCTGCCCAATTTCTATTTCTACATCATCCTTCTCCATAGTGAACACAGATGCAAAAAATTCATTTAAAACCCCACCTACATCTTCTGGCTCCACACACAGATTGCCACTTTGGTCCCTAATGGGCCCTACTCTTTCCCTAGTTATCCTCTTGCCCTTAACATACTTATAAAACACCTTAGGATTTTCCTTTATTTTACTCGCCAGTGTTATTTCATGGCCCCTCCTCGCTCTCCTAATTTCTTTTTTAAGTATCCCCCTGCACTTTTTATACTCCTCTAGGGCTTCCTCTGTCTTTAGCCTTTTGTATCTGCCAAAAGCCACCCTTTTTTTCCTAATCCATTCTCGTATATCCCTTGACATCCAAGGTTCCCTGGGCTTGTTGGTCCCACCCTTGACCTTTACGGGAACATGTTGCCATTGTACTCTCTCTATTTCCTTTCTGAAAGACTCCCATTGCTCCGATGTGGATTTTCCTACAAGTAGCTGATCCCAGTCCACATTGGCCAGATCCTGCCTTATCATATTAAAATCGGCCTTCCCCCAATTTAGAACCTTTATTTCCGATCCATCTCTGTCCTTTTCCATGACTACCTTAAATCTCACCGAATTATGGTCACTGTCACTAAAGTGCTCACCTACTAACACTTCTACCACATTCCCTAGAATTAGGTCCAGTACCGCCCCCTCTCTTGTAGGACTTTCTACATGCTGGCTCAAAAAGCTCTCCTGGATGCGCTTTAAGAATTCTGCACCCTCTAAGCCTTTCACACTCTGACTATCCCAGTTAATATTGGGGAAGTTGAAATCCCCCACTATTATTACCCTATTATTTGCACACTTCTCTGAGATTTGCCTACATATCTGTTCCTCTATCTCCCCCTGACTGTTTGGGGGCCTATAGTACACTCCCAGCAAAGTGCTTGCCCCCTTTTTGTTTTTACGTTGTACCCATATGGCCTCATTAGAGGAACCTGTTAATATATCATCCCTCCTTACAGCAGTAATCGACTCCTTAATTAATATTGCGACACCCCTTTCCCTTTTACCCCCCCCCTCTGTCTCGCCTGAAGATATACTTTCAGTTCATCCACCTTATTCGCAAGACTCCTTGCATTAAAATAAATGCCATCCAGCCTTGCCCTACTCCCTTGTGCCATTACATATTTGCTCTGCCTTCCAAGCTGATTTGTTTTTTCCTCTATATTTGGCTGTACATCAACCCCTATTATAGCTCCACTCTGTATCCCATCCCCCTGCCAAGTTAGTTTAAACCCCCCCCCCAACAGTGCTAGCAAACCTCCCCGCAAGGATATTTGTCCCGTTCTGGTTCAGGTGCAACCCATCCGACTTGTACAAGTCCTACCTTCCCCAGAAGCAGACCCAGTGATCCAGGAAACTAAAGCCCTCCCTCTTGCATCAGCTCTTTACATAGATACATAGATACATAGAAGATAGGAGCAGGAGTAGGCCATTCGGCCCTTCGTGCCTGCTCCGCCATTCGATGAGATCATGGCTGATCCTTTAATTCAGTATCCCGTCCCCGCCTTCTCTCCGTAACCCTTAACCCCTTTTGCCCGTAGAAATATATCTAATTCCCTCTTAAATATATTTAATGAGCTGGCGTACACTGCCCTCTGTGGCAATGAGTTCCACAGGTTCACCACTCTCTGAGTGAAGAAATTCCCCCTCATCTCTGTCCTAAATGGTTTAGCCCTTATCCTTAAATTATGTCCTCTAGTTCTGTTCTCACCCGCCAAGGGAAACATTCCTTCTGCATCCAGTCTGTCTAGACCTGTCAGAATTTTATACACTTCTATGAGGTCCCCTCTCAATCTTCTAAACTCCAGTGTGTACATCCCTAAACTACATAGTCTCTCCTCATAGGTCATTCCCGCCATTCCTGGTATCAGCCTGGTGAATCGCCGCTGCACCCCCTC
This sequence comes from Somniosus microcephalus, assembly GCF_052327205.1. Classification (NCBI taxonomy): domain Eukaryota; kingdom Metazoa; phylum Chordata; class Chondrichthyes; order Squaliformes; family Somniosidae; genus Somniosus; species Somniosus microcephalus. Next base: position 2,024,340 of record NC_140993.1, read on the forward strand.
CATGGCAAGAACATCCTTCCTCAGATGAGGCGACCAAAACTGTACACAGTACTCGAGGTGTGGTCTCACCAGTGCCCTGTACAGCTGCAGCAAGGTATCCCTGTTCCTGTATTCTAACCCTTTTGCTATGAAGGCCAGCATACCGTTTGCCTTCTTGACCGCCTGTTGCACCTGCATGCTCGCCTTCAGTGACTGGTGTACAAGAACACTCAGGTCTCTCTGTACTTCCCCCTCTCCCAATCTATTGCCATTTAAATAATAATTTGCCCTCCCGTTCCTGCACCCAAGGTGGATAACTTCGCACTTGTCCACATTATAGTGCATCTGCCATTTATCCGCCCAATCGCCCAGTCTGTCCAAATCGCTCTGGAGCTTCCTGGTCTCTTCCTCTGAGCCCACCCCCCCTCCTAGTTTAGTGTCGTCTGCAAATTTGGAAATGCTGCATCCGACTCCCTGATCCAGGTCATTAATGTAAATTGTGAACAGCTGGGGGCCCAGGACAGATCCCTGTGGTACCCCACTTGTTACTGCCTGCCATTCAGAAAATGAGCCGTTTATTCCAACTCTCTGTTTTCTATCTGACAGCCAGCTCCCTCTACACTGCCCCATCAAACACTCCCAGGGCAGGTACAGCACCGGTTAGATACAGAGTAAAGCTCCCTCTACACTGTCCCATCAAACACTCCCAGGGCAGGTACAGCACGGGTTACATACAGGGTAAAGCTCCCTCTACAATGTCTCATCAAACACTCCCAGGGCAGGTACAGGACGGGTTAGATACAGAGTAAAGTTCCCTCTACACTGTCCCATCAAACACTCCCAGGGCAGGTACAGCACGGGTTAGATACAGAGTAAAGCTCCCTCTACACTGTCCCATCAAACACTCCACCTGCCCTGGCGAGACACGTGCACCGTCACACCGGGAAGAAACCGGGTAAAGGTGAGGACAGCAGGAAGGGATTCAGTTCCCCGTCTGCGTCGGAAGTTCATTGGCACCGTCACACCGGGGACAGTCCGTTCACCTGCTCCGTGTGTGGGAAGGGATTCACTCAGACATCCCACCTGCTGACACACCAGCGAGTTCACACTGATGAGAGACCGTTTAAATGTTCTGACTGTGGGAAGAGCTTTCAAAGTTCTGGGAATCTGACGAATCACCAGCGTGCTGACACTGGAGAGAGAGATCGTTCACCTGCTCCGTGTGTGGGAAGCGATTCTCTCGGTCCAACCATCTGCTGAGAGACCAGCTTGTTTACACTGATGAGCGACCCTTTAAATGTTGTGACTGTGGGAGGAGCTTTCATAGTTTCAAAGAGCTGAAGGCACATCAGCATCTTCACAATGGAGTGAGCCCAAACCCCTGCCATTTTAGTTTAAAACCCCCCGAACAGTGCTAGCAAACCTCCCCGCAAGGATATTTGTCCCGCTCTGATTCAGGTGCAAACCGTCTGACTTGTACAAGTCCCACCTTTCCCAGAAGCAGGCCCAGTGATCCAGGAAACTAAAGCCCTCCCTCCTGCACCAACTCTTTAGCCACGCATTCATCTGCTCTATCCTCCTATTCCTATACTCACTAGCACATGGCACCAGGGGTAATCCAGAGATTACAACCTTTGAGGTCCTGCTCTTTAATCTGCTACCTAGCTCCCTAAATTCTTGCTGCAGGATCTCATCCCTCTTCCTACCCATGTCGTTGGTCCCAATGTGAATCACGACTTCTGACTGTTCACCCTCCCCCTTCAGAATGACCTGCAGCCATTCAGTGACATCCTTGACCCTGGCACCAGGGAGGCAACAAACCATCCTGGAGTCATGTCTACGGCCACAGAAACGCCTATCTGTTCCCCTTACGATAGAATCCCCTACCACTATTGCTCTCCCACTCTTTTTCCTCCCTTCCTGAGCAGCAGAAGCACCCCTGGTGCCAGGAAGTTGGCTGCTGCTGCCTTCCCCTGGTAAGTCATCCCCCTCAACAGTATCCAAATTGGTATACCTGTTTGAGAGGGGGATGGCCACAGGGGTCCCCTGCACTACCTGCCTGCTTCTAGTGCTCTGCCTGATGGTCACCCATTTCCCTTCTGCTTGTGCAGCCCTTACTGCGGTGTGACCAACTCACTAAACGTGTTATCCACAACCTTCTCAGCATCGCGAATGCTCCAAAACTCATCCATCCGCAGCTCCAGTGCCTCAATGTGGTCTGCTAGTAGCTGCAGCTGGATACATTTCCAGCACACATGGTCGTCAGGGACACCGGCAGCATCCCTGAATTCCCACACAGCGCAGGTGGAGCATAACATGGGGCTGGGTTGTCCTGACATGACTTACCCTTTAATTAATTTAAATTAATTCAATACCACCAATTAAAGATATACTCTAGAGCGCTTGTATGGCAGAAGTCCCCGCTACACCAGAGAGACCCTAGAAAATATAAACCGCAGAATTGAAGTTACGTTACAGCTAAATGATATAATTTAAGGACTCTGGTTTACAAACAAACTATAAACCACGGAGTTTAATTTTAAAAGGAGAGAAATACTTGCCACCCAATCACTTACCTTTTGCTTTCTGGTGATTTCACACTTCGATTTCTTTTTACTTCTCTCCTTCCCTCTGAGTTCCAAGATTGGAGATTGGAATGCCTACCTGGTCTCTGGAGCCTTTTATACTCACCACTCAGCCCGTGATTCACACCAACTCTCGCTCCGCACTGAGGCCTACCTGGTCTCTGGAGCCTTTTATACTCACCGCTCAGCCCGCGATTCCTGCCGACTCTCGCTCCGCACTGAGGCCTACCTGGTCTCTGGAGCCTTTTATACTCACCACTCAGCCCGTGATTCACACCAACTCTCGCTCCGCACTGAGGCCTACCTGGTCTCTGGAGCCTTTTATACTCACCGCTCAGCCCGCGATTCCCGCCTCTGCACTGAGGCCTACCTGGTCTCTGGAGCCTTTTATACTCACCGCTCAGCCCGCGATTCCCGCCGACTCTCGCTCCGCACTGAGGCCACAACTCAGCGCAGTGGCGGGAGCGCTTTCTGGAGCACAGGGGCTTGTGGAAATTGCAGCTGCCATTACTGTTGATCCTTTCAACCAACCTGTGCAGCGCTGGGGCCTGAAAATCAGCTTCACTGCCCCTGGGCTGGGAAAGGGTGACACGAGACAACATTCTCCCTCTTACCCCTTTCTACACTCCTTTTACAGGGTTTTAGAAGTGGAGCATTTACAGACAGGAAGCTCAGACCATGATCTGACAGAGTCGCTCTTTTCATTGGGACCTGAATATCATCAGCTTCTGCACGTGGAAGGAGAGAGCAGCGATCACAGCACGGCCGGTGTGTGCCCTGTGCAGGCGCAGTGTGGGCCACCGAATAAATCCCCCTCAGAATCTTATATGTTTCAATCAGATCACCTCCCATTCTTCTAATCTCCAATGAGTATAGGCCCAACCTGCTCAACCTTTCCTCATACATGAACCTCTTCATCCCAGGAGTCAACCTAGTGAACCTTCTCTGAACTTCCTCCAATGCAAGTATATCCTTCCTTAAATATGGAGACCACAACTGTACGCAGTACTCCAGGTGCGGTCTCACCAGTGCCCTGTACAGTTGTAGCAAGACTTCCCTACTGTTATACTCCATCCGCCTTGCAATAAAGGCCAACATTCCATTAGCCTCCCTAATTCCTTGCTGTACTTGCATGCTAACTTTTTGTGTTACTGTTGAATCTGTATTGACTGCCCTATGTAGGGTGTTGGAGGGAATTTCGGTACTAAAGGACTTTGCAAAGCTCGTCGGGATACTTGACATTCGTTACAGGCTAAAACTGGACCTTGAGCTACCCTGGGATGAGTAGTGCCAGCTGCATCCTGTTTTGTACTTCGGTTATCTTGCAAGGACAGACAGTCTGCTATTGTTTTATTTTCTGCTTATCATATCTCACGGTGAAAGGTCCGAAGAAGTCTTAGTTCTGCTGAGCATTGTTTTTCTGCTGAACCTTGTTTAAAATATTTTACTGCTACACTGTCATGAGGCATTTCTGTGATTAATTTGCTTAACCTTTCATTTGTGTATAAAGGTAAACGCATTTGGAGTGTAAAACGAGAAGCTTGGCGGTTGCACGAGGGTGCATAGCACTTCTCCCAGAGCGCTCTGCAAATAAAGGTGTACTCTCACATTTCAATTATACCACAGTCGTCTGAGTCTTATTACTCTATCAAGCAAGCTGAGGTTGTGTATACGTCGACCTTGTATATCACTTGCTCCGTTCAGGCTCCAACTCAGCGGTAACAAATTGGCGCTGTGAGCAGGGTCACCGAGTGCTCAAACACCCTGATCAAGTGCTAACGTCCTCGAGTGATCCAAAGAACAAAGTAAGTGGGCCATCGGAATGTGAGAAAACACTATGTGGTTCTAGACATTTGAACGTCTGCATTTATTAAGTTTTTGTCTCAGGAATACTTAGGTGAAGGCTTAGGTTGAGCTTGGGAATTTCGGCAAAGGAGTCCGGACAGACTTTGCCACGAGCACGTGACGACACCCGCCGCTGAAGGTAAAACGGGGGTTTCGGAGACGTGATTTAGGATGAGCAACTGATGTCGGGTAAGGACCTTAAGAGGAGGCCTCCGGGCTCCCTCATTTACAGTTACATGACAGATAGATGTTCGTTAATTGAGAAAATGCAGAGGGATGGATGGGATGTATCACAGACATTAGAAGCACAAAGAAAGTGGCTAGATAAGCAAAAGAAAGAAAGGACCAAGAAGGTAGGGGTACTCTTGGTCCATCAACTGACTGGATTAATAGAACAGGTTGAGAAAGTGCAAGAATTAATCAAAGCTAAAAATCAGGAAAATGCAGAACTAAAAAAGAAGATAGAAATTTTGGAAAGCATTAATAAAGAACAAGAAAGGACATTAGCATACCAAGGGGGATGGTCTGGACAATGGAATAATGAACCTCTGCCCCCGTACGCCCCCCTAGGACCAAGTGCCCCCGGGGTGGAGGAGAGGGACCTGGCCCCAGTTAGGATACGTGAGGCCGCTGGGGATAATCCAGGTAGAGCAGATTACCACCCATTTACCCCGGGAGAGAGACAACAGATCCTGAAGGACTTGGGAAAGTTACAGACCTGTAGTGCCAACACCAAATTCTGGGCAGACCTGGACATGATGTGGTTGGGCCATAGCCTACACCTACGGGATATTCACCAGCTGGTACGGGCAGCCTGCCCGGTTGACCGGTGGTGCCTAGTGGCTGAGACCCTTCCCCCGGGCCAAGCAAACACCGATTATAGGAATGGATGGGGGACACAACAGCGCGCCTTAAATCAGACCATGGAACAACAACAGGCACCCTTCCTCCTTTTTAAAACGGAAATCCAAAGGGCGTTAGGGGAGGCCCCCACGAATTGGAGTCAAATCACATCATGTAAACAAAAAAAAGGAGAGGGCGCCTCAGAATTTGGAGAACGACTGTTCACTACTTATGGGGAATCCTCTGGCCAGCCTGGGGCAATGAGAACAGACCCTGCCTTCGTACAAGCATTCAAAGACGGGCTGTCTCCAGCACACCAGGCAATCATAAAGATGGGGATAGTCACAAACAGAGATTACGATGAATTAGTAGAATGGGCAACTGGGGTCGATGGCTTAAAAGCCAAAGATGAAAGCGGGATAAAGGTAAAGCAGGAAAAAGTAAGTGCAGTAAAGCAGTCGGGCGGAACTGGGTCAAGTAAAGGTGTGTGCCACAATTGTGGGAAATTGGGCCACTTTATAAAGGATTGTAAGGCAAAGAAAATGGATAGACAATGTAACTACTGTGGTAAGAAGGGCCACCTTGAGGCGACATGCTACAGTAAAAATGGAAAGCCTGAGGTACAAATTGGAATGACCCATGAAGAGCTTAAGAAATGGCAAGAGTGGAAAGCTCAGCAATGACACCCCGCGGCCCCTGTTAAGAGTAAGAATGGGGGGAGGATTTATGTGTCTGCACTAGTAGGGGGCCGACAGTGTGAGATGCTGGTGGACACCGGAGCGTCAATATCTGTGACCAATCTTCCCCTCCCCACGACAGCAAAAATGATATATATATCTGGAATTGGTGGTGACAAAGTGCCTGCTTTTCTGAGTACCACCCAAATGGTAGAAATAGACAAACTCTACATCCCCATGAGGTTCTACGTATGCAAAAATAATGAGGGGACAATAATGGGAAATGACCTGATGAGGGAATATAAGGTATTAATTGATTGCGGGAAGGGAAAACGCACGTGGCCTAAGCTGGATGGCAGCACGGGAAATGTGAATAGCCTCACCAGTCATACCGGCAAACTTGGAGTAGCCACGGTAACCAAACGAGATTGGCAATTGGACACAAATGGTTATGGCGACCTTTGTGCTTCAGTTTCCGGGGTCTGGGCAGAAACGAAGTTAGACACCGGGAGGGTCAACATTGACCCTATCGTAGTGCCCAGACCAGAACACAAACCACACCGCCAATACCCTATTAAACCAGAGGCAAGAAGGGAGGTGGTGGACATAGTAAAAGGACTGGTAGAAAGAGGCATTCTGAGAGAAACAACCAGGACCACAAACTCCCCTACATGGCCAGTAGGGAAGCCCAATGGCAGTTTCAGACTAACAATAGATTACACAGCCCTGAATAAGGTAACCCCCAAGTTACATCCTATAGTTGCCAGCCCCTCCACTATATTAAATGGGCTGGCCCCAGAACATAAAATCTTTACTGTACTGGACATAGCCAACGGATTCTGGGCCCTACCGTTAGATCCGGGGTCCCAGGAGAAGTTTGCATTTACGGTCGGTGATAAGCAATATACGTGGACCCGGCTCCCCCAGGGGTTCCACAACAGCCCAGCCATTTTCCACCGAGCCATGAGTAATATTCTAAAAGGGGTGGGACTCCTAACGGGCAGCACGACCCTTCAATACGTTGATGACATCTTGATAGCATCAGATAACGAGAGAGGGCACCGGGAGGCCTTGTATGCAGTCTTGAAGGCGTTACAGGTAGCTGGGCTGAAGGTCAGTCCTAAGAAAGCACAGATAGGGAAATCACAGGTCTTGTACCTGGGACTTCTAATCTCACAGGGACTTAAGGAAATGCCAGGAGACAGGAAAAAGGCTGTCCAAAGCATGCCAAGACCAGTGACAGTGAGGGGAGTCAGAAAAGTTTTGGGACTTTTTAACTACAGCCGAAACTTTATCCCGGAATTTGCTAAAATAGCAGAGCCCATACAGCGACTAGTGAAGGGAGGCAAACCCACACTGGAACCCATAGAGTGGGGTCCAGAGCAGGAACAAGCCTATGCCCAACTGAAGAAAGAATTAATATCCGCCCCAGGTCTGGGACTACCGGATATGGACAAACCCTTCCACGTACATTGCGATAATGAAGACGGATTTTATGCCGCGGTAGTAACCCAAGATCACGGGGATAAACGTAGACCAGTAGCATACTATTCAACCGCGGAAGGACCGGTAGTGTCGGGACTCTCGCGATGTATAGCTACCTTACACTGTACGGCTTGGGCCGTAAAGGTTAGCGAGCCCATTGTAATGACAGGGAACATCATTCTCCACACCAAACATGCCCGAGTAGAAATGCTAAACACAGGGAAGGTAAGGTCTGTCTCAAATTTAAGACGGGCAAAGTGGGAGGCAGTTCTTCTCCCTCCAAACGATTCAATAACCATTATTAGAGATATGGGAGAGAACCCGGCAGAAGGAATACTGGGGACAGGAGCACCTCATAAATGTGGAGACGTAGATACAGGCCTAGAAGGAGATAGGATAAAAGACACCCCTCTGGTGGAAGCTGAGGAAACATTTTACATAGACGGGTCCCGAAAATACGTAGAGGGGCAACCCCGCACCGGATGGGCAGTGGTTAACAGTAAAATGGAGACTGTAAGGTCAGGGAGACTTGAGGGGGGTTCGTCAGCACAAGTAGCTGAATTAGTGGCGTTAACAACGGCATTGGAAGAATCAGAAGATAAGATCGTAAACATATATACAGATAGTAGGTATGCCTTCGGGGTAATCCACGATTACATGACTGTTTGGGGCAGGAGAGGGTTCATCACGACAGGAGGTAATCCTATTAAACATCAAGAAAGGATCGAAGCCCTTCTTGAGGCAAGTAGTAAGCCCTGGCAAGCGGCGGTAATAAAACTTAAAGCCCACCAGAGGGAGCCAGACATAAGCAGTCCAGATTGGGCCAATCATCAGGGAAACCACGCAGGAGACAGGGCTGCGCAAGCAGCCCTGGAACAAGAAGAGGTTAATGACGCGTCAGTAGCTAGTGTGGACAGTCCAGGAAATGAGATAAGTATCGCCGAATTACATGAGGACACAACAGACGCTGAGAAACATACCTGGAAAAGGCAGGGGGCCGCCCAAGGGCCCGACAAGGTATGGCGCCGGAATAATAAAGTAATGGCCCCTGAGTGTATTCAGAATATCCTCCTAGAAATCCACCACGGCGTGTCTCATTCAGGACGAGAAGTGATGGCACAGACTATAGGCAAGGAATGGTGGTGGAAGGGTATGGGGAGGGATATTGCAAAATATTGTCAACGATGTGTTACGTGCGCACAGCACAACACGGGCAGACATATTAAAATTAAAATGGGACACCAACCCCGACCTCGGGGCCCATGGGAACATCTCCAAATTGATTTCACGGGGCCTCTACCCCCATCTCATGGTAAAACATACTGTCTGGTAATTATTGACCAATTTACTCGGTGGGTAGAGGCCTTTCCGACACAAAATTGTACTGCACTGACAGTCGCTAGGATTCTGGCTGAGGAGGTGATCCCGCGGTGGGGGGTGCCTCTGCAGATAGATTCTGATCAAGGGACCCATTTCACGGGAAGCGTGGTAAAAAATATATGCCAACTGATGGGGATTAAACAGAAGTTCCACATCCCGTATCATCCCCAGAGTTCGGGAATGGTGGAACGAATGAACCGGACCCTTAAGAATGCATTAGCCAAGGCAATGCAGGAATCGGGAAAAACTTGGGCTGAAGTATTACCCATTATCCTGATGAAACTCCGAGCCACCAGAAACCGGACGACCGGTTTGACCCCTTATGAACTAATGACAGGACGAGCGATGCAATTACCCGAAGGCATCATAACAGGTGGGGCCGACGTAGGCCCATAAAAGATAAATTAAGACGATACGTTTTGGAATTAGGCACTCAGTTAAAAGAGATGCGCAAAGAAGTCCGAGACCACCAAAGAGAGCGAGATGAGGAGCTACGGCTCAATATGCTCCCCGAGGTACCCCCAGCGGGAACAAAGGTCATGGTAAAGATGTTGCCTGCAAAACCAGGTTTCGCTCCAAAATGGAGCGGGCCGTATGAAGTTATAACTAGTGGAGACACCTGTGCCTGTCTGGACATAAGAGGGAAGGGGGTTTGGAAACATTGGACTCAACTGAAGGCTTACGAGAAAAGGGCGGGTTCAGTCGAGCCCAAACCATCAATACAGGAAGAAAATCCCGGGGATGGTAATACCAATAGAGAACCTCAGCAAAGGGAAGATGAGTCTAGTGGGATACAATGAACAAAAGGAGGGTGTGTGTGTGGCAAATTACTAATGACACATCCTTTGTACTTGTCTTACAGATCAATAACGGCTGATTAATGTATGATTCTTTGATCTGTGTGCCTGTGTGGGCGTTTGTTTTGTGGCTTATTGCATCATTTGTGCTTATGTGCTTTTACTTAAACGTGTTAATACAAGAGTGTTATCGGGAGGGCCAAAGAAAGATTAAAATAACACCAGAACAACAGTATTTAATAAAAGATGAGGAGGGAGACCGTAATAGGTTTAGTTGCGATAATATGTATTGTTACGGTAGCCGGGGGAAGACTGCTATGTAAGCGAGAATTACATGTAAATACTTTTGTATATATGTCATATGAGTATGCTAAGGAAACGGGACAGTCCAGCTGTTGGGTCTGTAGTCACATCCCAACCCATAGTAAAGGAGGGATCCCCTTGAGACCCATCCCGTTCAATGCCTCAGAGATGGCGGAATGGGTCATGCGCCAGAACGCCAGCGGCGATTATAAAGATTCACACAACCAGGAGGGTGACAGGGACAAATGGAAGTCGGCCGGTTATGACCTAACCACTTTCCAGGGGTGGTACCAGCCTAATTATAATCGGAATAGGCAGCCTCCATTTTTAATCATTACTAATACTTCAGGGGTTGGTAGGCCGGAGGGGCCAATATGTTTAACGAAGAATGTGTCCGGAGGCACAGAAGTAGGATGCAGTAAATGTTTCCAAGAAATTAATATAACAAACTGCAACCTCACCGAAGGCTGCGGCCAAGGTTTCTTCCAATTAAATCATATCGGAACCCCCAATAAAACAACTGGGGGACCATGGGAAGGGGAGGAAATCAGATGGAGGTGGAGGATTCGTAAGTCACTGGACGACAATCTAACCGCATATAATGGGACCTATTTTATATGTGGTCACAGAGCCTACCCGTGGCTCCCCCGGTCTTGGACTGGATCTTGTGATTTGGGATATGTGCTACCATATGTTTACCATCTGTCCTCCCTAACTGACCACCGTCACTATCGAGCCAAACGCGACATTACTGAAACCGAACGGTATTTCGCCATTTTATTCCCTCCTTATGGGACAGGCAGACCATAAAAGAAATCCAGCTTGTCGCGTCATTGTTAGAAAAGGTAGCTAATGACACCGAGGAGGCATTGGCAGAAATAAGTGATGAGATGACGGCGATATGGACGGTTGCCTTACAGAACTGGATGGCATTAGACTACCTGTTAGCGGAGCGGGGGGGGTACATGTGCCTTGATAGGGCAGGAATGTTGTACATATATCCCAGATAGCTCCGAGAATATCACAAACCTAGTAACCCACATGAGGGATGAAGTGAGGAAATTCCATACCAATCCCGGGCAGGGATGGTTGGACTGGCTAGGGCTAACGGGATGGGGCCCCTGGATAATGCATACGCTGGTCATTATTGTTGCGATAGATGTTACAATATGCTGTCTGTTAACCATCTTAAAAACTTGTTGCAAAATGGCAATGACACAGTTAATGCCAGTCAGCATGATAGACGAGCTATTGCCTGAAGAACAGCACATGGAGGACAAAGCTAATCCGGCCGACTCCCCCTTAAGTCAGTGGTTGTAAGATCGACACTGTGAAGAAAGAAGATTGGTGGTCGCCTGGAGCAAGAGGATCGCGCTCCAGGACCAAAAGGAGGGTTTGTTGGAGGGAATTTCGGTACTAAAGGACTTTGCAAAGCTCGTCGGGATACTTGACATTCGTTACAGGCTAAAACTGGACCTTGAGCTACCCTGGGATGAGTAGTGCCAGCTGCATCCTGTTTTGTACTTCGGTTATCTTGCAAGGACAGACAGTCTGCTATTGTTTTATTTTCTGCTTATCATATCTCACGGTGAAAGGTCCGAAGAAGTCTTAGTTCTGCTGAGCATTGTTTTTCTGCTGAACCTTGTTTAAAATATTTTACTGCTACACTGTCATGAGGCATTTCTGTGATTAATTTGCTTAACCTTTCATTTGTGTATAAAGGTAAACGCATTTGGAGTGTAAAACGAGAAGCTTGGCGGTTGCACGAGGGTGCATAGCACTTCTCCCAGAGCGCTCTGCAAATAAAGGTGTACTCTCACATTTCAATTATACCACAGTCGTCTGAGTCTTATTACTCTATCAAGCAAGCTGAGGTTGGGTAAACGTCGACCTTGTATATCACTTGGTCCGTTCAGGCTCCAACTCAGCGGTAACATAGGGGGACATCTTTTACCTGGTTCACGGTAATTTACTTGGTCAGCAGCTTTTGCTACTGCGCTCTGACCAATTTAAATCAGCAGTTTCGAATCACTAAACCCACCCTTCCAGTTCTGACTGGAGGAACTTATAATTAATGATGTAGTAAAAACAGACAAATGATCTGAATGCAAGAAAGTCACATTTTATTACAACTAAAGAAACTATACCACACAAACACAGTAATTACAGTAAATTGCTTAACAGGGGAAGGCAGATGGCAAAAACGAGGGATAAATGGCTACAATGTTAATTAAACAATCTTAGCAATTTCCCTTAAATTACCACCCCTCTAACTCCTTACTAGATCGCCTTGCTGAGGAGTCAGAAACCTGCTCACTTGTGGTCCAAAGCGTAAGAGAGAGAAGAGCTCGCCTGAAGTCCAAGGAAGTAAGAGAGAGATATGCTTCTGAGAAGCTATCTTTATATCCTGCACGCTCCTGCTGTTTTGGCGCTGAAAAGGCCTGTGTGCAAATTCGCGCTGAAAAGTTCGAATACACAAGAGAAAGGCCATGATTGGCTGATTCAAACAGGCTATTTCCCAGTGGCCAAACTGCTCCCATTGTCTAGAATGGGTGATTCAAAACCATTCATTCATAAACTGTCCTCTTCCATAGTTTAGGTGTGTTTCATTGTGTATGATGGGGTTTAATTACTATGTAAACAGAAACCGATTCTCTGTGGTCACTTGAGACCACAGCCTGAATGGATAATCCTTTGTGTAAATAAACATCGATTGTTTCTGTAGACAGGGGAAACTCCCCCTGTTGATTGACAGGTCTTTCTCACAGACACACTTACAAGCTGCTATTGTTTCCTGCCATGCGGTCCGATGGCCATTTTACACCCTGGAATTTGCCAACCTCGGGTGCAATTTTTAAATAAAATGTACTGTCTTAAAGTGTGCGGAATTTCTTCCCACAAAGTTCTTTGATCCCAGTGTTGCTCTGCCTACGAGCTTTTCAATGCAGCCTTTTTGCAGTTCTGGGTATGTTTAAAACATTGTCCAACCCAGAGGCAATTCAAAACACACAATTCTTCGTCCATGATGTGGACCAACATTTCCCGATCTTCAGGGATTGAGAGGATTTTTGCGAACCCCTACATTCCCCCTTTGGATACTTCCAACTTGCTTGTAGAAATCCACTTGAAGAAGTGAGCAAAATTTTCTGACCCCCCACAAACAATCATCCTCTGTATTTACCTATGGCTACCTACCACTGATCCCCCGACCCGTCTATTCCCCTCAAATTTGAGAAAAACCGGGGTATGGTAGGCATCTACAGGTACATCAATTTACATTAAGGGGCCTCATACCCCTGCATCACTTGTTACATTATAACATTTTACAAAATTTTGCAATCTTGGTTCTACAATGTAATCAAAATGATCCCAAGCACGGAGAGGGTCCTACGCCTCTGCTCAACTTGGAACTGTAAAACAAAATACAAAGAAATCTTGCTTAGACATATGGAACAACATGCTTAAATAAACCCCGATCATCACGTGCCAATGATGGGTCGCAAAATTCGAATGGATGTTGCTCCTCCCACCCCAGCAGTAAATGTCCCTTCCACCCCCCTTGAATGGTCTTAAACTTTAAAACAGACAGAATGGATTTTCCCGAGCAGTCTGATCTGCCAGCCCCGAGCCGTTACCTTGTCCCTTTGTGGAGGCAGGGTACCCCTCATGTTTTACAGACCGAGACCGGGGAGTATGGGATCGTGACTCCCACTCCCTCCCCCTCCCATCTTCCCTCGACTGGCTGGAGAAAATGATGGGTGCCTGTGTGGCGGCTCTCACTGGCCCCACACTCAAACTTGGATCCCAGATCCGGCCACCCACTCATCCTCCCCAGCCACACTTATACTCTAACTTTGCCCGTGTGCCCCGGGTGAGTTCCTCCCTTCCCCAAATGCACCCACGCGACTCTTGGGTCTCCCCCTCCCCTTTACAATCTTTCCTGGGCCATCACCACCCACTCCCAGGGAACGCGTCCCTATCTGACAAGGCGCCCGCGCTTCCCCACCATGACTCCTCAATAGCGAGATCTCCGCAAGTGAAATTCGGTCAGGATAGTGCTGGGTTGCGGCCATCCCCCACCCAGCTGGGGCCATCTCTTCTGCGTAGGATGAGTAGGCAAGTTCCTCCGTACCCTGTCCGGTTTATCCCGAAGGTCACTGCGGGGTCTCCTCCTGGATTTGTCTGGTGGCGAGGTGATCCCCATCTTTCCGTAACCATATCTTCATTCGATGTCCAGCTCAGGCTGGGCAAACGGGGCTGCTCCTTGGTTCACTCTCCTGTAAAAGAACTTAAAAGGACATGCAGCCAGGTCTCTCACTGACCTGCTGCCTTAGGTGGAGGCATGGTCGGGTCCCTTGACCTCGGATCAAAACACAAGCATTTGGCACACCTATAAACTTAAACTTTAAACTTCTAGTAAATTCTAAACTTACAATTTACACACCTTAAAGCAAGCTATATACAATGTAACTTAACACAAAGCTATAATACAAATGCCGCCCATCTCCGGGCAGCCAGGCTAATCTCTGGCACTGTCACAGATTACTGCTGCCTGCAGCGAAGCTGGACAGCCTCCTGCCTTATGTCCCTGGCAGCTTATGGCTGCTAGTTGGGGACCTCTGTTCTTTGGCTTCTCCCTGGTTTGGGAGACCGCCCTACTCCGCTGTAAAGTGGGTGACCATCTTATCTCGGGCTTGCAGACCCGCTGAGACCTTCTGAGGGGTGTCTCTGTGGGGGAAACTTTGGCTGACGGACCCTAAGCCTGGGTCACAGCCCTAGCTGGCTGGGAACCTTCTCCCCCTGGTGCAAACAACCCGCACTGTTTAATATACCTGGCAGCCTCCCAGTACTCCAGGTTTGTCTCCTTTTCCCTACCCACTCCTGTGCTGGGGGCAGGTATTCCCTCACCACCCGCTCCTGGTGGCTGAAAATCTTCCTCTCCAGGTCCAAAACCTGGAGCCAGCTCCTTCCCTATGTCCCCTGCAAGAGGAATTGCTATCCCTGCCTCCCCAGGGTCCCACACCATAGGGGGAACCACTCTAGAAGCGGGCTGGGAAGCTTGTCCCTTTAAACAGGTGACTGCACCTGCGTGAATCTCCTCCCCGGAGTCCCACGGCAGAGGCTGTGAAACCTCTGTATCCAAACAGGCGGCTGTGCCTGCATGAGAAAACTGAGAAAGAGCCGCTGTGGTCCCGCAGGTAACTGCGCCTGTGCAAATAATCTCTTCACAGGGCTGGGGAACCGCTACACTATCACAGGCAACCGTGCCTGCGCGTTCAATTTCTTTAAAAAGGGTAGGAAGAACCACTGGGTCTTCCAAGCAGGCTACTGCACCTGCGCGTATAGACTGAGAAGCAGGGACCATTAAACGGCCGACTGCACCTGCGCGCACGGCCTCACAGTGAACAGGAGCCACTGGGGGTTCCAAGTTCGCGACTGCGCCTGCGTGAACCCAGTGTTGGGAAACCTCTCCCCTCAGGCGCACGACTGTGCCTGCGTGGGAAAACTGAGAAGCAGGGACCATTAAACGGCTGACTGCGCCTGCGCGCGTGGCCTCACAGTGAACAGGAGCTGCTGGGGGTTCCAAGTTCGTGACTGCGCCTGCGCAAGCCCAGTGTTGGGAAACCTCTCCCCTGAGGCACGCGACTGCGCCTGCGCAGGAAAACTGAAGAGGATCGGCTGGGGGTACGGGCTGGGGAACTGCGCCTGCATGAGCAGTCTCTGTGAATGAACTTGCAGCAGCCTGCAGATTTTTACTCTCAGGTTGCTGTTTCTCTGTTTCTAAACTAAATGACGGGTTCGAATTTAAACTTTGGCCGAAACGTAGGTCCCACTGGGGCGGTGAAGTGTCCCAATTGGTGGGCCGGACAACTTTTCCCTTGAAACAAGCCACAGTGCCTGTCTTTACAGTCTGTGAACTTGAACTTGTATGGTCAGCAAACTCATATTCTCTTACCCGGGTGGCTTTAAATGGGGAATTTTGGACTTGGACCTGCCTTTGGTCTGGGGCCTAAACTATCCCCTGTGTGCCTCCCTTGTCCCAGATTTCTGCTATCGGACCTGCTCTACAGGGGTCCCAGAACTCTTCTTCCCTGTTCCCCTGCTTAAGCAGCTTACACTGCTCATGAATGGCTCCTCCCCCCACACAAGCCACAGCACCTGCCTGTGAACTTGAACCTGCTGTGGGCTGGGGATTCCTATTCTCAGGTTCACTCCCAGCTGCCTGTTTGGGGTTGACTTTAAACCCCCTTCTCTCCAGTCATTGTGGGGAGGCAGAGGTGGGCAAGGGGGCTGCAGCACCACTGATGGCTGCTACCTTTCCCTGATTGGCCCTGAGGAAAGATTTTATCGCCTCCATGATGGACTTGACTGTGTCAGGAGGAGTTTCTTTCTCTGCCTTCTGAGTTGGAGTTGCGGGGGTCCTGGCTTTATCATCTCTCCCAGGCTTTTTACAATCCCTACGCCAGTGGCCATCCTCCCCGCACCTGTAACAAGTGACCTTGTTCTGGGAGGGACGGCTCCCCTCCTGTCACCACTCTTTCTTATATTGAGCCCCAGGTTTATCCTCGTGGACCTTACCCTTTTGCTGGGGGGTCCCACTACTCCTACCATTCCTATATGCTACCGTGAGCTGCCGGATTACTGTCTCTTCGGTTGCTAGCGGGTCTCGGGGGTCAAACCAAGTATCAGCCTTTGCTTTTATCTGGGGCAGGCAATTGGACACCAGGCAACGAAGCCATTGGGTCCGCTGCTGCTCATTCAGTTGTACCCTATTTTGTCCCCCTGTACACGCGCTGTTGTAGACTGGCCACAGCCTGTCTGCAAATGCCTGTGGGGTCTCCCCTTCCTTCTGCAGGGTTTTCCCTATGCGATCGAACGGACTGCTGTCGTTCGCACCCATGGCTTCCAGTATTTCCTCCTTTAGGTCCTCAAAACCCCTCTGCCCTCTCTTAGCCTCATCTGAAAGGATCTGATAGAGCTTGCTATCTACAGAGAAAAGCAACATTCTGGCTTTCTCTTCGTCATCACAGCCGTTAACACCGGCTGCCTGTTCTACTTGTTGGAAGTGCATTGAGGGGTCTCCTTTTTCAGAGAGCAGGGGAATATGTTTCACCAGGCCTCTGAGCTGTTGGGTATCATAGGGTACCAGATAGGTATGCTGAACAGCCCCTGGGTCATTATCATTCACGGGTGGACCGTACCTCCGTTGTCGGAGGGGGTACACTGGCCCTGGTCCCCGCCTGTCTGCTGGGACCTGCTGGCGTTCTCCTACCACCCCATTGTCCACCCCTTCTTGCTGCCTGAGCTCCTCAAAACTCAGAGCTGTGGGCTGCGGCCTTGGAATCTCTAATTCTCTAACCAGCATCATTCTGGGTGCTGCCTGTGGGGTGGTTTGGTTTGGATTGCCGGTACTGTCCGACGGACATCCCTTCGAACTTAAGAGACATACCATCCCTTTAGTCCTCCTTAACTCCATACCCATACTCTCTAGCTTCCTGTTACATGGGGTATGATCTGCTCCAGTAAACCTTTGGTCGCAGGCCAGCTTATAAGCTGCCTTTACCTCCCTAACCTTCTCCTCCTGCTCTGTTACTTCTGAGGTGAGGCGGGCATTTTCTTCCCACAGCCTCATCTCGTTCCTCCTTGCATCTGTAATTTGGCACTTTAGGAACTCTATCTTGTTCCTCGCATGGCTTTTGCCCTCGCTAGCTTCTTGGGTGAGGTATGCGATTTCCTCCTGTAGCCTCATCTCACTGTCCCCAGCCTCTGTGACTTCCAGCACAAGGCGCTCTATCTCTGCCTGGCATTTCGTGACCTCTAGTGTGAGGCGTGCATTTTCTTCCCGCACCCTCAGCCCACTAGCTCTGGCCTCATTCACCTCTCTTATGAGGCGTTCTAACTCCGCCTGGCATTTTTCAAGCTCGGACTCCCGATTCTTGGCCTCTGTAACCTCCTCCCGCACACTCATCTCACCCTTCTTAACCCAGCCACCTATACTATAATATGTCAGCTTACACACTGCCGCTAACTTCTGCAGGGCTACCCACAGACTGAATGCAAGAAAAACAAGAGCTGATGCTTTCTCCAGATTCAGACCACCTATCATATCAAAAACTGCCGCCAATCCTACCACGGTCGCCAATTTGTAGGGGGCATCTTTTACCTGGTTCACGGTAATTTACCTGGTCAGCAGCTTCTGCTACTGTGCTCTGACCAATTTAAATCAGCGGTTTCGAATCGCTAAACCCACCCTTCCAGTTCTGACTGGAGGAACTTATAATTAATGATATAGTAAAAATAGAGAAAGTCAGGAATGCAAGAAAGCCAAATTTTATTACAACTAAAGAAACTATACCACACGAACACAGTAATTACAGTAAATTGCTTAACAGGGGAAGGCAGGCGGCAAAAACGAGGGATAAATGGCTACAGTTAATTAAACAATCTTAGCAATTTCCCTTAAATTACCACCCCTCTAACTCCTTACTAGATCGCCTTGCTGAGGAGTCAGAAACCTGCTCACTTGTGGTCCAAAGAGTAAGAGAGAGAAGAGCTCACCTGCAGTCCAAGGAAATAAGAGAGAGGGATAGCTTCTGAGAAGGTATCTTTATATCCTGCGTGCTCCTGCTGTTTTGGCGCTGAAAAGGTCTGTGTGCAAATTCGCGCCGAAAAGTTCGAATACACAAGAGAAAGGCCATGATTGGCTGATTCAAACGGGCAATTTCCCAGTGACCAAACTGCTCCCATTGTCTAGAATGGGTGATTCAAACCCATTCATTCATAAACTGTCCTCTTCCATAGTTTAGGTGTGTTTCATTGTGTATGATAGAGTTTGATTACTATGTAAACAGAAACCGATTCTCTGTGGTCACTCGAGACTGCAGCCTGAATGGATAATCCTTTGTGTAAATAAACATCGATTGTTTCTGTAGACAGGGGAAACTCCCCATTGATTGACAGGTCTTTCTCACAGACACACTTACAAGCTGCTATTGTTTCCTGCCATGCGGTCTGACGGCCATTTTACGCCCTGGAATTTGCCAACCTCAGGGGTGCAATTTTTAAATAAAATGTACTGTCTTAAAGTGTGTGGAATTTCTTCCCACAAAGTTCTTTGATCCTGGTGTTGCCCAAGTGTTGCTCTGCCTACGAGCTTTTCAATGCAGCCTTTTTGCAGTTCTGGGTATGTTTAAAACATTGTCCAACCCAGAGGCAAATCAAATCACACAATTCTTCGTCCATGATGTGGACCAACATTTCCCGATCTTCAGGGATTGAGGGGATTTTTGTGAACCCCTACACCTATCAGGCAGTGTATTCCAAATCCGAACCACCCGTTGCATAAGAAAAGTTTTTCCTCCCGTCGCCTCTGGTTCTTTGACCAATCACCTTCAATCCGTGCCCTCTTGTGATTGGACCTTTAGCCATTGGAAACAGTTTCTCTTTATTTACTATTTAAATCCTTCATGATTTTTAATGCCTATCAAATCTCACCTTGCCTTCTCTGCTCTCAGGAGAACAACCCCAGCTTCTCCAGTCTATCCACGTAACTGTCATCCCTCATCCCTGGAACCATTCTAGTAAATATCTCTGCACCCACTCCAAAGCCTTCACATCCTTCCTAAAGTGTGCTGCCCAGAATTGGACACAATATTGCCCTGGGGCTGAACTCGTGCTTTATAAAGGTTTAGCATAACTTCCTGGCTTTTGTCCTCTCTGCCTCTATTTATAAAGTCCAGGATCCCATAAGCTTTATTAACTGCTTTGTTAACCTGTCCTGCCAACTTTAAAGAATTGTGCACATGCTCCCTTGTAGCACCCACTTTAAAATTGTACCATTTAGCAGGTATTTTCTCTCCTCATCCTAGCAAAATGTAGCAGGTCACACTTTTCTGTATTGAATTTTATCTACACTCCTTTTACAGGGTTTTAGAAGTGGAGCTTTTACAGACAGGAAGCTCAGATCAAACATCACATCAAGAACAGACAGACTTGCTTGATTCATCAGGACCTGATTCAATCGCTCCTCCAATCTGCTGGCACCCCAGAGCGTTCACACTAATGAGAGACCTTTTAAATGTTCTGAGTGTGGGAAGAGCTTCAAAATCTACAAGTACCCAAAGAGACACCAGTGGCTACACACTGGGGAGAGCCCATTCACTGGCCCCGTGTGTGGGAAGGGATTCACTCAGTCATCCGCTCCGATGATACACCAGCAAATTCACACTAGGGAGAGACCTTTAACCCGCTGTGTGTGTGGGCAGTGACTAATTGCACCCTCCATGCTGCTGAGACACCAGCTTGTCCACACCGATGAGAGACCATTGACCTGCTCCGTGTTTTTGAAGCGATTCTCTCATTCTGCCACACTCCTGAGACACCAGTTTGTTCACAGTGATGAGAGACCGATTAAATGTTCTGACTGTGGAAAGAGATATAAAAGGTCCCAGGATCTGAAGAGACACCAGCTGGAGAGAGCAGGAGAGATTCTGTTCACCTGCTCAGTGTGTGGGAAGAGATTCACTCGGTCCTCGAATCTGCTGAAACACCAGCAAGTTCACACTGGGGAGAGGCCGGTGAAACATTCTGACTGTGGGAAAAGCTTTCAAATGTCCCAGGAGCTGAAGGGACACCAGCTGGAGAGAGCAGGAAAGAGGCCGTTCACCTGCTCCGTGTGGGGGAAGGGATTCACTCAGTTATCCCACCTACTGACACACCAGTGAGTTCACACTGATGAGAGACCGTTTAAATGTTCTGTCTGTGGGATGAGCTTTAAAAGCTCCTGGAATCTGAGTGGACACCAGCGAGTTCACTCTGATCAGAGACCATTTACATGTTCTGTCTGTGGGATGAGCTTTAAAAGCTCCAGGAATCTGAGTGGACACCAGCGAGTTCACACTGGGGAGAGGGCGTTCACCTGCTCCGTGTGTGGGAAGAGATTCACTCGGTCCTCGAATCTGCTAGCACACCAGCGAGTTCACACTGGGAAGAGGCCGGTGAAATATTCCGACTGTGGGAAAAACTTTCAAATGTCCCAGGAGCTGAAGGGACACCAGCTGGAGAAAGCAGGAAAGAGGCCATTCACCTGCTCCGTGTGTGGGAAGGGATTCACTCGATCTTCCCACCTACTGAGACACCAGCAAGTTCACACTGGGGAGAGGCCATTCACGTGCTCCGTGTGTGGGAAGGGATTCACTCGGTCATCCCAGCTACTGACACACCAGCGATATTACACTGATGAGAGACTATTTAAATGTTCTGTCTGTGGGATGAGCTTTAAAACCTCTGGGAATCTGAAGGTACACCAGTGAGTTCACTCCGATCAGAGACCATTTAAATGTTCTGTCTGTGGGATGAGCTTTAAAAACTCTGAAGATCTGAAGCAACACCAGCGAGTTCACTCCGATCATAGACCATTTACATGTTTTGTCTGTGGGATGAGCTTTAAAAGCTCCAGGAATCTTAGCGGACACCAGCGAGTTCACACCGGGGAGAGGCCATTCACCTGCTCTGTGTGTGGGAAGGGATTCACTCGGTCCTCAAATTTGCTGAAACACCAGCGAGTTCACGGTGTTCTGTAGCACAGAGCCCTGTAGACAGCTGGGGTGACATGAACATGGAATGGATGAATGTTTTATAAATTCTTGTACTGCTGTTTAATCATTAAGATTGTTGTGCTGATGATTCCCTTTGTTTCACTGTTCATAGAAACATAGAAGATAGGAGCAGGAGTAGGGCATTCGGCCCCTTGAGATTGTTCCGCCATTCAATGAGATCATGGCTGATCATTCAAATTCAGTACACTGTCCCTGCTTTCTCCCCATATCCCCTGAACCCTTTAGCCTTAAGGAATATATCTAACTCCTTCTTGAATATATTTAATGAATTGGCCTCTACTGCCTTCTGTGGTAGAGAATTCCACAGGTTCACCACTCTCTGGGTGAAGAAATTCCTCCTCATCTCTGTCCTAAATGGCTTACCCCTTATCCTTAGATGGTGTTCCATAGAATGTACAGCACAGAAACAGGCCATTCGGCCCAACTAGTCCATGCCAGTGTTTATGCCCCACACCCACCCTACTTCAATTAACCCGATCAACACATCCTCCCACTCCTTTCTCCCTCATGTGGCTTCCCCATAAATCCATCTGTGCTGTTCACCTCAACCACTCCTTATGGTAGTGAGTTCCACATTGTCACCATTCTCTGGGTAAAAAATTTCTTCTGAATTCCCTCCTGGATTTATTAGTGACTTTTATATTTATAGCCCCAAAAATATGATGAGATTCTGTTAAGATGACCAGTATGTTGTTGTACTTTGTCTTTTTCTGATGAATGAAACATTACTGGGCCCCTGTACCCGTGTTATGGGATGAAGTGCCAGACAAGTGAAGGCACAACGTCTGGGTGTGAATCTAATAATAACCTCACTGACCATATAGGTGTGATAGCCAGACGGGCTTGTGGTTATAGTCTGGTCACAGATGGACTAAATTTCCTGAATTAGCAGGAGTTCAGGAGGCGGTCAACAGACGGGTCCAAACAATCCCATTTCCTGAGCGGTAACCAAGCTTGTGTATAAGAACAGGCCACTTAAGCCGTTGTCAGTTGGAACAGACTCGAGAAGATCGCGCGCGAATCCGCTGTACTTCTATTCTCCAGATTGAGGGAATTATCACCCGATCTGTGTTATGCAGTGATCTTAATAAAGCCTGGAGAGACAATTTGTGTGCTTGTGAGCTTGATTATCTGGTATCCGAAACCCTGGGACTCCCGATCATTAGAGTCAACCTCAGTGTGTGGAAAGGGATTCCCTGGTGTATCCCACCCGCTGACACACCAGAGTGTCCACAGTGTGACTGCGGTGGGTCAATTCCACTGTTTCCGATGCCTTTAATCACATCCAGGAGTGAACCATGTTAATTCAGGCAACTGGGGCTTGTTAATGTTAAGAGCCCCCAGTAACTGGGCTGGATTTAAAGATTATTCCCTGTTCTCTCAGTACTCGTGAGCAGAGAGAAGCTGATGGTATAGAATCATAGAGCACAGTAGGATGCCTTTCGGCCCATCGTGCTGGTGCCGGCTCTCTGAAAGAGCGATGCAATTAGTCCCACTGCCCTGCTCTTTCCCCACAGCCCTGCAAATTTCTGCCTTTAGTAGATATCCAATTCCCTTTTGAAAGTTACTATTGAATCTGCTTCCACCTCCCATTCAGGCAGTGCATTCCAGATCATCACAATTCGCTGTGTAAAAAAAGTCTCCTTGTTTCCTCTCTAGATTCTTTTGCCAATGATCTGAAATCTGTGTCCTCTCGTTACCGACCCTCCTGCCAGTGATAACAGCTTCTCCTTGTTTGCACGATCAAAACCCCTCATAATTTTGAGCACCACAATCACAGCTCCACTTAACCGTCTCTGCTCCAAGTTATATTGCCATTGTTTTGTGAATTGTTGCTGTGATCGAGGTGCTGGATGTCCGTGCCTTGGGAATGGGACATTCTATCCTCGTGAGCACCGAGTGTCAGCATCCAGCAATCTCTGGTCAGGGACTGTCTTTTTAAACTGCCTGAGCTTTTTGACTCCCTGATTTCATTATTAAACATTTCAGTGTTATTGCAGAGTGACCAAGGCTGAACAGATAAATGTGAGGTATTACATTTTGGTAGGAAGAGTGGGGAGGTCACTTATCACTTGGAGGGTGCGAGTCTAGGTGGGGTCGAGGAACAAAGGGATCTCGGAGTACAAATACACAAATTACTAAAAGTTGTGACACAGGTTAGCAAGGCCATAAAAAAAGCAAACCAATCACTAGGCTTTATTTCTAGAGGGATAGAATTGAAAAGTAGGGAAGTTATGCTAAACCTGTACTGAACCTTGGTTAGACCACACTTAGAGTACTGCGTACAGTTCTGGTCGCCATATTATAAAAAGGATATAGAGGCACTGGAGAGGGTGCAGAGAAGATTTACAAGGATGATACCAGAAATGCAAGGGTATACATATCAGGAAAGGATGAACAGGCTGGGTCTCTTTTCTCTTGAAAACAGAAGGCTGAGGGGTGACCTAATAGAGGTCTTCAAAATTATGAAAGGTTTTGATAGAGTGGATACAGAGAGAGTGTTTCCACTTGTGGGGAAGAGCATAACTAGAGGCCTCAATATAAGATAGTCACCAAGAAATCCAATAGGGAATTCAGAAGAAACTTCTTTACCCAGAGAGTGGTGAGAATGTGGAACTCGCTGCCACAGGGAGTGGTTGAAGTGAATAGTATCGATACATTTAAGGGGAGGCTAGACAGGCATATGAGGGAGAAGGGAATAGAGGGTTATGCTAATAGATTTAGATGAGGAAAGACGGGAGGAGGCTCGAGTGGAACATAAACACCGGCATGGACTGGTTGGGCCGAATGGCCTGTTTCTGTGCCGTATATCCGATGTAATCCTATGTCAAGTATCCCAGCTGGCTTAGCTCCAGCCACTTTAGCTCAGTGGGCAGCACTCTCACCTCTGAGTCAGAAGGTCATGGGTTCAAGTCCCAGTCCAGAGACTTGAGCATAAAAATTTAGGCCGACACTCCAGTACTGAGAGAGTGCTGCACTGTCAGAGGTGCCGTCTTTCGGATGAGATGTTAAACTGAGGCCCCCGTCTGCTCTTTCAGGTGGATGTAAAAGATCCCATGGCATTACATTGAAGAAGAACAGGGGAGTTCTCCCCAGTGTCCTGGGGCCAATATTTATCCCTCAATCAACATCACTGAAATAGATTATCTGGTCATTGTCACATTGCTGTTTGTGGGAGCTTGCTGTGCGCCAATTAGCTGCCACGTTTCCTACATTACAACAGTGACTACACTTCATAAGTTCTTCATTGGCTGTAAAGTGCTCTGGGACATCCTGAGGTTGTGAAAGGCGCTATATAAATGCAAGTATTTCTTTCTCAGCAAGAGGGCGAGTGTCAGTGGTTGGAGGGAGGAGCTCAGTGTTGTCACTGGGTGGACACAGACAGATTGAAGCTAAAAGACAGAGAATGCTGAAGTTTGGAATGATAACACCCAAAGTCAGATGAGCCCTTTGCCTAGATAAGGGAGGTGGTTGCTAAGAGACCCACAGCCCTAATAACACTGCAAACTGCTCAGGCAGCAGACTTGTTGCAACATGTGAGGTCACAAGTGAGTTGGTGTCCAGACAACAGAGCCTTGGGCATTCCTGAGAGACACAAACTGGTTCTGTAACCGGGAGAACAGGTTGAGGGAGTCACCCTACGTGGGATGGCTTGTCTGAGGTATTAACACAGGAAGCTTGGGAATGGGATGATCAGTGAATCATAGAATCATAGAAATGTACAGCACAGAAGGAGGCCATTCGGCCCATCTTGTCCGTGCCGGCCGACAAAGAGCTATCCACCCTAATCCCACTTTCCAGCTCTTGGCCCGTAGCCCTGTAGGTTACAGCACTTCAAGTGCATATCCAAGTACTTTTTAAATGTGATGAGGGTCTCTGCCTCTCCCACCCTTTCAGGCAGTGAGTTCCAGACCCCCACCACCCTCTGGGTGAAATAATTTCTCCTCGAATCCCCTCTAAACTTCCGACCAATTACTTTAAATCTATGCCCCCTGGTTATTGACCCTTCTGCTAAGGGAAATAGTTCCTTCCTATCCACTCTATCTAGGCCCCTCATAATTTTATACACCTCAATTAGGTCTCCCCTCAGCCTCCTCCATTCCAAAGAAAACAACCCCAGCCATCTCTGCTTATAGATAAAATTCCCCAGACCAGGCAACATCCTCGAAAATCTCCTCTGTACCCTCTCTAGTGCAATCACATCCTTCCTGTAATGTGGTGACCGGAACTGCACGCAGTATTCTAGCTGCGGCCTAACTAGTGTTTTATACAGTTCAAGCATAACCTCCCTGTTCTTATATTCTATGCCTCGGCTAATAAAGGCAAGTATCCTGTATGCCTTCTTAATCACCTTATCTACCTGTCCTGCTACCTTCAGGGATCTGTGGACATGCACTCCAAGGTCCCTCTGATATTCTGCACTTCTCAGTGTCCTACCATTTATTGTGTATTCCCTTTCCTTGTTAGCCCTCCCCAAATGCATTACCTCACACTTCTCCAGGTGGAATTCCATTTGCCACTATTCTGCCCACCTGACCAGTCCATTGATATCTTCCTGCAGTCTGCAGCTTTCTTCTTCATTATCAACCACACGGCCAACTTTTGCATCGTCTGCAAATTTCTTAATCATACTTCCTACATTCAAGTCCAAATCATTGATATATACCACAAAAAGCAAAGGACCCAGTACTGAGCCCTGCAGAACCCCACTGGAAACAGCCTTCCAGTCACAAAAACACCCTTCGACCATTACACTTTGTTTCCTGCCTCTGAGCCCATTTTGGATCCAACTTGCCACTTTGCTTTGGATCCCATTGGCTTTTAACTTTCGTGACCAGTTTGCCATGCGGGACCTTAACAAAAGCCTTGCTAAAATCCATATAGACCACATCAAACACACTACCCTCATCGACCCTCCTTCTTACCTCCTCAAAAAATGCAATCAAGTTAGTCAGACACGACCTTCTGTTAACAAATCCATGCTGACTATCCCTGATTAATCCGTGTCTTTCTAAATGAAGATTTATCCTGTCCCTCAGAATTTTCCCCAATAATTTTCCCACCACCAAGGTTAGGCTGACTGGCCTGTAATTACTCAGTCTATCTCTTGCTCCCTTTTTAATCAACGGTACCACATTAGCAGTCCTCCAATCCTCTGGCACCACACCTGTAGCCAGAGAGGATTGGACAATGATGGTCAGAGCCTCTGCTATTTCCTCTCTTAATTCTCTTAACAGTCTGGGAAACATTTAATCCAGGCCTGGGGAGTGAACCACTTTCAAAGATGCTAAACCCCTTAATACTTCCTCTTTCACCTTGAGTATTTTGTGCAGTTTTGGTCGCCTTATCTGAGGAAGATGTTCTTGCCATGGAGGGAGTGCAGCGAAGATTCACCAGTTCGGGGGCAGCAGAGAGGAGGTGAGCCCGGTATAAAAACCGGCGCGAAGACCGAGGCCCGAGACCAGTTCGGGGGCGGCGGCAGCAGAGAGGAGGTGAGCCCGGTATAAAAACCAGCACGAAGACCGAGGCCCGAGACCAGTTCGGGGGCAGTGGCAGCAGAGAGGAGGTGAGCCCGGTATAAAAACCGGCGCGAAGACCGAGGCCCGACCAGTTCGGGGGCGGCAGCAGAGAGGAGGTGAGCCCGGTATAAAAACCGGTGCAAAGACCAAGGCCCTACCAGTTCAGACGAGGGAGCAGCGAGGCCCGACCAACTCAGCAGCAGGGAGAGAGGTAAAAAGTAATCAGTGTGTGACGTCACCAGGGAGCAGGTAAGTGATTGGTTGGTGAGTATTTCTCTTTTTTAAACTTTAACTCTGTAGTTTATAGTGACTAGGGTCTTTTCTGGTGTAGCAGGGGCTGTAGGTAGACTATACAAGCGCCTTAGAGATATCTTTAATTGGTGTTAGTGAATTTAATTTAAATTAATTAAAGGGTAAGTCATGCCAGGAGAGCCCAGCCCCGTGATGTGCTCCTCTTGCTCTATGTGGGAATTCAGGGACACTGCCGGTGCCCCTGATGACCACGTGTGCAGGAAATGCATCCACCTGCAGCTACTAGCAGACCGCATTGAGGCGCTGGAGCTGCGGGTGGATGGGTTGTTGAGCATTCACGATGCTGAGAGGGTCGTGGATAGCACGTTTAGTGAGTTGGTCACACCGCAGGGAAGGGTTGCACAGGAAGAAAGGAAATGGGTGACCACCAGGCGGAGCAATAGAAGCAGGCAGGTAGTGCAGGAGACCCCTGTGACCATTCCCCTCTCAAACAGGTATACCGATTTGGATACTGTTGAGGGGGATGACTCACCAGGGGAAGGCAGCAGCAGCCAACTTCCTGGCACTGGGGGTGCTCTTGCTGCCCAGGAAGGGAGGAAAAAGAGTGGGAGAGCAATAGTGGTAGGGGATTCTATAGTAAGGGGAACAGATAGGCGTTTCTGTGGCCGTAGACGTGAATCCAGGATGGTTTGTTGCCTCCCAGGTGCCAGGGTCAAGGATGTCACTGAGCGGCTGCAGGGCATTCTGGAGGGGGAGCGTGAACAGGCAGAGGTCGTGGTCCACATTGGTACCAACGACATAGGTAAAAAGAGGGATGAGGCCCTGCAGCAAGAATTTAGGGAGCTAGGTGGAAGATTAAACAGCAGGACCACAAAGGTTGTAATCTCTGGATTACTCCCGGTACCACGTGCTAGTGAGTATAGGAATAGGAAGATAGAACAGATGAATGCGTGGCTAAAGGGATGGTGCAGGGGGGAGGGCTTTAGTTTCCTGGATCACTGGGCCTGCTTCTGGGAAAGGTGGGACTTGTACAAGTCGGACGGTCTACACCTGAACCAGAGGGGGACCAATATCCTTGCGGGGAGGTTTGCTAGCACTGCTGGGGGGGGTTTAAACTAACTTGGCAGGGGGATGGGAGACAGAGTGGAGCTATAGTAGGGGGTGATTTACAGCCAAATACAGAGGAAGAAACAAGTCAGCTGGGAAGGCAGAGAAAATATGTGAGGGCAAAAGGGAATATGGCAAGGCTGGAAGGCATTTATTTTAATGCAAGGAGTCTTGCAAATAACGTGGATGAACTGAAGTTGTTGTTGAACACATGGGAGTACGATATTGTTGCTATCACGGAGACATGGTTGAGGGAGGGTCAGGACTGGCAGCTCAATATTCCGGGGTATAGAATCTTCAGGAGAGACAGAGGGGGGTGTAGAAGGGGAGGGGGTGTTGCAATATTAATTAAGGAGTCGATTACTGCTGTAAGGAGGGATGATATATTAGCGGGTTCCTCTAATGAGGCCATATGGGTAGAACTTAAAAACAAAAAGGGGCAAGCACCTTGCTGGGAGTGTACTATAGGCCCCCAAACAGTCAGGGGGAGATAGAGGAACAGATATGTAGGCAAATCTCAGAGAAGTGCGAAAATAATAGGGTAATAATAGTGGGGGATTTCAACTTCCCCAATATTAATTGGGATAGTCAGAGTGTGAAAGGCTAAGAGGGTGCAGAATTCTTAAAGTGCATCCAGGAGAGCTTTTTGAGCCAACATGTAGAAAGTCCGACAAGAGAGGGGGCGGTACTGGACCTAATTCTAGGGAATGTAGCCGGGCAAGTGGTGGAAGTGTCAGTAGGAGAGCATTTTGGCGACAGTGACCATAATTCGGTGAGATTTAAGGTGGTCATGGAAAAAGACAATGACGGCCCGGAAATAAGGGTTCTAAATTGGGGGATGGCCGATTTTAATATGATAAGGCGGGATCTGGCCAAAGTGGACTGGGAGCAGCTACTTATAGGAAAATCCACATCAAAGCAGTGGGAGGCTTTCAGAGGGGAAATAGAGAGAGTACAACGCCAACATGTTCCTGTAAAGGTCAAGGGTGGGACCAACAAGCAAAGGGAACCTTGGATGACAAGGGATATACAAAAATGCATTAGGGAAAAAAGGGGGGCTTTTGGCAGTTACAAAAGACTAAAGACAGAGATGCCCTAGAGGAGTATAAAAAGTGCAGGGGCATACTTAAAAAAGAAATTAGGAGTGCGAGGAGGGGCCATGAAATAACACTGGCGAGCAAAATAAAGGAAAATCCTAAGATGTTTTATAAGTATACTAGCTGGGGAGCCCCGCGTTACGAGGGCAATTTTGGGGCGCGAGGGCAATTTTGGGGTGTTTGGTCTCCTTGCCCCTGTGTGTCCCCCCTCTCCCTGTCATGTCCTCTCCCTGTCCTATCCCTCCCTCCCCTCTCTCCCTCCCCTCCCCTCTCTCCCTCCCTCCCCTCCCTCCCCTCCCCTCCCCTGTCTCCCTCTCCCCACCCACCCCCTCCCCCACTCCCCCCGCTCCCCCCACTCCCCCTCTGTCCCTCTCTCCGGCCCCTCCCCCTGCCTAGCGAGCCCCGCGTTGCGAGGGCAATTTTGGGGGCGCGAGGGCAATTTTGGGGCGCGAGGGCAATTTTGGGGCATTTGGTCTCCCTGCCCCTGTGTGTCCCCCCTCTCCCTGTCATGTCCTCTCCCTGTCCCTATCCCCTCCCTCCCTCCCCTCCCCTCTCTCCCCTCCCCCTCCCCTCCCCTCTCTCCCCTCCCGTCCCCCCCCTCCCCTCCCATCTCCCCCTCCCCTCCCGTCTCCCTCCCCTCCCATCTCACTCTCCCCCCCCACCCCTCCCATCCCCCACTCCCCCCGCTCCCCCACTCCCCTCTGTCCCTCTCTCCGGCCCCTCCCCCTGCCCAGCGCCTGAGGTCCGGTGCCGTTGCTGAGGTCCCCCGCGTATCGCACGGCTGATGGGCGGCCACTGCGGGCGGGCGGGCAGCGCATGCGCGGTGAGTGTGGGCGGCGCATGCGCGGTGAGTGCGGGCGGCGCATGCGCGGTTAGTGCGAGCGGCCCGCGGGAGCCGGCAAGGCCGTTAGCGAGCGGGAAACCTCGGGCGGCGCGCCCGCGCTCCGTCCGTGACACCTGAGAGGGGGAAGTAGAGAGAGACAGAGAGGAAGAGGAGAAGGATAGAGAGGGAAGAGGAGAGAGGGAAGAGGAGAAGGAGAGAGAGGGTAGAGGAGAAGGAGAGAGAGAGAGGGAAGAAAGAAAGAGAGAGAGAGAGAAATTTTTTCAGCTTCAGGCCCCGAGTCCCCCCTGCGTGAGGGTGAGGAGGAGGGGGGGGGGTTGCTAAACACAATATAAAACTCAAATAAATTGTTAAATTAATTGCCTAACACATAATTGAAATATTTACCTTAGTTCCCTAACACACAGAAAGTGTGGGGGAAAAAATCGTGGAAAATCACGATGGCGGCCACTCACCTCGGTTCAGAAGGATAAGGCCCGCCCACACACGCACCGATTGGTCAACCGGTCAGGTCACCGAAGCGTAGGGTTGGTCAATCGTCGAGTCACTCGACACTCAACTGTAGGAAGACCTCGACGTCAGACGGTCGCTAATGAGAGCGGAACGCTGAACGTTTTTGGGATACCGCGGGCGGGATTTTTGTCCGGCCGAAACGTAAATAGGCCTATAACCGGTCCGGAATCGCAAGCTTTCTTTTGAGGCGACGCGCGCGTCGGTACGCTCTGTAACTTCCAAACGCATAGAGACCAGGCGGACAGACAGACAGACAGACAGACATCGGGACAGACAGAAGAGCCGCTTTATATATATAGATTAAGGGCAAGAGGATAACCAGGGAAAGGGTAGGGCCCATTAGGGACCAAAGTGGCAATCTGTGTGTAGAGCCAGATGATGTAGGCGGGGTTTTAAATGAATTTTTTGCATCTGTGTTCACTATGGAGAAAGATGATGTAGACATAGAAATCGGGCAAGGGGACTGTGACATACTTGAACATATTAGCATCGAGAGGGAGGAGGTACGAGCGGTTTTAGCAGGCCAAAATGTGGATAAATCCCCAGGCCTGGACGAGATTTATCCCAGGCTGTTGTGTGAGGCAAGGGAGGAGATTGCAGGGGCTCTGACACAAATTTTCAGAACCTCTCTGGCCACAGGGGATGTACCAGAGGACTGGAGAACAGCTAACGTAGTACCATTATTCAAGAAGGGTAGCAGGGATAAACCAGGGAATTACAGGCCAGTGAGCCTAACATCTGTGGTAGGGAAATTATTGGAAAAAATTCTGAGGTACAAAATTAGTCTCCACTTGGAGAGGCAAGGATTAATCGGGAATAGTCAGCATGGCTTTGTCAAGGGTAAATCATGTCTGACAAATCTGATTGAATTTTTCGAGCGGGTGACTTGGTGTGTGGATGAGGGAAATGCTGTGGATGTGGTTTACATGGACTTCAGTAAAGCTTTTGACAAAGTCCCGCATAGGAGACTGGTCAAGAAGGTAAGAGCCCATGGGATCCAGGGTGCCTTGGCGCGTTGGATCCTAAACTGGCTGAGTGGCAGGAGGCAGAGGGTGATGGTCGAAGGTTGCTTTTGTGACTGGAAGCCTGTGTCTAGTGGGGTACCTCAGGGATCGGTGCTGGGTCCCTTGCTGTTTGTGATCTACATAAATGATTTGGATGAGAATGTAAAAGGTATGATCAGTAAGTTCGCAGATGACACGAAAATTGGTGGGGTGGTAAATTGTGAGGAGGAAAGCCTCAGGCTACAGGAAGATATAAACGAGTTGGTCAGATGGGCGGAAAAGTGGCAAATGGAATTTAACCCTGAAAAGTGCAAGGTGATGCATTTTGGACGGACAAATAAGGCAAGGGAGTACACAATGAGTGGTAGGACCCTAGGAAGTACAGAGGGTCAGAGGGACCTTGGTGTGCATGTACATAGATCCCTGAAGGCAGCGGAACAGGTAGATAAGGTAGTTAAAAAGGCATATGGGATACTTGCCTTCATTAGCCGAGGCATAGAATATAAGAGCAGGGAGGTTATGATGGAGCTGTAAAAAACGCTGGTGAGGCCACAGCTGGAGTACTGTGTGCAGTTCTGGTCCCCTCACTATGGGAAGGATGTGATTGCTTTAGAGAGGGTGCAGAGAAGATTCACCAGGATGTTACCTGGGATGGAGCGCCGCAGCTATGAAGAAAGACTAAACAGGCTGGGGTTGTTTTCATTGGAGCAAAGAAGGCTGAGGGGGGACCTGATTGAGGTGTACAAAATGATGAGAGGCATAGATAGGGTAGATAAAGAGGAACTTTTCCCCTTAGTAGGGGGGTCAATAACAAGGGGGCATAGATTCAAGGTAAGGGGCAGGAGATTTAGAGGGGATTTGAGGAGGAACTTTTTCACCCAGAGGGTGGTTGGAATCTGGAACTCTCTGCCTGAAAGGATGGTAGAGGCAGGAACCCTCACAACATTCAAGAAGCATTTGGATGAGCACTTGAAATGCCATTGCATACAAGGCTATGGACCAAATGCTGGAAAATGGGATTAGACTGGACAGGGATTGATGGACGGCGCAGACACAATGGTCCAAAGGGCCTCTTTCTGTGCTGTAAAACTCTATGACTCTATGACTCTATGATACCTGGGATGGCAGGAATGATGTATGAGGAGAGATTGGGTTGATTGGGCTCATACTCGCTGGAGTTTAGAAGAATGAGAGGGTATCTCATTGAAACTTATAAAATTCTAATAGGACTAGACAGACTAGATGCAGGAAGGATGTTCCCGATGGTCAGGGAGTCCAGAACCAGGGGTCACAGTCTAAGGATAAGGGGTAAGCCATTTAGGACAGAGATGAGGAGGAATTTCTTCACCCAGAGAGTGGTGAACCTGTGGAATTCTCTACCACGGAAGGCATTGGAGGCCAATTCATTAAATATATTCAAGAAGGAGTTAGATATATTTCTTAAGGCTAAGGGGATCAAGGGATATGGGGAGAAACATAGAAACATAGAAACTAGGAGCAGGAGTAGGCCATTCGGCCCTTCGAGCCTGCTCCGCCATTCAATGAGATCGTGGCTGATTATCCAAACCCTAGCAGCCGGTCCCTACACCGACAGCCAACCCACCCAAGCCCTATCCCCGTAACCCCGTAACCCCACGTATTTAATCCCCCCTAACACTAAGGGCCAATTTTTTTTTTTATCATGGCCAATCAACCTAACCCGCACATCTTTGGACTGTGGGAGGAAACCGGAGCACCCGGAGGAAACCCACGCAAACACGGGGAGAATGTGCAAACTCCACACAGACAGTCACCTGAGGCCGGATTTGAACCCGGGTCCCTGGCGCTGTGAGGCAACAGTGCTAACCACTATGCCACCGTGCTGCCCTGGGAAGGCAGGGACAGGGTACTGAATTTGGAATAACAACAGAAAATGCTGGAAAAACTCAGCAGGCCAGGCGACATCTGTGGGGAGAAATTAGAGTCAACGTTTTGGGCTTAATCCGCCTTCCTGTTTTTGCCACCAAAGTGGATAACCTCGCATTTATCCACACTATACTGCATCTGCCATGCATCTGCCCAACCGCCCAACCTGTCCAAATCATACTGGAGTTCCTTTTTGCAAAGAGCTGAATGACCTCCTCCTGTGCTGTATTATTCTCTGATTTGCCACCCCCGCCCCCCCCCCCAGCTCTTTGCACCAACTCAATTGGCACAAGACTAAAGTCACGGAGACTTCAGACAATGGGGCAGCGCCGCCATTGGTTGGAGGACCCGCCGCTGGTTCAGTCCTCCGAGCGCCCACCACTCACTCTCTCTCACTATTGGTCGAGGATTGCTGACGACGTGCGCTGCCTGCTAGCCCGTGTGACCGTTGCGGCAGGCAATTAAGGGAACCACCTCGTCCTCATTTCCAGTCCAGAGTAAGAACATGCATTTCTATAGCGCCTTTCACCACGTCTCAAATTGCCTTACAGCCAATGAAGTACTTTTTGAAGTGTAGTCACTGTTGTAATGTGGGAAACGCGACAGCCAATTTGCACACAGCAAGCTCCCACAAACAACAATGTGACAATGACCAGATAATCTGTCTTTTAGTGATGTTGATTGAGGGATAAATATTGGTCAGAACTCTCCCCTGCTCATCTTCGAAATAGTGGCCACGGGATCTTTTACGTCCACCAGAGAGAGCAGACAGAATCTCAGTTTTAAGGTCTCATCCGAAAGACGGCAACTCCGACAGTGCTTTACTCCCTCAGCACTGCACTGGAGTGTCAGCCTGGATTTTTGTGCTCAAGTCTCTGGAGTGGGACTTGAACCCTCAGCCTCCTGACTCGGACACGAGTGTGCGGCCCACTGAGCCACGGGCTGACACTCAATGTTTTAAATAAAGCAAATTAACAAACAATAAAGATTTATTAAATTCCTGCCCGCCAGGCCTTTCTGAGGCAGTAAGAGTGTCCTCTGCCCGTGCGTGTGTCTATAGGAAGCATTTTTCAGGCCCTTTGAGATTTTTCTTTGCTCATTTTCCTCCTATTGCCTTGTACCCTTTGCTCTAAACTCGTTTTACAGGGTGTTAGAAGCAGAAGGGAGAACTTGAAACCAAACATCGGCTCAAGATCTGACAGAGTCACTCGATTTATCAGGGAACCTGAATATCATCAGCCTTTGCAAATGGAGGGAGAGCGCATCAATCGCAGCGCGGACAAACCGTACGCGTGCTCCGTGTGTGGACGCAGCTTCAGCTGGTCGTCCAGTCTGGGGAGGCACAGTCGCATCCACGCGGGGGAGCGACCCTGGAAATGTGGGGACTGCGGGAAGGGATTTGGCAAGCGCCCAGAGCTGGAAACACATCGATGCCTTCACACCGGGGAGAGGCCGTTCACCTGCTCGGTGTGTGCGAAGGGATTCACTCGATCGTCCCACCTGCTGAAACACCAGCGCACTCACACCGGGGAGCGGCCGTTCACCTGCTCCCTTTGCGAGAAGGCGTTCACCAGTTCGTATCACCTGCTGAGACACCAGCGGGTTCACACCGGGGAGAGGCCGGTCACCTGCTCAGACTGCGGGAAGGGGTTCATCAATTCCTCCCACCTGCTGATGCACCAGCGAGTCCACACCGGGGAGAGGGCGATCTCCTGCGGGAAGGGCTTCACTCAGTCCTCCCACCTGCTGAGACACCAGCGAGTCCACACCGGGGAGAGGGCGTTCACCTGCTCCGCGTGCGGGAAGGGCTTCACTCAGTCCTCCCACCTGCTGACGCACCAGCGAGTCCACACCGGGGAGAGGCCGTTCACCTGCTCTCACTGCGGGAAGGGGTTCACGGACTCCTCCAACCTGCTGATACACAGGCGCATTCACACCGGGGAGAGGCCGTTCTCCTGCTCTCTGTGTGGGAAGGGGTTCACCAACTCGTCCAACCTGCTGAAGCACCAGCGGATTCACAGCGGGGAGAGGCCGTTCACCTGCCCCGTGTGCGGGAAGGGATTCACCCGCTCGTCCGATCTGCTGGCCCACCAGCGAGCGCAAACTGGGGAGAGGCCGTTCACCTGCCCCCTGTGCGGGAAGAGATTCACGTGCTCCTCCCACCTGCAGACGCACCAGCGGGTGCACTGCTGATGGTGCTGACCCGATTCTGCCGTTAAATCGCACCCAGAACCGAACCATATCCATTCTGTTGTGGAGTGTTTTAAACCAACGCTCGACACAAGGTTTTAGATCGATAGTCAAGTTGTCTGCAGCGAAGATTCACCAGGCTGATGCCTGGGATGGCAGGAATGACGTATGAGGAGAGATTGGGTCGATTGGGCTTGTACTCACTGGAGTTTAGAAGAATGAGAGGGGATCTCATTGAAACTTATAAAATTCTAACAGGACTAGACAGGCTAGATGCAGGAAGGATGTTCCCGATGGTCGGGGAGTCCAGAACCAGGGGTCACAGTCTAAGGATAAGGGGTAAGCCATTTAGAACATAAGAACATAAGAAGCAGGAGCAGGAGTAGGCCATATGACCCCTCGGGCCTGCCCCGCCATTCAATAGGATCATGGCTGATCCGAACCTAGACTCATGTCTACTTCCCTGCCCGCTCCCCGTAACCCCTAATTCCCTTATCAGCTAGGAAACTGTCTATCTCCGTTTTAAATTTATTTAATGTCGCAGCTTCCACAGCTCTCTGAGGTAGCAAATTCCATAGATTTACTACCCTCTGAGTGAAGAAGTTTCTCCTCATCTCAGTTTTGAAAGGGTAGCCCCTTATTCTAAGATTATGCCCCCTAGTTCTAGTCTCACCCATCAGTGGAAACATCCTCCCCGCATCCACCCGATCAAGCCCCCTCACAATCTTATATGTTTCGATAAGATCGCCTCTCATTCTTCGGAATTCCAATGAGTAGAGGCCAAACCTACTCAACCTTTCCTCATAAGTCAACCCCCTCATCTCCGGAATCAACCGACTGAACCTTCTCTGAACTGCCTCGAGAGCAAGTATATCTTTTCTTAAATATGGAAACCAAAACTGTACGCAATATTCCAGGTGTGGCCTCACCAGTACCCTACATAACTGAATTTAGGACTGAGATGAGGAGGACTTTCTTCACCCAGAGAGTGGTGAACCTGTGGAATTCTCTACCTCAGAAGGCAGTGGAGTCCAATTCATTAAATATATTCAAGTCGGAGTTGGATATATTTCTTAAGGCTAAAGGGATCAAGGGGTATGGGGAGAAGGCAGGGGCAGGGTACTGAATTTGGATGATCAGCCATGATCTCATTGAATGGCGGAGCAGGCTCGAGGGGCCGAATGGCCTACTCTTGCTCCTATCTTCTATGTTTCTATGTCTTTATTGCACCGGTGGGGAAACAGTCTGCTCTGTCGTAGCCAGACCTTTCCAAATTGGTACAGCATACGTTACATGTTTATACATTACAACACACATGACCATCTCATGCACAATTTATTCCTGCCACCTGATTGGACCTTGGCCCGCATGCATCTTCACTGATTGGTGAATTACATTAAAGTACCGCCTTTATTATCTGAAAAGTATATGTCCGTTATCCCTCAAGCTGTTGTTGCACCTATGACCTTTGTTTATGCCAAATGGGGTCTCATCAACATTGGACTTCTGACTCATTGTCCTCCTTTCCTGCCTCTCGAGGCCTCTTTTACTTTCAACTCATTGTTTTACTTTCCTGCCAGAACAGAACTTACATCCTCTTGGGCCTCTTATGGTTTCCACGTCCGGCTAGGTTATCAACTTAGAAAAAGCTTACTACTGAGATTATTGTCTTTATTACACCATTCAGCGAAACTGCCAGCGATGTCAGTTTAACTCTTTCCCCACTGCAATTCCAACAGTGACTACACTTTAAAAAGTACTTCATTGGCTGTGTAAAACTTTGGGAGGTCCTGAGGTCTGGAAAGGCACTGCAGAAAATGCAAATCTTTTATTTTCAGTCAGTTGGAGTTTGTTGCTGCTGATGTTAAAAATCTGAAATACTGGACTGGACTTTGATATTCTGGATTGGAAGAATAAGCCATTTGCTGTAAATTTTGCTGCAACTTGACCAATCTTAAAAAGTTGACCAAATTTAATATACCAGCATGCTTTGAGAGGTTCCTGTGGGAATTTGTGCGCAAAACTGTTCACAGAGAAAGAGGCCTTGAACGGGAACAGAGACTTTCTGCTAAAAAAAATATGTAATGCTGCCAGCTGTCTTTCAACGGGTAAGGGAAACAGACCTTTGGAAAGTTCTGTGGAGAAGAGGCTATTAGCTATTGAACTGTGAAGCCGTTGCAAAAAAACCCCAGAAACATCTTCAGACTGTGGAATGTAACCGGCCTTGACGGCCCAGGCATGCTTAATGGACGAGTGCTAAGAGGGTCTGAGAAACAACTAATGACCACCATGCCATATAGTTAGGGACAGGTACATAGTGGGAGGGTTCCCAAAATTTAGGGGTATAAAAGGTGCTGTTTCACGACACTTGGGGGCTGCAGCCGGACCACCTGGTCAGTTGTCAGAAATTGTATGTCTAGTCATTGCCGAATTGACCAATCGCTGGTGTTAATGACCAAAACATCACGTGACTACGATCACTTGAGTTTAAATTAAAGGGATAGCTCTGTGTGTGCGAAGGTATAGTCAGGATTGTTATATACGCGACACAACTGTTGGGATGCTTACTTGTAATCTCTTGCTGATTTTTAAGTAAAAGCAGTTTTTCGCAGATTTACTGGGTTTGGTGTTGTCTGTTCGATGGGCCTGAAGTTTGCAGATGACACAAAGCTGGGTGGGCATGTGTGCTGTGAGGAGGATGCCGAGAAACTCCAGTATGATTTGGACAGGTTGGGTGATTGGGCAGATGCAGTATAATGTGGATAAATGCGAGGTTATCCACTTTGGTGGCAAAAACAGGAAGGCAGATTATTATCTGAACGGCAATAGATTGGGAGAAGGGGAAGTGCAACGAGACCTGGGTGTCCTTGTGCACCAGTCGCTGAAGGTAAGCATGCAGGTGCAGCAGGCGGTTAAGGTGGCAAATGGTATGTTGGCCTTCGTAGCGAGAGGGTTCGAGTACAGGAACAAGGATGTCTTGCTACAGTTGTACAGGGCTTTGGTGAGACCACACCTTGAGTATTGTGTGCAGTTTTGGTCACCTTATCTGAGGAAGGATGTTCTTGCCATGGAGGGAGTGCAGCGAAGATTCACTAGACTGATACCTGGGATGACAGGAATGACGTATGAGGAGAGATTGGGTCGATTGGGCTTATATTCGCTGGAGTTAAGAAGAATGAGAGGGGATGTCATCGAAACTTATAAAATTCTAACAGGACTAGATAGACTAGATGCAGGAAGGATGTTCCCGATGGCCGGGGAGTCCAGAACCAGGGGTTACAGTCTAAAGATAAGGGGTAAGCCATTTAGGACAGAGATGAGGAGGAATTTCTTCACCCAGAGAGTGGTGAACCTGTGGAATTCTCTACCAAAGAAGGCAGTAGGGGCCAATTCATTAAATATATTCAAGAAGGAGTTGGATATATTTCTTAAGGCTAAAGGGATCAAGGGATATGGGGAGAAGGCAGGGACAGGGTACTGAATTTGGATGATCAGCCATGATCTCATTGAATGGCGGAGCAGGCTCGAGGGGCCGAATGGCCTACTCCTGCTCCTATCTAACATGCTTCTCTGTATTAAATTCCATCTGCCACCTGTCTGCCCATTCTGCTAGCCTTTCCATGTCCTGTTGCAGTCGATTGGTATCACCCTCACTGTTTGCCACACGCCCAAGTTTGGGGTCATCGGCAAATTTAGAAATTCTACACTGCATTGCAATATCCAGGACATTTATATGTATGTATGTATGGAGATGAGATGAGCAGGCTCGAAGGGCCGAATGGCCGACTCCTGCTCCTATTTCTTATGTTCTTAGAAGTGCAAGTCTACCTTGAACCCAGAACCTTCTGACTCTGCTATCCACTGAGCCACAGCTGACTCCAGTCTTTTACACAGTTTCATCATAACTTCCTTGCTTTTGCACTCTACGCCTCCCCTAAAGCAAGGGGAGTTATGATAATTAATTGTTAAACAGTTTTTTTTGCAGAGTGACCCAGGCTGTGTGCAGGAAACAATTTTGCAGTTCAAATTTTGCAGTTCAAAGGGAAGGGCCAGCCCCCTTGCCGCGCCATCATTGGAGGGAAGGGCCCGCCCCCTTGCCGCGCCATCATTGGTTGGAGGACGAGGCCGCCCAGTTCAGTCCTCCCAGCTCAGCCCTCTTCCTATTGGTCAGCGCTCCCGTCAGTCAGAGGCCCGGGCCGGCCTCCATCCACCTGATTGGGCCTCTTCCTCTGATGACGTCACAATCGGGCACCCGCACCGAGGAGGGCAGGTCCCGCCCCCTAGCCGCGCCGCCATTGGTTGGAGGACCAGGCCGCCCAGTTCAGTCCTCCCAGCTCAGCCCTCTTCCTATTGGTCAGCGCTCCCGTCACTCAGAATCACATTGTGCCGGCTCACTCCGCCACCCCGCGCGTTCAATCCGCTCCGTTCGGTGTCCGCGGTGGTCCCGCCCGCCCGTCTCTCAGGTTTGGTTTTTCTCGTCTTTTACTTTATAATCTCGCTCTCCGCTCCCCCCCCTCGATTTAAATCGATTCCCCAACACTTTACTTTACCCCGGCCACTGATTCCGGCCTCTTCCCCGGGCCCTGCCTTCTGTCTGCTTCCCGGAGGCTCCGCGCAGGCGCACTGGCAGCCTCGTTTTGTGGTGGGGCCGAATGAGCATGCACGGCCCCGCCGCTCCACATTTAAAGGGACACCTACCCCCTCCATATTTAAATGGACACCAACCTCTCCACATTTAAAGGGACACCCACCCCCTCCACATTTAAAGGGACACCCACCCCCTCCACATTTAAAGGGACACCCATCCCCTCCACATTGAAAGGGACACTCTCCCTCTCCACATTTAAAGGGACACCCTCTCACTCCACATTCAAAGGGACACCCACCCCTGCACATTTAAAGGGAAACCCACCCCCTCCACATTTAAAGGGACTCCCTCCCCCTCCACATTTAAAGGGACACCCACCCCCTCCTCATTTAAAGGGACACCCACCCCCTCCACATTTAAAGGTACACCCACCCCCTCCACATTTAAAGGGACACCCACCGCCCTCTCGTGTGTTTCTCTGATTAAAGGGACTGTGACAATTCCCCCAGCCACCGCACTTTAGCAAGGATGTGAAAGACCTTGACAGCCAGCCAGTGGCTCCGTTGGGAGCATCCTTGTCTCTCAGTCAGAAAGTTGTGGGTTCAAAATCCCCACTGCAGGGACTCAAGCACATAAACCTAGGCTGACATTCCGGGGCAGTGCCGAAGGAGCGCTGCACTGTTGGAGGGGCGGTGCCCTGTCGTAGGGGCAGTACTGAGGGAACGGAGCACTATGGGAGGGTAAGTACTGAGGGAGCGCCGCACTGTCGGAGGAGCAGCACGGAGGGAGCGCCGCGCTGTCGGAGGGGCAGTACTGAGGGAGTGCCGCACTGTTGGAGGGGCAGTACTGAGGGACCGCCGCGCTGTCGGAGGGGCAGTACTGAGGGAGCACCGCACTGTCGGAGGAGCACTACTGAGGGAGCGCTGCACTGTCGGAGGGGCAGTACTGAGGGAGCGCCGCACTGTCGGATGGGCAGCACTGAGGGAGTGCTGCACTGTCGGAGGGGTGGTACTGAGGAAGCGCCACACTGTCGGAGGGGCAGTACTGAGGGAACGCCGCACTGTCAGAGGGGCAGTACTGAGGGAGCACCGCAATTTCGGATGGACAGTACTGAGGGAGCGCTGCACTGTCGGAGGGGCAGTACTGAGGGAGTGCCGCACTGTCGGAGGGCCGTCTTTCGGAAGAGACGTTCAGGTGGACATAAAAGATGCCATTATTTCGAAGAAGGGCAGGAGAGTTATCCCTGGTGTCCTGGCCATTATTTATCATGCAAATTGGCTGCAGTGTTTCCCACATTACAACAGCGACTACACTTCACAACTTCATTTGATGTAAAACCGTTGATCGTGAAAGGCGCTGGATAAAGGCCAGTTTTTCTTTATTTTCTCTCCTGTATTTACATTAATTACTTATATAAACCTCTTTTACTGTCTCTTGCAAGGGAGGAATTGCAGACAGGCAGCTTAATGCAAACTTCACACGAAGATCTGATGGAGTCACTCGATTCATCAGGACCTGAATATCATCGACATATGGAAGCGGAAAGCAGCAATCAGAATGCGGACAAACTGCACACCTGTCTTGTGTGTGGACGTGGATTCAACCGAAGGTGCAGCCTAGGGAGGCACAAGTGTAACCAAAGCAAGGAGAGTCTGTGCAAATGTTGGGAATGAAGGAAGGGATTCAGTTGCCTCTCCGAGCTGGAGACTCATCAACGCCGTCACTCCGTGAAATGGCCATTCACCTGCTCCATGTGTGGGAAGGGATTCACTCAACAATCCGCCCTGCTGAGACACCGGCGAGTTCACACCGAGGAGAGGCCGTTCATCTGCTCCGAGTGCGGGAAGCGATTCACTCAGTCAACCGCCCTGCTGACACACCAGCGAGTTCACACCGGGGAGAGGCCGTTCACCTGCTCAGTGTGCGGGAAGCGATTCACTCAACAATCCACCCTGCTGACACACCAGCGAGTTCACACCGGGGAGAGGCCGTTCACCTGCTCCGAGTGCGAGAAAGGATTCAATTGTCCCTCCTCTCTGCGGAAACACCAGCTGGTTCACACTGACGAGAGGCCGTTCTCCTGCCCCGAGTGTGGGAAAGGATTCACTCATCCCTCCGCTCTGCGGGAACACCAGCGAGTTCACACTGACAAGTGGCCGTTCTCCTGCTCCGAGTGCGGGAAAGGTTTCACTCGTGCCTCCGCTCTGCTGATACACCAATGAGTTCACACTGACGAGAGGCCGTTCTCCTGCTCCGAGTGCGGGAAAGGATTCACTCGTCCCTCCTATCTGCGGCTGCACCAGCGAGTTCACACTGACGAAAGGCCGTTCACCTGCTCCGAGTGCGGGAAAGGATTCACACGTTCCGACTCTCTGCGGGAACACCAGCTGGTTCACACTGACGAGAGGCCGTTTAAATGTTCCGACTGCGACAAGAGTTTCAAATGCTCAAAGGGCCTGGAGAAGCATCGACGCATCCACACCGGGGAGAGGCCGTTCAGCTGCTCTCACTGCAGGAAGAGGTTTACGTGCTCATCCGATCTTCGGAAACACCAGATCGCCCACACCGGGAAGAGGCCGTTCCCCTGCTCAGTGTGTGAAAAGCGATTCACCAGTTCAACTCACCTGCTGAGACACCAGCGAGTTCACACCTGAGCGCACTGGTCCCATTCTGCTGTTAATCACATGAAGGACTGTTCTGTGTTAATAATGGCAATTACGGGGTCGGGGGGCGGTGGGGCCATTTGAAGATGCTGATAATAACCCCAGTAACGAGGCTGGAGTTTAAGAGGGGTCAGCCTCGGCTCAGTGGGCGACACTCTCACCTCTCGAGTCAGAAGGTCATGGGTTTGAGTCGCACTCTGGAGACTTGAGCACGTAATCTAGGCTGACACTCCAGGGCAGTACTGAGGGTGAGCTGCCCTGTCAGAGGTGCCATCTTTCAGATGCGACGTTAAACCGCTGCCCCATCTGCCCTCTCAGGTGGGTGTAAAAGATCCCGTGGCCGCTACTTT
This sequence comes from Somniosus microcephalus, assembly GCF_052327205.1. NCBI lineage: Eukaryota > Metazoa > Chordata > Chondrichthyes > Squaliformes > Somniosidae > Somniosus > Somniosus microcephalus. The sequence continues at coordinate 2,067,881 of NC_140993.1, forward strand.
GAAAAACGGAATGGGGAAAGGATCTCGACTTGGAAGATCAGGAAGTAGATGTGAAACTGTAATGTCGCTTGAAATGATTGTAAGACTGAAATTTAACTGTGACTGTAATAATTATGTTTTGTAGGTAACAGAGCGTGGGAAAAACCAGTACGAATCCAGTCTGAGGTGATTTTGGTGGTGCCTCCTGTGTCACTACCACCACAACTACCATGGTTTACGGGTCTAACAGGACCTGTCCCATCAACCAACACGTTTTTAAGTAGGAGCTGCACAGTTATGTGGCACAGTTCAGACCCGACATTCCCCTATTGTTTGAGGGTTTCAGTGAGCTCATGATACGACTGAACTCCTCCCTAAAGCATTTTTTATGTTTTGGAGCAAGACAACTGGAGAATAGATATTGAAATTGAAAGCATAAGGGACAACGCACACTGGTGGGATATTGGGCTTAATACATCAGCATGCCCTTAGGCTCGTATTATTTCACACGCTCTGGTTGTTCTCCAACTTGTAATGATTTTGTATTTGAGATATGTAACCCATGTAGTAAAACTTTGAACTATGTAAGATCAGAAGTTTGTTTAAGATCTACCCAGTTAAACACAAATGTCACAAGGTAGGGAGTCAAAAATTGTTAGGACTAATAAGACAACATAGGGACAAACATGGAAATTCCTCATTGGATTAGGATAATTTCCCATGTACTGGTCATATCCCAACTTGTAGTAATGATGTGCTTACTATTCTACACCTGCTACCTGAAACACCTAAAGTCCAATGCCCAATCACATTTAAATATGATCACAGCCCAGAACATGTTAGAGTTACATAAATGGAAGAAAAATAATCCACATATAAGATTTTAGTTTTGAGGTGTCAGCAAATGCCTCGCCCTCAAGGTAGGGATATGTAGGATAGGGTGTACCTGTAGGATTTAGTAAACATTATTAAGATTCTATAACCATTTTTATATAACTATAATATGTGAAATTGTATGTTAAGATCCTAAAAGCCTGTATAAAATGGAGAATGGCTGAGAGCAAAGCAGGATGGGATTATGCCAACCTAACTAAAAACCTCTGTTTAAAATTACTGAAGTAATGGAATGTTGTGCTAAGTTTACGGAGACGAGGAATTCAGCAATATTATGCTTAAAGAGATAAAACTAGAGAGATAGATAAGAGTTGGAGACGTCCTTCATTGGTCCAGCTATCGGATGGACCGACTGTTTTGTCAACATTCTAGGAAGTGTTCTGTGAAAAGTGAACATCTGAGATAAGGGTACTTTGTTATGCAGGGAGAAAAAGTCAGAAGGATCAAACAAGGTCATAAGATGGGTAACGAGGGAAGCAAGACTTTTTACCAGGTGTTAGAGGGTTAATTACTGCCACGTCGGCAAAACGAGATGGGAAAAGGGTATAAAGATACAGGTTTTGAACATCGAAAGTGCGCACCATGTAACCAGAGATTGATAGGAGCTTCGGTCAACAGAACACAGCAAGATCCCAAGGAAGCGTGCATGGGTCAACGGAACACAGCAAGATACATCAGGAGACTTGCGCCGTGCTCACTCGGAAGGAACACCGGGGTTTGAATGAACAGACTGTGACTATCTTCTTGTTAAGTACTACTTCTTTGTACCGGATGTTTAATGTTTAATAAACCTGTTTTACTGATACACAATATACCTGGATCCAGAGTGGTTTGTGTAGTCACGGACTGTTTTACTGATACACAATATACCTGTACCCAGAGTGGTTTGTGTAGTCACGGACTGTTTTACTGATACACAATATACCTGGACCCAGAGTGGTTTGTGTAGTCACGGACTGTTTACTGATACACAATATACCTGTACCCAGAGTGGTTTGCGTAGTCACGGACTGTTTTACTGATACACAATATACCTGAACCCAGAGTGGTTTGTGTAGCCACGGACTGTTTTACTGATACACAATATACCTGTACCCAGAGTGGTTTGTGTAGTCACGGACACATTATTGTAAGAGCTTTTGAAAGCTACATCAATTATCGGGAAAATGCTGGAATCCATTGTTAAGGAAGTGGTATCAAGTCACTTAGAAAATCATAACATGATTAGGCAGAGTCAACATGGTTTTATGAAAAGGAAATCGTGTTTGACAAATTTATTAGAGTTTTTTGAGGATGTAACTAGCAGGGTAGTTTGAGGGGAACCAGTGGATGTAGTATATTTGGATTTCCAAAAGGCATTCGATAAGGGACCACATAAAAGGTTAGGGCTCATGGGGTTGGGGGTAATATAGTAGCATGGATAGAGGATTGGTTAACGGACTGAAAACAGAGAGCAGGGATAAACAGATCTTTTTCAGGTTGGCAGGCTGTATCTAGTGGGGTGCCACGTGGATCAGTGTTGGGGCCTCAGCTATTTACAATCTATACTAATGACCTGGATGAAGGGACCGAGTGTAATGTATCCAAGTTTGCTGATGATACAAAGCTAGGTGGGACAGTAAGCTGTGAGGAGCCTTTGGACCTTCTGACAATCACTTTAAATCTGTGTCCTCTGGTTCTCAAGCCTTCCGCCAATGGGAACAGTTTCCCTCATTCTACTCTGTTCAGACCCCCTCACGATTTTGAACACCTCCATCAAATCTCCTCTCAACTGTAATGTATATACCTTTAAGGGGGGAACTACTTTTTACAGCTCATGTATACTGTAGTACCGGCAGTGACCACACCTGTATATAGCACTGAGTAGTAATCTGTACAGTTCAGTTCCGGAGTGAGCCACGTTGAGTAAACACCTGTTGTACCGTTCTCCTGCCGTCTGTGTCTTACTACTGATGGACACAACATTGGCGACGAGGCAAATTCGATCCTACCTGCAACTCTGCATCACCTCCCAGGGATTCGTTCCTGGAGACCAGTAGATTGGAGGTCAAGGCCAGAGACACGGGCATCGACCACGGGCAACTGCCCAGTCATCCAGTAGAGACTCGAGAATTGCGGGGGAGGCTGTTGAGAGCCAGGCTTGGCTTTCAAGTCGCGGTGGTCCAGCGAAATGGGCTGGCAACAAGTAGTGCGCAGACCCTTCCCAGACAGCGGCGGGCTAGAGCCCGACCGAGCGGCACAGCAAAGGGCCAAGCAGCGTCGACGGGAGAGAGAGAGAGAGGGCAGAGCACACAGGGCGCAGCCGGTGTTCAGGGGCTGAGCAGCATCGAGGAGAGGGAGAGAGACGTGCAGAAACCCGCGAGGCGCTGCCATTGCCACAAGGACCGCCGAGAGCGGCGTTGGCAGCAGTGGGGGAGGAAGGAAAGTGCGGGAGATGCCATTTTAAACCACACCCAAAATGCCGAAGAGTGGCAGTATCACCGCATTTGACAATGAAGTCGAAGATTGGACTACATATGTCGAACGAATAGAGGTATACTGCAAGGCAAATGAGGTGTCAGATGACAAGAAAGCGCCGGTATTGTTAAATTTAATGGATGCAAAGACGTATGGCTTATTACAAAATCTAGTAACCCCAGCGAAGCCAGTGGAAAAGAGTTTTGGAGACATAGTGACGATACTACAGGAACATTTAAACCCCACACCGCTGCTGATAGCAGAAAGATTCAAGTTTCACAAACGGAACCAGCATAAGGATGAAAGCAATGCTGAATATTTAACAGAACTGCACAAACTATCGAAACACTGCCAGTTTGGAACGGGACTGGCAGATACCTTAAGGGACAAGTTTGTGTGTGGGCTTCAAAGTGAAGGAACCCAGAAACGGCTTTTATCTGAAAAGGACCTTACGCTGGACAAGGCTTTCAGCATTGCGGTATCATATGAAGCAGCAGCACGGGGCGCTGCAGAGATACAACAGAGACTGCAAGAATATGGCACAAACGAAATGTCATACAGAACAGAGAAGTGCTATCGCTGCGGCAGAACAACACACGACCACAATTATTGCTGGTTCAAAGACAAAGTGTGCAGACAGTGTGGAAAAGTAGGACACATAGCACGAGTCTGCAGGTCGGGAAAGAAAACCAGCAATAAGAAATCTCCAAAAGAAAAGTACAAGAAGGTACATAAGGTGACGGAGAATAGTTCAGACAAACAAAAGAGTGACACCGACTCCGAAAACAGAGAGCTGAGTTGTCTGAAACTACATAATGTGATCACAACGGAGGATCACCGAACCATTTGGGTCACTCTCAAGATAGCAGGAGTACAGGTAAAAATGGAATTGGACACAGGATCAGCCCTAATAGTCATAAACCGACGGGACTACGAGCGGCTATTCTCACACATACACTTGAGAGACACAAAAATTATTTTGAAGATGTACACGGGGCAAAAAGTCTACCCCAAAGGAAAAATAAGGGTGACCGTTATATATAACGGTAAGGAAACACCAAAACTAGACCTGTATGTATTGCAAGATGGAGGACCACCATTACTGGGACGTGAATGGATCCGGAAAATACAGCTGGATTGGCATTCCATACAAGCACTGACTGTGGCTGCCAAAAAGGATGATGACGTCACACCTGGGCGACTGTCAAAGATCCTAACCGACGCACAAGAAGTGTTCCAGCAAGGACTCGGAACACTAAAAGGCATGACAGCAACAATTAAAATCAAAGAATACGCAAGCCCAAAATTATTTAAGGCCAGACCGGTACCTTATGCGATCCGCCCAGCTGTCGAAGCAGAGCTGGAGAGTTTGGAACGTTCAGGAGTACTGTCCAAGGTAGACTGGAGCGAGTGGGCTACACCCATCGTCCCTGTGATGAAAAAGTCGTTGAGCAGCATGCCTGGGGAACCAAGGAAGGTTCGCATCTGTGGGGACTTTAAGGTAACAGTGAACCCAGTCCTTCACACCGTGCAATATCCACTTCCGCGGATTGAAGATATTTTCACCTCGCTATCTGGAGGGAAACGCTTCACTAAGATTGATCTGGCCCAGGCGTATCTGTAAATGGAGGTAGAAGAAGCATCAAACAAATACCTCACAATCAACACCCATAAAGGTCTCTACCAATACAACCGGCTGGTATTCGGAGTAGCATCAGCTCCGGCTATTTGGCAAAGGGCAATGGAACAAGTCCTGCAAGGGATCCCAGGGACCCAGTGTTATTTGGACAACATCCTGGTCACGGGCGAAAATGACAGTGATCACCTCGCCAACCTGGAGCAGGTGCTCACTAGATTGAAGGAATATGGGCTCTGAGCTAACCGCCCCAAATGCGAGTTTTTTAAAAAACAGATCTCGTATTGTGGCCACGTTATCGATAAAGAGGGGTTACATAAGTCCCCAGAAAAGATTGAGGCAGCAGTCAAGGCTCCAGCACCGGAAAATGTGTCACAACTGAGGTCGTTCCTCGAGCTGGTAAACTACTACCATAAGTTCTTGCCAAATTTGTCTACAATACTACACCCACTGAACACCCTACTGCAAACTGGAGTGCCATGGAAGTGGAGTGACGAATGTAAACGAGCTTTCCAGAAGAGCAAAACTCTAATCACATCGAAAGAGGTATTGGCCCATTTCAACCCAGCACTACCAATTCGGTTGGCGTGTGATGCGTCACCCTACGGCATTGGAGCGGTGCTGTCGCACAAATTCTCGGACGGCTCAGAGCGGCCAATAGCCTTTGCGTCACGATCACTAACCTCAGCCGAGCGTAACTACGCCCAGATTGACAGGGAGGCCCTCAGCCTAGTGTGGGGAGTGAAAAAGTTCAATCACTATCTGCACGGGCAGAAATTCACCTTGCTCACTGACCACCAGCCTCTTGTCTCCATTTTTAATCCGAAGAAGGGCGTTACGGTGATGACTGCGCGACGACTACAAAGATGGTCACTCTTTCTAGGGGCGCACCACTATGAGATTGAATATAAGGGCACGAAACAGCATGGAAATGCTGATGGGCTATCACGCCTGCCACTGCCTACTGCGGAGGAAGCACCAGTAGTGGATCCTGTCGAAATATTTCATTCGACTATAGTTGAATACCTACCGGTAACTAACGCTCATACAGAAAAGGAGACCCGAAATGACCCGACACTGTCTCGGGTATATGATTTGACGGTGAAGGGATGGCCAGCACATGGTGACTCACTGTTGCCAGCATTCTCGACAAGAAGAGAACAGCTGTCAGTGTGCCGGGGGACCTTGATGTGTGGATCCCGAGTGGTAATTCCACCCAAGTTAAGGGATAGAGTGCTCAATGAGCTTCATGAGGGTCATCTGGGAGGGGTAAAAATGAAAAGCCTAGCCAGGGCTTACGTGTGGTGGCCGGGAATTGATAAACAAATCGAGGACCTGACCAAGAGCTGCTCAGGATGCCAGAAAGTCCAAAATGCACCACCACATGCCCCTCTACACCCATGGGAGTGGCCCTCATCTCCATGGCAACGGGTGCATATTGATTTTGCTGGTCCATTCATGGACTCAATGTTTTTAATAGCCGTGGATGCGCACTCGAAATGGCCTGAGGTCATCAAAATGTCCTCCACCACCACGGAGAAAACTATTGTAGTCCTACGGACCATTTTTGCCAGGAACGGCTTGCCAGAACAGATTTGCTCTGATGACGGACCACAGTTTCTGTCCGAAGAATTCCGGAGGTTTATGAAGAAGAATGGGGTAAGGCATTACACATCCGCCCCGTATCATCCAGCCACAAATGGATTGGCTGAGAGGTTCGTACAAACCTTTAAGAAGGCAATAAAGGCTATGTACAATGACAACATTCCACTGCAGCATAAGGTGGACAATTTCCTGTTCGCCTACCGGAATGCGACACATGCAGTCACCAACCAGGCCCCGGCCATGATGTTCTTTAACCGAAGGTTAAGATCTCGCCTGGATTTGCTCAGACCAAACGTACGAAGAGATGTTGAGAGTAAGCAATTCCAGCACATCCATGAGAAGCCAACAAGGAGCTCCAATGTAGGGCAACCAGTCTTGGCCCGCGACTACCGAACAGAAAAATGGCAGCCAGGAACGATATGCACACAGCAGGGCCCACTAATGTACACAGTGGACGTTGGGGAGAACATCGTGAGACGCCATGCTGACCAGATCCTAGAGTCACAGGAAAAAGTCAACCCCATGCCTCGCCCATACGTACCTGGTGAGGAACCCGATGTACAGGTCGCATCTACCCCAGAAACAGTAGCATCGGAAGCTGATGACCCAACTGACGACATGGTGCCAGAATTGCCTCCGCACCAAGAGCGAGACACTCGGGAAAGGCGCTATCCAGAAAGGATCAGAAAGCCTCCCCAAAGACTGAATATATAAATGGACTATTTTCAGCTAATATTGTATGTTAAAAGTGTTAATTGTAATTAGTTTGATATTTAATTGTTAAATGAGTGTTATGGTACTGTTAATCTAAAAGGGGAGGAATTGTAATGTATATACCTTTAAGGGGGGAACTACTTTTTACAGCTCATGTGTACTGTAGTACCAGCAGTGACCACACCTGTATATAGCACTGAGTAGTAATCTGTACAGTTCAGTTCCAGAGTGAGCCACGTTGAGTAAACACCTGTTGTACCATTCTCCTGCAGTCTGTGTCTTACTACTGATGGACACAACATCAACCTTATCTGCTCTAAGGAGAACAATCCCAGCTTCTCCAGTCTCTCCACGTAACTGAAGTCCCTCATCCCTGGTACCATTCTGGTCAATATCCCATTAACCTTCTCTGCTCCAAGGAGAACAACCCCAGCTTCTGCAGTCTCTCCACATAACTGAAGTCCCTCATCCCTGGTACCATTCTGGTAAATCTTTTCTGCAGCCTCTCTAAGGCCTTCACATCCTTCCTAACGTGCGGTGCCCAGAATTGGACACAATAAGAAAGAAAGATAGACGTGTATTTATAGGAACATAAGAAATAGGAGCAGGAGTTGGCCATTCGGCCCCTCGAACCTGCTCCGCCATTCAATGAGATCATGGCTGATCTTCTGCCTCAACTCCATTCACCGGCCCTATTGCCATATCCCTTGATACCCTCACTAGTCAGAAATCTATCGACTTCTGTTTTGAATATACCCAATGACTGAGCCTCCACAGCCCTCTGGGGTGGAGAATTCCAAAGATTCACCACCCTCTGTGTGAAGAAATTTCTTTGAACCTTCGTTGCACTCCCTCTATGGCAAGTATATCCTTCCTTAGGTAAGGAGACCACAACTGTACAGAATACTCCAGGTGTGGTTGGACCAAGGCTCCATATAATTGCAGTAAGACGTCTTTACTCTTATACTCAAATCCTCTTAAATAAAGGCTTGTAAAGCTCCTGTCCCTCTGGCCCTTTGAAAGGCCCGCTGACTGTGGCCCCTCTCCCAGATTCCAGCCCCAGTCCTGTGCTGCCTGCGGCCCCTCTCCCAGATTCCAGCCCCAGCCTGTGCTGCCTGCGGCCCCTCTCCCAGATTCCAGCCCCAGCCCTGTGCTGCCTGCGGCCCCTCTCCCAGATTCCAGCCCCAGCCCTGTGCTGACTGATGCAACACCTGCCCTTTTATCTCCTCCTATCCCACTGTCGTGGGCTCCAAACACTCCTTCCGGGTGAAACAGCGATTTACTTGTACTTCTTGCAATTTAATATACTGTATTCGCTGCTCACGATGCGGTCTCCTCCACATTGGGGAGACCAAATGCAGATTGGATGACCGCTTTGTGGGACACCTCCGTTCAGTCCGCAAGCATGACCCCCAAGCTTCCGGTCGCCTGTCTTTTTACTTCCCCACTCCACTCTAACCTCTCTGTCCTCGGCCTTTTACACTGTTCCAATGAAGCTCAATGTAAGCTCAAGGAACAGCACCTCAACTTTCGATTAAGCACTTTACACGCTTCTGGACTCAACAGCGAGTTCAACAATTTCAGATCATAACCTCTGCTCCTAGTTTTTCCACATGGCAGCTGTTGATGATCATTCTGCCATTTCCCATTTACACCTATTCTAAACTCATCTTTTGTTTCTTTATTTGTCCCATTAGAATCACAGAATGGTTACAGCACAGAAGGAGGCCATTCGGCCCGTCGAGCCCGTGCTGGCTCTCTGCAAGAGCACTTCAGCGAGTCCCACTCTCCCCGCCCTTTCCCCATCGCCCTGCAAGTATTTTTCCTTCGGGTACTTATCCAATTCCCTTTTGAAACCCACGATTGAATCTGCCTCCACCACCCTTTCAGGCAGTGCATTCCAGATCCTAACCACTCGCTGCGTATAAAAGTTTTTTCTGATGTCACCTTTGGACCTTCTGCCAATCACATTAAATCTGTGTCTCTGGTTCTCGACCCTTCCGCCAATGGGAACAGTTTCTCTCTATCTGCTCTGTCCAGACCCCTCATGATTTTGAACACTTCCATCAAATCTCCTCTCAACATTCTCTGCTCTAAGGAGAACAATTCCAGCTTCTCCAGTCACTCCACATAACTGAAGTCCCTCATTCCTGGTACCATTCTGGTAAATCTTTTCTGCAGTCTCTCTAAGGCCTTCACATCCTTCCTAAAGTGTGGTGCCCAGAATTGGACACAATAAGGAAGAAAGATAGACTTGCATTTATAAGAACATAAGAAACAGGAGCAGGAGTCGGCCACTGGGCCCTTCGAGCCTGCTCCGCCATTCAATGAGATCATGGCTGATCTTCTGCCTCAACTCCATTCACTGGCCCTATCGCCATATCCCTTGATGCCCTTACTAGTCAGAAATCTATCGACTTCTGTTTTGAATATACCCAATGACTGAGCCTCCACAGCCCTCTGGGGTAGAGAATTCCAAAGATTCACCACCCTCTGTGTGAAGAAATGTCTTCTCATCTCAGTCCTGAATGGCCTACCCTTTATCCTGAGGCTGTGGCCTCTGTTTCTAGACTCCCCAGCCAAGGGAAACATTCTCCCAGCATCCACCCTATCAAGCCCTGTAATAATTGTGTATACTTCAATGAGATCCACTCTCATTTTTGTGAAATCAAGAGAATACAGGTCAAGCTCACCACCATCTTCTCAAGGGCAATTAGGGATGGGCACTAAATGCAGGCCTAGCCAGCCAACGACGCCCACATCCCATCAATGAATAAAAATTAAAAAAATCTCTTCTCATACGACAGTCTCGCCATCCCAGGAATCAATCTCGTGAACGTTTGTTGCACTCCCTCTAGGGCAAGTATATCCTTCCTTAGGTAAGGAGACCAAAATTGTACACAGTACTCCAGGTGTGGTCTCACCAAGGCCCTATAGAATTGGAGGCAGTGTTGGTGGTACCTCTCCAGTGATTTGAGGTGCACTGGAGAGGTACCACCAACGCTGCCTCCACAAGATCCTGCAAATCCATTGGCAGGATAGGTGCACCAATGTCAATGTTCTCGCTCAGGCCAACATGCCCAGCATCGAAGCTTTGACCACACTCAATCAGCTCTGATGGACGGGTCACATTGTCCGCATGACCGATATGAGACTCCCAAAACATGCGCTCTACTCGGAGCTCTGGCACGGTAAGAGAGCCCCAGGTGGGCAGAGGAAATGCTTCAAGGACACCCTCAAAGCCTCCTTGAAAAAGTGCAACATCCCCACCGATAGCTGGGAATCCCTGGCCCAAGACTGCACAAAGTGGAGAAGAAGCATCCGGGAAGGCGCCGAACACCTCGAGTCTCCGGGAGCAAGCGGAAGCCAAGCGCAAGGAGCGAACGTCAACCCAAGCACCCCACCCACCTGCCCCTTCAACCACCGTCTGCCCCACCTGTGACAGAGACTGTAGGTCCCGCATTGGACTCATCAGTCACTTGAGAACTCATTTGTAATGTGTAAGCAAGTTATCCTCGGTTCCGAGGGACTGCCTAAGAAGAAGATATAATTGGAGTAAGACTTCTTTACTCCTGTACTCAAATCCTCTTGTAATGAAGGCCAGCATACCATTTGCCTTCTTAACTGCCTTTCACGATCACAGGAAGTCGCAAAGCGCTTTACAGCCAATGAAGTACTTTTGAAGTGTAGTCACTGTTGTAATGTGGGGAACGCAGCAGCCAATTTGCGCACAGCAAGCTCCCACAAACAGCAATGTGATAATGGCCATATAATCTGTTTTTTCATCATGTTGATTGAGGGATAAATATTGGGCTCAAAACACCGGGGATAACTTCTCCAAAATAGCACCACGGGATCTTTTATGTCCACCTGAGGGGGCAGACGGGGGCCTAGGTTTAACGTCTCATCCGTAAGACAGCACCCCCAACAGTGAGGCACTCCCTCAATACTGCCCCTCCGACAGTGCAGCGCTCCCTCAGTACTGCCCCTCCGACAGGGCAGCACTCCCTCAGTACTGCCCCTCCGACAGTGCGGCGCTTCCTCAGTACTGCCCCTCCGACAGTGCGGCGCTCCCTCAGTACTGCCCCTCTGACAGTGCAGCACAATGTCAGTACTGCCCCTCCCACAGTGCGGCGCTCCCTCAGTACTGCCCCACCAACAATGCGGCGCTCCCTCAGTACTGCCTCTCCAACAGTGTGGCGCTCCCTCAGCACTGCCCCTCTGACAGTGCGGCGCTCCCTCAGCAGTGCCCCTCCGACAGTGCAGCGCTCCCTCAGTACTGCCCCTCCGACAGGGCAGCACTCCCTCAGTACTGCCCCTCCGACAGTGCGGCGCTTCCTCAGTACTGCCCCTCCGACAGTGCGGCGCTCCCTCAGTACTGCCCCTCTGACAGTGCGGCGCTCCCTCAGTACTGCCCCTCTGACAGTGCAGCACAATGTCAGTACTGCCCCTCCCACAGTGCGGCGCTCCCTCAGTACTGCCCCACCGACAATGCGGCGCTCCCTCAGTACTGCCTCTCCAACAGTGTGGCGCTCCCTCAGCACTGCCCCTTTGACAGTGCGGCGCTCCCTCAGCAGTGCCCCTCTGACAGTGCGGCGCTCCCTCAGTACTGCCCCTCTGACAGTGCGGCGCTCCCTCAGTACTGCTCCTTCGACAGTGCGGCGATCCCTCAGTACTGTTCGTCTGACAGCGCGGTGCTCCCACTGAAGCACTGTACTGGAGTGTCAGCCTCGCTTTATATGCTCAAGTCCCTGCAGCGGGATTTGAACCCACAACCTTCTGACTCTGCTATCCACTGAGCCACAGCTGACTCCAGTCTTTTACACAGTTTCATCATAACTTATTGCATTTTGCATTCTACGACTCTCCTAAAGCAAGGGAAGTTATGATGAATTGTAAAAAGTTTTTTTTTTGCAGAGTGACCAAGGCTGTGTGAAGGAAACAATTTTGCATTTGAAAGAAGCTTGTATTGTAAAGCTTGTGCCCATTTGCTAGGCCCGCTGCCTGCGGCCCCTCTCCCAGATTCCAGCCCCAGCTCTGTGCTGACTGAGCTGCTCTCACCTGGGGCAGCGCGTCACAATCGGCCCCAGCACACCTGAGCTGGAGAGGAGGCCCCGCCCCCTTGCCATGCCACCATTGGTTGGAGGACCCGCCGCAAGTCGGCTCCGCCCGCGCTCTTCCTATTGGTCAGAGCTCCCGTCAGTCACAGACCCCGCGATCACGTGCTGCGGTTCACTCCACCCCCTCGCAAAACTCACTTTCCCTCACTGATTGCGGCTCTTCACCAACACCAACTTTACAAAGAAAGCTCCGCGCGGCAGCCTGGAGCTCAGGGGCCCAGCACGCAGGCACGGGGGAGGATGATTGACAGGGGCCCAGGGTGTGTGCTGAGCATGCGCGGTGCGGGCCGGGCGCCTGTGGAGCCGGAGAGGGAGGGGCCAAGGGGCACATGCGCGGGGTCAGCCACAACTCAGCGCGGCGGCCGGAGCTGATGAGAGACACAAGAACATAAGATGTAGCAGCAGGAGTCGGTCATTTGGCCCCTTGAGCCTGCTCCGCCATTCATGGCTGATCTGATCTTGGCCTCAACTCCACTTCCCTGCCCGCTCCCCATAAACCTGGACTCCCTTATCAGTCAAAAATCTGTCTATCTCCACCTTAAACACACTCAATGACCCAGCCTCCACAGCTCTCTGGGGAAGAGAATTCCAAAGGTCAGAGGCTGGGTATTCTGTGGCAAGTGTCTCACCTCCTGTCTCCCCAAAGCCTTTCCACCATCTACAAGGCACAAGTCAGGAGTGTGATGGAACACTCTCCACTTGCCTGGATGGGAGCAGCTCCAACAACACTCAAGAAGCTCGACACCATCCAGGACAAAGCAGCCCGCTTGATTGGTACCCCATCCACCACCTTAAATCTTCACTCGCTGCACCACCAGCATACCGTGGCTGTAGTGTGTACCATCTACAAGATGCACTGCAGCAACTCACCAATACTTCTTCGGCAGCACCTCCCAAACCCGCGACCTCTACCACTTAGAAGGACAAGTGCAGCAGGTGCATGGGAACACCTCCACCTGTAAGTTCCCCTCCAAGTCACACACCATCCTGACTTGGAAATATATCGCCGATCCTTCATCGTCACTGGATCAAAATCCTGGACCTCTGTCCCTAACAGCACTGTGGGAGTACCTTCACCACACGGACTGCAGCGGTTCAAGAATGCGGCTCAGCACCACCTGCTCAAGGGCAATTAGGGATGGGCAATAAATGCTGGCCTTGCCAGCGATGCCCACATCCCATGAATGTAGAGGGAGCTGTATTCTGTATCTGTATTCTGTATCTGATCCCTGCTGTACCTGTCCTGGGAGTGTTTAATGGGACAGTGCGGAGGGAGTCTTAATCTGTATCTAACCCATGCTAATCATCCACTTAATTTTTTAAATAGAGTAATAATCTATAACAATTTAATCTCATCTTCTAACCCTTTCTAAAATTGTGCTAGTTGCCCATGCGCTGAGTGTATCCGAGCATTGCTCCAATGGACGCCGCGCGGCTCATCCCGGTGTCTGAAATCACAGGAATCAACTTTCATTGATTTTCTCCTCCTCCTATTCCTTGCTCTAAATGTATCTTTGCGGTCCTCAGCCGGACGAGACAATGGCGGTGGTAGTTACCCAGCCAGCTCCACGAGGAAGAATAGGCCCTATCAATGCTGCAGGGGCCTGGTGTGCAGGCGCGGTGTGGGAGCGGGGCGGATCCCGTGCTTGCGCAGTCAGTGCTGCTAGTTGGGTGATAGCGGCGGAAGGCGGAGAGAAGATTCCGGAGCGGGGAGGTGGAGGGGCGCAGGGGAGCAATGGAACCAGTGGGGAGACTTTATAAACACACGGTGTAGGCCTCAAACCCCTGAATAAGAACCTACGGGTCCCGCGTTTGCCCCGAGTGGGGCGGCGGCTGCGGGGCTTTCTCCCGCTGACAGGCACGGGTCAACGGCCACCATCTTGATAGGCCGAGTGTGCAGTGGGACGCATGCGTGGCCCCTTGGGCCAGGGAGCAGGAGGAGAGAATGTTGTCAATTTCTGTCCTGGACTCTCAGTGATGGCTTTTGTAAACTCCTTTCACAGGCTGTGAGAAGGGCAGGATTGACAGACGGGGAAACTCAAACCAAACTTCACATCAAGATCTCAGAAAGTCACTCCATTCATCAGGACCTTTTGAGTGTGGAAAGAGAAATGTTTGGGAGGTAAGTAGGGATGACCTAAGTTCAGAAAACCAGGATGTAGAAGCGGTTTGGGTAGAGATGAGAAATAATAAAGGCAAGAAGTCACTTGTGGGAGTGGTGTACAGGCCCCCTAACAGTAACCACACGGTTGGATGGAGTATAAAGGAAGAAATAATGGGAGCTTGTCAGAAAGGTATGGCAATAATCATGGGGGATTTTAATCTGCATATATACTGGAAAAATCAGATGGGCAAAGGTAGCCTAGATGAGGAGTTCATAGAATGTTTTTGGAGTAGTTTCTTTGAACAGCACGTTCTGGAACCAACCAGAGAGCAGGCTATACTAGACCTGGTATTGTGCAACGAGCTAGGATTAATTAATGACCTCATAGTGAAGGCGCCCCTAGGTAGCAGCGATCATAATATGATTGAATTTTACATTCAGTTTGAGAGAGAGAAGAGTGGGTCCAAGACTAGTATTTTAAACTTAAATAAGGGCAATTATGAGGGCATGAAAGCAGAGCGAGCTAAAGTGAACTGGCAAATTAGGTTAAGGGATAGGTCAATAGAGTTGCAGTGGCAGACATTTCAGGGGATATTTCAAAACAAACAATATATACATTGAAACGACATAGAAAAATTCCAAGTGGAGGACCCACCATCCGTGGTTAACGAAAAAAGATAAAGATAGTATTAAACTTAAAGAAAAAGCATATAATTGTCCAAAGATGGGTGGCAGGTCAGAAGATTGGACAGAATATAAAAAACAGCAAAGAATGACTAAAGGATTAATAAGGAGAGAAACATTAGAGCACGAGAGATAGCTAGCTAGAAATATAAAAACATATAGTAAGAGTTTCTACAGATATTTTAAAAAAGAATTAACAAAGTGAGCATTGGTCCTATAGAAAGTGAGTCTGGGAAATTAATAATGGAAAATAAGGAGATGGCAGTTGAATTGAACAGGTATTTTGCATCGGTCTTCACTATAGAGGATTCAAGTAACATCCCAGAAATAGCTGTAAATCGGAAAATGGAAGGGTGGGAGGAACTCAAGAAAATTATAATCATCAGGGAAGTGGTACTGAACAAATTGTTGGAGCTGCGGGCTGACAAGTCCCCGGGTCCTCATGGACTTCATCCTAGGGTCTTAAAAGAAGTGGCTAGTGAGATAGTTGATGTGCTGGTTTTAATTTTCCAAAATTCCCTAGATTCGGGGAAGGTTCCATTAGATTGGAAAATAGTGAATGTAACTCATTTATTCAAAAAGGGAGGGAAACAGAAAGCAGGAAACTACAGGCCAGTTAGCTTAACATCTGTCATCGGGAAGATGTTAGAAGTTATTATTAAAGACGTTATAGCAGGGCACCTGGAAAAGTTCAAGGTAATTAGGCAGAGTCAACATGGTTTTGTGAAAGGGAAATCATGTTTAATCAATTTATTGGAGTTCTTTGAGGAAGTAACATGTGCTGTGGATAAAGGGGAACTGGTGGATGTACTGTACTTAGATTTCCAGGATTTGGGGAACGTTACTTAAAGGGTTGATGGGGAATGTTACTTAAAGGGTTGATGGTGGATAGGCAATGGCAAACATTTAAAGATCGCATGGATGAACTACAGAATTTGTTCATTCCTGTTTGGCATAAAAATAAAACAAAAAGGTGACTCAACAGTGGCTAACAAGAGAAATTAGGGATAGCATAAGATCCAAGGAGAGGACATATAAATTGGCCAGAAAAAGCAGCAAAACTGAGGATTGGGATTAGTTTAGGATTCAGCAAAGGAGGACAAAGGGATTAATTAAGATAGGGGAAAAAAAGTATGAGAGTAAGCTTTCAGGGAACATAAAAACTGAATGTAAAAGCTTCTATAGATATGTGAAGAGAAAAAGATTGGTGAAGTCAAGTGAAGGTCCCTTGCAGTCAGAATCAGGGGAATTTATAATGGGGAACAAAGAAATGGCAGACCAATTAAATACATACTTTGGTCTGTCTTCAAAAAGGAGGACACAAATAACCTTCCAGTGATGTCGGGGAACATAGGGTCTAATGAGAGGGAGGAACTGAATGAAATCAGTATTTTTAGGGAAATGGTGTTAGGGAAATTGACAGGGTTGAAGGCCGATAAATCCCCAGGGCCTGATAATCTACACTTAAGGAAGTGTCCCTGGAAATAGTAGATGCATTGCTGGTCATCTTCCAAAATTCTATAGATTCTGGAACAGTTCCCATGGATTGGAGGGTAGCTAATGTTACCCCATGATTCAAAAAAGGTGGTAGAGAGAAAACAGGGAATTATAAACCGGTAAGCCTGACATCGGTAGTGGGGAAAATGCTAGAGTCCATTATAAAAGATGTAATAGCAGAGCACTTGGCAAACAGTGACAGGATCTGACAAAGTCAACATGGATTTACAAAAGGTAAATCATGCTTGACTAATCTACTGGAATTTTTTGAGGATGTAACTGGTAGAATAGATAAGGGAGAACCAGTGGATGTGGTGTATTTGAAGTTTCAGAAGGCTTTCGATAAGGTCCCACGTAAGAGATTGGCGTGCAAAGTTAAAGCACATGGGAGTGGGGGTAAGGTACTGACTTGGATAGAGAACTGGTTGGAAGACAGGAAGCAAAGAGTTGGAATAAATGGTTCTTTTTACGAGTGGCAGGCAGTGACTAGTGGGGTACCGCAGGGATAGGTGCTAGGACCCCTGCTATTCACAATATATATTAATGATCTGGGCGAGGGAACTAGATGTAATATCTCCAAGTTTGCAGGCGACACAAAGCTGGGTGGGCGTGTGTGCTGTGAGGAGGATGCAAATAAACTCCAGTATGATTTGGACAGGTTGGGTGATTGGGCAGATGCATGGCAGATGCAGTATAATGTGGCTAAATGCAAGGTTATCCACTTTGGTGGCAAAAATAGGAAGACAGATTATTATCTGAACGGCAATAGATTGGGAGAAGGGGAAGTGCAACGAGACCTGCGTGTCCTTGTGCAACAGTCACTAAAGGTAAGCATGCAGGTGCAGCAGATGGTTAAGAAGGCAAATGGTATGTTTGCCTTCGTAGCGAGAGGATTCAAGTACAGGAGCAATGATGTCTTGCTGCAGTTGTACAGGGCCTTGGTGAGACCACACCTTGAGTATTGTGTGCAGTTTTGGTCGCCTTATCTGAGGAAGGATGTTCTTGCCATGGAGGGAGTGCAGCGAAGATTCACCAGACTGATACCTAGGATGGCAGGAATGATGTACGAGGAGAGATTGGGTCGATTGGGCTTATACTCGCTGGAGTTTAGAAGAATGAGAGGGGATCTCATTGAAACTTATAAAATTCTAACAGGACGAGACAGACTAGATGCAGGAAGGATGTTCCCGATGGTGGGGGAGTCCAGAACCAGGGGTCACAGTCTAAGGATAAAGAATAAGCCATTTAGGACTGAGATGAGGAGGAATTTCTTCACCCAGAGAGTGGTGAACCTGTGGAATTCTCTACCACACAAGGCAGTTGAGGCCAATTCATTAAATATGTTCAAGAAGGAGTTAGATATATTTCTTAAGGCTAAAGGGATCAAGGGGTATGGGGAGAAAGCAGGGACCAGGTACTGAATTTAGATGATCAGCCATGATCTCTTTGAATGGCGGAGCAGGCTCGAGGGGCCGAATGGCCTACTCCTGCTCCTATCTTATATGTTTCTATGAAACACTGCCTCTTGTGGAGACAGTGGATACGGGATTGTATTTGGACATCCTGTACAGTGGGAGTGCTGAAACACTGCCCCTTGTGGAGACAGTGGATACGGGATTGTATTTGGACATCCTGTACAGTGGGAGTACTGAAACACTGCCCCTTGTGGAGACAGTGGATACGGGATTGTATTTGGACATCCTGTACAGTGGGAGTGCTGAAACACTGCCCCTTGTGGAGACAGTGGATACGGGATTGTATTTGGACATCCTGTACAGTGGGAGTACTGAAACACTGCCCCTTGTGGAGACAGTGGTTACGGGATTGTATTTGGACATCCTGTACAGTGGGAGTACTGAAACACTGCCTCTTGTGGAGACAGTGGATACGGGATTGTATTTGGACATCCTGTACAGTGGGAGTACTGAAACACTACCTCTTGTGGAGACAGTGGATATGGGATTGTATTTGGACATCCTGTACAGTGGGAGTACTGAAGAAAGTCTACAAGACTAGGCTCCGGTATTCTACCCTTAACGACCCGGCTATCCGACTTTTACATGGACGAGGGTTTAATGCAGGAACCGCGGCAGCTAATCTGCGCACAGCAAGCTCCCACTAATAGCAATGCGATAATCACCAGATAATCTGTATAGCTGATGTTGGTTGAGGGATAAACATTGGCCCCAGGACATGGGGGAGAACTCCCCCCTCCACTTTCTTTTTATTTTTTACTGCCATTCCAGTTTCACCTCCTCTGTTGTGAAGGGCAGGTATGCACTGGGATACAGCTCCACAATCATAGCAAGATTAGGGCTCATGGGGTTGGGGGTAATATAGTAGCATGGATAGAGGATTGGTTAACGGACAGAAAACAGAGAGTAGGGATAAACGGATCTCTTTCAGGTTGGCAGGCTGTAACTAGTGGGGTGCCGCAAGGATCAGTGTTGGGGCCTCAGCTATTTACAATCTATATTAATTATCTAGATGAAGGGACCGAGTGTAATATATCCATGTTTGCTGATGATACAATGCTAGGTGGGACAGTAAGCTGTGAGGAGAACACAAAGAGTCTGCACAGGTATATAGATAGACTGAGTGAGTGGGCAGTAAGGTGGCAGATGGAGTATAATGTAGGGAAATGTGAGGTTATTCACTTTGGTAGGAAGAATAGAAAAACAGAATATTTTTTAAATGGTGAGAAACTTTCAAATGTTGGTGTTCAGAGAGATTTGGGTGTCCTCGTGCAAGAAACACAGAAAGCTAGCATGCAGGTACAGCAAGCAATAAAGAAGGCAAGTGGCATGTTGGCCTTTATTGCAAGGGGGTTGGAGTATAAGAGTAAGGAAGTCTTGCTCCAATTGTACAGGGCCTTGGTGAGACCACACCTGGAGTACTGTGCACAGTTTTGGTCTCCTTATCTAAGGAAGGATATACTTGCCTTGGAGGCGGTGCAACAAAGGTTCACTAGATTGATTCCTGGGGTGAGAGGGCTGTCCTATGATGAGAGATTGCGTAGAATGGGCCGATACTCTCTGGAGTTTAGAAGAATGAGAGGTGGTCTCATTGAAACATACAAGATTCTGAAGGGGATTCACAGGGTATATGCTGAGATGTTGTTTCCCCCTGGCTGGAGAGTCTAGAACCAGGGGTCACAGTCTCAGGATAAGGGGTCGGCCATTTTGGCCTGAGATGAGGAGGAATTTCTTCTCTCAGAGGGTTGTGAATCTTTGGAATTATCTGCCCCAGAGGGCTGTGAATGCTGAGTCTTTGAGTATATTCAAGGCTGAGATCGATAGATTTTTGGACTCCTGGGGAATCGGCGGGAGGCGCGAGCTGGAAGCTTGAAAAAGCTTTAGAGACCAGGTAAGGCCTCAGACCGCGGGTGTCGGCGGGAGGCGCGAGCGGGAATCTTGAAAAAGCTTCAGAGACCCAGGTAAGGCCTCAGACCGTGGGTGTCGGCGGGAGGCGCGAGCGGGAAGCTTAAAAAGGCTTCAGAGACCCAGGTGCGGCATCGGCAGCAGGTGGAGGCGGAGCAGCGCGGCAGAGCGACTACAAGAGGCCCCAGAGGCTCAGGTAGACCTCAGTGCGGCATCGGCAGCGGGTGGAGGCGGAGCAGCGCGGCAGAGCGACTACAAGAGGCCCCAGAGGCTCAGGTAGGCCTCCGTGTGGCATCGGCAGCGGGTGGAGGCGGAGCAGCACAGCAGAGCGACTACAAGAGGCCCCAGAGACTCAGGTAGGCCTCAGTGCGGCATCGGCAGTGGGTGGAGGCGGAGCAGCACGGCAGAGTGACTACAAGAGGCCCCAGAGGCTCAGGTAGGCCTCAGTGCGGCATCGGCAGCGGGTGGAGGTGGAGCAGTGCAGCAGAGCGACTACAAGAGGCCCCAGAGGCTCAGGTAGGCCTCACCAATCTCCAATCTCAGGCAAGGAGAGAGGTAAAAAGTATTCAAGCTGTGACGTCACCACAAAACAGGTAGGTGATTGGTTGGAGTATTTCTCTCATTTTAAAACTTTAAGTCTGTGGTTTATAGTTCTTAAGGTTGCTGTGGTGTACCAAGGCCTTTCTGGTGCAGAGTGACTGTTGGTAAACCATTTAACTGGTGTAACTAGAGGGATTGATTTAATTTAAATCCAATTAATTAAAGGGGATACTAGCATCTAAAATCGGGCAGAGGGTGTCCATAACTAACAATAAAAAATTTAATTAATTAAATAGAATGGAGCAGGTGAAGTGTTACTGTTGCGAGATGTGGGAGCCGGTGAACCCCATTGAGGCTCACGGTGATTACGTCTGTGACAAGTGTCTGCTGCTACAGGAACTCCAGCTCCGTGTTGATGAGCTGGAGTCTGAGCTTCAGACACTGCGACACATCAGGGAGGGGGAGAAGTACCTGGACTCTGTGTATCAGGAGGTGGTCACACCTATGAAGTTAAGTAATTCAGATGTAGCCCATGGTCAGGGACAGGACGGTGTGACTACGAGTGAGGCAGGTATGGGGATCCAGGAGGTAGAGCTGGAGGAGCCGCAGCCCTTGCTCTTGACCAACAGGTTCGAGGTTCTTACTCCCTGTGGGGACAGGAGCAGGGACTGCAGGGAGGATGAGCAACCTGGCCACAGCACCATGGAATGGGGGGCCATTCAAGAGGAGGGAGTAAATAGAAATGTTGTAGTGGTAGGGGATAGTATTATTAGGGGGATAGATAGAGTTCTCTGCAGCCGAGAGCGAGAGTCCCGAAGGCTGTGTTGCCTACCCGGTGCCAGGGTTAAGGACATCTCCTCTGGGCTGGAAAGAAACTTGCAGTGGGAGGGGGTGGATCCAGTTGTCGTGGTCCATGTTGGTACAAATGACGTAGATAGGACTAGGAAGCCGGTTCTGTTAAAGGAGTATGAGCAGCTAGGAGTCAAATTAAAAAACAGAACCTCAAGGGTAATAATCTCTGGATTATTACCTGAGCCACGAGCGAATTTGGCTAGGACAAATAAAATTAGAGAGTTAAATGCGTGGCTCAAAGACTGGTGTGGGAGAAATAGGTTTTGCTTCCTGGGACACTGGCACCAGTACTGGGGCAGGAGGGAGCTGTTCCATTGGGACGGGCTTCACTTGGCCAGTGCTGGGACTAGAGTCCTGGCGGATCATATAACTAGGGCTGTAGAGAGGGCTTTAAACTAACTAGTCGGGGGGAGGTTCCGAGAGAGCAAATAATAAAAATGACAACAGAGAAGGTCATAGACTTAGGTAGCAGTGGGGAAATTAAAAACCAGAGTGTGTCAGGAAGGGGCAGAAGGTACGGAGTGAAAGGTAAAGTAATAAAAAGGGCAAAAGCAGGAACTAAGTGTCACAAAACATATTTGAAAGTTCTCTATCTGAATGCACATAGCATTCGTAACAAAATAGATGAGTTAATGGCACAAATAACTACATATGGGTATGATCTTGTGGCCATTACAGAAACATGGCTGCAGGGTGACAATGCCTGGGAATTAAACATACCAGGTTATTTAACGATCAGGAAGGACAGGCAGGAAGGAAGGGGAGGTGGGGTGGCTATGTTAATAAAGGAAGGAATCACTGTAATACAGAGAAATGATATTGGGTCAAAAGATCAGGACAATGAAACAGTTTGGGTGGAGATAAGGAATAATAAGGGGAAAAAAACACTAGTGGACGTAGTTTATAGGCCTCCGAACAGTTGCAAATCTGTTGGACGGAGTATCACCAGGAAATAATTGAGGCTTGTAATAAGGGAACATCTATAATTATGGGGGATTTTAACTATCATATTAATTGGACAAATCAAATTGGGCAGGGCTGCCTTGAGGATGAGTTCATTGAGTGTATTAGGGATGGGTTTCTTGAGCAGTATGTAACTGAACCGACCAGGGGGCAAGCAACCTTAGATCTGGTCCTGTGTAACGAGACAGGATTAATTAAAAATGTCCTTGTAAAGAATCCCCTTGGAATGAGTGACCATAACATGGTCAATTAGAGAGTGAGAAGGTTGGATCTCAAACAAGTGTGCTAAGCTTGAATAAAGGAGACTATGAAGGTATGAGAGCGGAATTGAGTAGAGTGGATTGGGAAAATAGATTAAAGTGTAAGACGATACATGATCAGTGGTGTACATTTAAGGAGTTATTTTACAAATTCCAAAAAAAATATATTCCACTGAGAAGAAAAGGGTGTAAAAGAAAAGACAGCCATCCGTGGCAAAGTAAAGAAATTAAGGATAGTATTCGACTAAAAACAAGGGCATATAAGGTAGCCAAATCTAGTGGGAGGATAGAGGATTGGGAAAACTTTAAAAGACAGCAAAAAGTAACAAAAAGATTGATTAAGAAAGGGAAGATAGATTATGAAAGTAAATTAGCAAAAAACATAAAAACAGATAGTAAGAGTTTTTATAGTTATATAAAAAGAAAAAGGGTGGCTAAAGTAAATGTTGGTCCCTTAGAGGATGAGACCGGGAAATTAATGGTGGGAAATATGGAGATGGCAAAAACACTGAATGAATATTTTGTATCAGTCTTTACAGTAGAAGACACTAAGAATATCCCAACACTGGACAAACAGGGGGCTATAGGGGGGGAGGAGCTAAACATGATCAAAATCACTAAGGAAGTGGTACTCGGTAAAATAATGGGACTCAAGGCCGATAAATCACCTGGACCTGATTGTAAAGTCTGTGGGTTGTTTAGTTAATTAATACACAGACTCCAAGAGTAACTTAAAACAGGACTTTACTATTCGAAGGTCAGGGCGAATCTGCCCAATAACTCCTGGCACAACACTTGTATACTGGTGTGGTCACCGTCGGTATTACCGTATACAGAAGCCAAACAAAGTAGTGCCACACCTAAAATAGTTCTCTTAAAGGTGAACGGTTACATACAATAGTTCTCTTAAAGGTAGACGGGTACATACACTACAATCCTCCCTTTTTAGCTTACAACATACTTATTCCCCATTAAACATAACATATGATCAACATCATGTAAAACAATTCACAGATATAGTCTCTGCGGGAAACAGTTCACAGATTCAGTCTCTGCGGGAACAGTTCACAGATTCAGTCTCTGGTCTTGACTCGGTCCGAACAACATCTCTGTGGTGTAGCCAGTTCACATTTCTAGCGTGACTCATCCAATAGTCTTTCCCTTGGCTTAACAGCTTGAACTTCCGTCCTACTGAACCAGCAGTGCTGACTTTTACAAACAGCTGGACTGCCTTGGTAATTTTTCCTACTTTCCAACTGATTTGGCCCCCTTCGTGGGGCCCACGTGCATGATCTGATAGAAGTGATAATGATTTAGATGGTTATCGTCTTCTGCATCGTCTTTTTCTTTTCTGCTTCTTGGAGACTCTCGGGGCTCCCTTATCCGCTGCCAGCTGTAGCGCCACCATCTCCCTATGTTCCTTAGACTTTAAGTGCTTCATCCTGATTTCTGCACTTTGGGAGTTTTCATCACAAGCTGGGCAGACCAAGTCATCGTAATATTCCGTGTCACTCAACAGGTCATGGTAATATTCGGTGTCGTCCTGAGCTAGTCTAGCGAGAGGGCCTGCTACTTCTTCCGTACCCAACTGGACGTTAGCTGACTGTTGTTCCCTCCCTAGACATCTTTCCTGAAGAGACGTCTTCATGCGTTCATATTCATCCCGCTCTTCCTGGGTTTCCTGCAAATCCTTCACTAATGACCTCGTTTGTGATTTCAAGACTTCCCCTTCCCTTGGGGATTGATTGATCAGGCTATTCAATCCTTCTACTGGAGCAGCTGTTTCAACATTCTGCTGTTCACATTGACGTGATTCAGCGTACTTTTGGCATCCCTGTAAAATCTGTGTTGCAACCTCAGCTATTTCCATAACTTTTGAGAGCTCCGAACTCCTTCCCTTTGAAGATTGAAGCTCGTGTTCAGATTGTTCCCATTGTAGAGTCTTGTCCTTCAGCATATGAAGGAGTTGGCTGACCGTTAACTCTTCCACGGGAACACTGTGGGTCAGAGTCTTCTCCATTTCATCCACCTTTTCCTCCAATGCTATCACCTTCTTTTCCTCTTGTACTTTGGCTTCCAGCGCTCGGAGAAGTTGCGCCTTGATGCTCTCTAGCTCATGTTCAGAGGCCATTCTTACAGTCTCTGTGTTTCTTACAGTTCCCTTTTCTTCCACTGAACGGATTCCCAGTTGAATCTGTTCTTCAAGTTGTTGAATCTCGGTCATTGCCGCCCCATATTTGTCTTGGGTTTCCTTTAATATTTTTATGAGCTCTTGTACATCTTGTCTTTCATGTTCTGCCATGTCTTTCACCTCTAATTTCTCATCTATGGATGGAAATTCTACCGATGAGTCTGTCTTGGCCTTGAGCTCATCAAGAATTTCCTGCAGCCTTTGGACTTCTTGTTCATGTTCAACCTTCAGTTGCTCATATGCTTCCACTGAAACTAGCTTTTCGGAGGTTGCCGAGTTAACCCCTTCCAGAATTGTAGCCTGGGCCTGTTCATACTGTTCTTTCAACTTCTCACACTCTGCTTGTAAGGAGTCGTAGAGAAGAACTGGAATAAAATCCTGGCTTCCTGAAGATTCCTCTTCATTTGCTTCTTCCTGCAAATATTGTAACTCCTGAACAGCATAAGGGAGATGTGATCGGTAATTGGTCACGATGGCTCTATGGTCGCTCTCTGCTTGAGCTAGCTGCTTCTGTTATCTTTCCAGATTCTCCCATTCGGTGTCATAGAACTTTTTCATTGTTTTCATCTCTTGTACGAGACGGTAACTCAATTGTTCTAATTGTTGTCGTAATTTGAAATAAGTTTGAGTCCGAGCTCGGTGTTCTTCCATCATGGATATGTCCGTAACTTGAACAGGCTCAGAATTTTCTGTCAAACTAGGTTGTCGTTGTTCGGTGGAGTTCTGTTCTGAAACTTTGTTCTTCTCTGGAGCATAAGCCTTTATGCATGCCTTTGTTTTTCCAACCTTCGTCGGCAAGTCCATTTCAGCCTTGTCTTTCATATTTGGGTTGGTCGTATCGTCATCCGTTTCAGAATCTGAGCTGATTGTCTGCACCGAGTCCTCACTCGTTATGGCTTTTAGATAGTGCCATTCCATGTCTATTTTCTTGATCCACTCCCATCCTAGAAGTGGTGGTCCTCCCTCATGTAGTACGTATAAGTTCATTCTTGGGTGTTCTTTACCCCTATCTCTCACTTTGACTCTTATCTTTCCCATGGGGTATACTTTATGCCCCGTGTATGTCTGCAATACGAACTTGGTATCTCTTAAGGGTATATGTGAGAATAGCCGGTGGTAATCCCTTCGATTTATGACTGATAGAGCTGATCCAGTGTCCAACTCCATTTTCACTTGGATTCCAGCTATTTTTAGCATGACCCAGATAGTTTGTAGGTCAGCTTCCTTACTCACATTGTGAATTCTCAGACTACCCAGCTCCTGGCCGTTTGGGTCTGAGTCTGAATTCTGTTCATCTGAACTCTTCTCAGCCACCTTGTGTACCTTGTTGTACTTTTCCTGTGATGGCTTCCTTTGGTTGTTGGTCCTTTGGTTGTTGGTCTTCTTCCCTGACCGGCATACCTTAGCTATGTGACCCAGTTTGCCACATTTCCTACATTCCTGGTTCTTAAACCAGCATTGGTTCTGGTCGTGTGTTGTCTTCCCACAACGATAGCATTTTGTTGTTGTCGAGGTAATTTGATCCACACTTAGTGCTGCTGTCTTTAGCTGCATTTCCGCAGTTCCCTTCGCTGCGGCTTCGTGCGATGCTGCAATAAGGACAGCCCTGTCAAGTGTAAGGTCGTTCTCTTCGAGTAGTCGCTTTTGCGTTCCTTCCTTTGCCAACCCACACACGAACTTGTCTCGCAATGCCTCTGTCAGATTCCCTCCAAACTGGCAGTATTTCGCTAGTCTACGCAGTTCGACCAAGTATTCTGCGTTGCTTTCGTCTTTCCGTTGCGTTCTCGCATAGAATTTGAATCGTTCCGCCAACATCAACGGTGTGGGGTTCAAGTGATCCTTCAGAACAGCCACAATATCATCGAAAGTCTGATCCGCCGGTTTAGCTGGTGATAGTAGATGCTTCAAGAGCCCGTATGTCTTCGCGCCCATCGAGTTTAGCAAGGTTATAGCTTTGTCATCTTCTTCTATTTTATTGGCCTCACAATAGATCTCGATGCGTTCCACGTACGTGGCCCAGTCTTCTACCTCAGCATTAAAATCGTTGATGTTACCACGCTTAGGCATTTTCCTTTTTTTTTCCTAAGATGGCGGTTTTCCCGCGAAAATGGCGGTTTCCCGCGCTTATCTTCTCTCCCCGCCCACTTCAATGGCGGTTTCCCGCTTCTGTCTTCTTCCCCGCCTAATGGCGGCTTCCCGCGTTTCTTCCCTAGTGGGAGGGGTACACTTTCCCCCACAGGCGATGGCCGCTGGCTTTCAGATTCACAGCCTGCGTGTCGGCTTCAGTGCTTTCCCTTTTCTCGGCAAGGCAACCGGCGCTGGGTACACCCCGTTGACGGCGAACAGGTTCAGCCGCTGGGCTGGCTCTCGCTCAGTTCCCCTTGCTCGGGCTCGGTCTCTCTCCCGCTCTCTCGGCTCTACCGGCGCTGGGTACACCCCGTTGACGGAGAACAGTTTCAGCCGCTGGACTGGCTCTCGCGCAGTCTCCCTTGGTCGGCTCTTCCTCTCCCGCTCGCTCGGCTCCCAAACGCCTCTCCCAGCCGTCTCGCAGTCCAGTGCTTCCCTCCCCGGCTGCGGCTGAGTTTTTATATCTTCCCACGCCTACGCTCCCGGTCGCAGCGCTTCGTGGCTTCGGTCGCTGCCCGGCCTTTTTCGCCGGTCGCGGTCTAGCTGTCTCACGACGCCGTTGAGTCCCCAGCCTGTCTGTACTGCGGCTTCCTTGCTCCACGCTGCCCCAGTCTCAGCGCCTCTGGGCCCGACTTCTGTCCGGCTCCTTTCCCCCTCGACCGTGGTCGAGCGCACCGCCCTTATCCTCCGGTTATTCTTCTTACTTTTCCCTTACTCACAGTCACCGTGGCCGCCTTGCTTCTTGTGCTGATCGGCTCACTCCTCACCATGGCAGAAGGGACAGTCAGTGCCTGTTGCTGATGGAAGTCTTTGTCTCTGAATTCTTCCTCCTTTCCAGCTCTGCAGACTCGAGTTTTCTCCCAGCAGAATGACGAGGGCGGTTGCCTCTTCTCGACGCTCGTTAACTGCTTCGGAATTATTGTTGCCACAGGGTACGATCGGACTCGTCGCCACTGTAAAGTCTGTGGGTTGTTTAGTTAATTAATACACAGACTCCAAGAGTAACTTAAAACAGGACTTTACTATTCGAAGGTCAGGGCGAATCTGCCCAATAACTCCTGGCACAACACTTATATACTGGTGTGGTCACCGTCGGTATTACCATATACAGAAGCCAAACAAAGTCGTGCCACACCTAAAATAGTTCTCTTAAAGGTGAACGGTTACATACAATAGTTCTCTTAAACGTAGACGGGTACATACACTACACTGATGGCTTACATCCTAGGGTCTTGAGGGAAGTGGCGGTAGGGATTGTGGATGCATTGGTAATAATTTTCCAAAACTCCCTGGAATCAGCAAAGGTCCCAGCAGACTGGAAAACTGCTAATGTAATGCCCTTATTTAAAAAGGGCAGTAGACAGAAGGCTGGAAACTATAGACCGGTTAGCCTAACATCTGTGGTAGGTAAAATATTGGAGTCCATTATTAAGGAGACAGTAACAGGACATTTGGATAATCATAATTTAATAGGACAAAGTCAGCATGGTTTTATGAAGTGGAAGTCATGTTTGACAAATTTGCTGGAGTTCTTTGAGGAAGTAACATATAGGGTGGATAAAGGGGAACCAGTGGACGTAGTGTATTTAGACTTCCAAAAGGCATTTGACAAGGTGCCACACAAAAGATTATTGCTTAAGATAAAAAATCACGGGATTGGGGGTAATATTCTGGCATGGATAGAGGCTTGGCTATCTAACAGAAAGCAGAGAGTTGGGATAAATGGTTCATTCTCGGACTGGCAATCAGTAACTAGTGGTGTTCCACAGGGGTCAGTGCTGGGTCCCCAACTCTTTACAATCTATATTAACGATTTGGAGGAGGGGACCGAGTGTAACATATCAAAGTTTGCAGATGATACTAAGATGGGAGGGAAAGTAGTGAGTGAGGAGGACATAAAAAACCTGCAAGGGGACATAGACAGGCTAAGTAAGTGGGCAGAGATTTGGCAGATGGAATACAATACTGGAAAGTGTGAGGTTATGCACTTTGGCAGGGAAAATCGTAGAGCAAGTTATTATCTTAATGGCAAGAAACTGGAAAGTACTGAAGTACAAAGGGATCTGGGGGTCCTGGTGCACGAAACTGAAAAGGTTAGTATGCAGGTGCAGCAAGTGATTAAGAAGGCCAATGGAATGTCGGCTTTCATTGCTAGGGGATAGAATATAAAAATAGGGAGGTATTGCTTCAGTTGTACAAGGTATTGGTGAGACCGCACCTGGAATACTGCATACAGTTTTGGTGTCCATACTTAAGAAAGGACATACTTGCTCTCGAGTCAGTACAAAGAAGGTTCACTCGATTAATCCCGGGGATGAGGGGATGGACATATGAGGAGAGGTTGAGTAGATTGGGACTCTACTCATTGGAGTTCAGAAGAATGAGAGGCGATCTTATTGAAACATATAAGATTGTGAAGGGGTTAGTCATAGAGTCATAGAGTAATACAGCACGGATAGAGGCCCTTCGGCCCATCGTGTCCATGCCGGCCATCAAGCCCTGTCTAATCTAATCCCATATTCCAGCATTTGGCCCGTAGCCTTGTATGCTATGGCATTTCAAATGCTCATCCAAATGCTTCTTAAATGTTGTGAGGGTTTCTGCCTCCACAACCCTTTCAGGCAGTGAGTTCCAGACTCCAACCACCCTCTGGGTGAAAAAGTTCTTTCTCAAATCCCCTCTAAACCTCCCGCCCTTTACCTTGAATCTATGCCCCCTAGTTATTGACCCCTCTACTAAGGGGAAAAGCTCCTCAGCATCCATCCTATCTATGCCCCTCACAATTTTGTACACCTCAATCATGTCCCCCCTCAGCCTCCTCTGCTCCAAGGAAAACAAACCCAATCTGCCCAGTCTCTCTTCATAGCTGAAGCGCTCCAGCCCTGGTAACATCCTGGTGAACCTCCTCTGCACCCTCTCTAACGCGATCACATCTTTCCTGTAGTGTGGCGACCAGAACTGCACACAGTATTCCAGCTGTGGCCTAACCAATGTTTTATACAGCTCCATCATAACCTCCTTGCTCTTATATTCTATGCCTCGGCTAATGAAGGCAAGTATCCCATATGCCTTTTTTACCACCTTATCCACCTGTTCCGCCGCCTTCAGGGATCTGTGTACCTGCACACCCAGATCCCTCTGACCCTCCGTCTTGCCTAGGGTCTTTCCCTTCATTGTGTATTCCCTTGCCTTGTTAGACCCCCCAAAGTGCATCACCTCGCACTTTTCCGGGTTAAATTCCATTTGCCACTGTTCCGCCCATCTGACCAACCCATCTATATCGTTCTGCAGACTGAGGCTACCCTCCTCGCTATTTACCACCCTACCAATTTTAGTATCATCCGCGAATTTACTGATCATACCCTTTACATTCATATCCAAGTCATTAATGTAGACCACAAACAGCAAGGGACCCAGCACCGATCCCTGTGGTACCCCACTGGCCACAGGTTTCCAGTCACAAAAACAACCTTCGACCATCACCCTCTGCCTTCTGCCACTAAGCCAGTTTTGTATCCAATGTGCCAAGGCACCCTGGATTCCATGGGCTCTTACCTTCTTGACCAGTCTCCTGTGCGGGACTTTATCGAAGGCCTTACTGAAATCCATGTATACCACATCCACTGCGTTACCCTCATCCACACACCTAGTCACCCCCTCAAAAAATTCAATCAAATTAGTCAGACATGATCTTCCCTTGACAAAGCCATGTTGACTATCCCTGATTAATCCTTGCCTCTCCAAGTGGAGACAAATTTTGTCCCTCAGGATTTTTTCCAGTAATTTTCCTACCACTGATGTTAGGCTCACTGGCCTGTAGTTCCCCGGTTTTTCCCTACTACCCTTCTTGAATAATGGTACGACATTAGCGGTTCTCCAGTCCTCTGGCACATCCCCTGTGGCCAGAGAGGTCCTGAATATATGTGTTAGAGCCCCCGCAATCTCCTCCTTTGCCTCACACAGCAGCCTGGGGTACATTTCATCCGGGCCTGGGGATTTATCCATTTTTAGGCCAGCTAAAACCGCCAATACCTCCTCCCTCTCGATGTTAATATGTTCGAGCATATCACAGTCCCCCCGCCCTATTTCTATGTCTACATCGTCCTTCTCCATAGTGAAAACAGATGCAAAAAATTCATTTAGAACCCCTCCTACATCTTCCGGCTCCACACACAGATTGCCACTTTTGTCCCTAATGGGCCCTATTTTTTCCCTAGTTATCCTTTTACCCTTAATATACTTATAAAACATCTTCGGATTTTCCTTTATTTTGCTCGCCAGTGTTATTTCATGGCCCCTCCTTGATCTCCTAATTTCTTTTTTAAGTATCCCCCTGCACTTTTTGTACTCCTCTAGGGCTTCCTCCGTCTTTAGCCTTTTGTATCTACCAAAAGCCCTCCTTTTTTTCCTAATCCATTCCCGTATATCCCCTGACATCCACGGTTCCCTGTGGTTTTTGGAACCACTCTTGACATTTATGGGAACATGTTGCCCTTGTATGATCTCAATCTCCCTTCTGAAAGCCTCCCATTGCTCCGATGCGGATTTTCCTACAAGTAGCTGATCCCAGTCCATTTTGGCCAGATCCTGCCTTATCCTATTAAAATCGGCCTTCCCCCAATTTAGAACCTTTATTTCCGGCCCATCCCTGTCCTTTTCCATGACCACCTTAAATCTTACCATATTATGGTCACTATCACCAAAGTGCTCACCTACTAGCACTTTTTCCACTTGGCCGGCCACATTCCCTAGAATTAGGTCCAGTACCGCCCCCTCTCTTGTAGGACTTTCTACATGCTGGCTCAAAAAGCTCTCCTGGATGCACTTTAAGAATTCTACACCCTCTGAGCCTTTCACACTTTGACTATCCCAGTTAATATTGGGGAAGTTGAAATCCCCCATTATTATTACCCTATTATTTGCACATTTCTCTGAGATTTGCCTACATATCTGTTCCTCTATTTCCCCCTGACTGTTTGGAGGCCTATAGTACACTCCCAGCAAAGTGCTTGCCCCCTTTTTGTTTTTAAGCTCCACCCATATGGCCTCATTAGAGGACCCTGCTAATATATCATCCCTCCTTACTGCAGTAATTGACTCCTTAATTAATATTGCGACACCCCCTCCTCTTATACCTCCCCCTCTGTCTCGCCTGAAGATTCTGTACCCCGGAATATTGAGCTGCCAGTCTTGCCCCTCCCTCAACCATGTCTCCGTGATAGCAACAATATCATACTCCCATGTGTTTATCAACACCTTCAGTTCATCCACCTTATTTGCAAGACTCCTTGCATTAAAATAGATGCCATCCAGCCTTGCCCTTATATATTTGCCCTGTCTACCAAGCTGACTTGTTTTTTCCTCCATAATTGGCAGCACATCCCCCCCTATTTCAGCTTCCCTCTGTATCCCATCCCCCTGCCAAGTTAGTTTAAACCCCCCCCGACAGTGCTAGCAAACCTCCCCGCAAGGATATTTGTCCCGCTCTGGTTCAGGTGCAACCCGTCCGACTTGTACAAGTCCCACCTTTCCCAGAAGCAGGCCCAGTGATCCAGGAAAGTAAAACCCTCCCCCCTACACCAACTCTTTAGCCACGCATTCATCTGCTCTATCCTCCCATTCCTATACTTACTAGCACGTGGCACTGGGAGTAATCCAGAGATTACACCCTTTGAGGTCCTGCCCTTTAATCTGTTACCTAGCTCCCTAAATTCTTGATGCAGGACCTCATCCCTCTTTTTACCTATGTCGTTGGTACCAATGTGGACCACGACCACTGGCTGTTCACCCTCCCCCTCCAGAATGCCCTGCAGCCGCTCAGTGACATCCTTGACCCTGGCACCAGGGAGGCAACAAACCATCCTGGAGTCATGTTTGCGGCCACAGAAACGCCTATCTGTTCCCCTTACTATAGAATCCCCTACCACTATTGCTCTCCCACTCTTTTTCCCCCCCTCCTGGGCAGCAGGAGCACCCCCAGTGCCAGGAAGTTGGCTGCTGCTGCCTTCCCCTGGTGAGTCATCCCCCTCAACAGTATCCAAAGCGGTATACCTGTTTGAAAGGGGGATGTCCGCAGGGGTTCCCTGCACTACCTGCCTGCCTTTGTTGCTCCGCCTGATGGTCACTCCCTGTGCTGCCCTACCCTGAGGCGTGCACAACTCGCTAAACGTGGTATCCACGAGCCTCTCAGCATCGCGCATGCTCCACAACCCATCCACCCGCAGCTCGAGCGCCGCAATGCGGTCTACAAGTAGCTGCAGCTGGATGCATTTCCCGCACACATGGTCATCAGGGACACTGGCAGCGTCCCTGATTTCCCACATGGAGCAAGAGGAGCAGAACACGGGTCTGAGCTCTCCTGCCATGACTTACTCCTTTAATTAATTTAAAAATTAATTCAATACCCCAGTTACAGATATACTCTAGGGCGCTTTATTTACCAACTGTCCCCACTACACCTTAATCCCGAGAAATTTAACACCACAGAATTCAAGCTTGTACTGAAAAGAGAGAAATACTCACCAACCAATCACTTACGTGCTCCCTGGTGACGTCACACTCTGATTATTTTTTACCTCTCTCCTCTGATGTTGATTTGGTCGGGCTTCTGCTTTGGCGCCGGTTTTTAAGCCGGGCCTCTGCTGCTCTCCGCTGCTGCTCCCTGCCCGAACTGGTCGGGCTTCTGCTTTGGCGCCGGTTTTTAAGCCGGGCCTCTGCTGCTCTCCGCTGCTGCTCCCTGCCCGAACTGGTCGGGCTTCTGCTTTGGCGCCGGTTTTTAAGCCGGGCCTCTGCTGCTCTCCGCTGCTGCTCCCTGCCCGAACTGGTCGGGCTTCTGCTTTGGCGTCGGTTTTTAAGCCGGGCCTCTGCTGCTCTCCGCTGCTGCTCCCTGCCCGAACTGGTCGGGCTTCTGCTTTGGCGCCGGTTTTTAAGCCGGGCCTCTGCTGCTCTCCGCTGCTGCTCCCTGCCCGAACTGGTCGGGCTTCTGCTTTGGCGCCGGTTTTTAAGCCGGGCCTCTGCTGCTCTCCGCTGCTGCTCCCTGCCCGAACTGGTCGGGCTTCTGCTTTGGCGCCGGTTTTTAAGCCGGGCCTCTGCTGCTCTCCGCTGCTGCTCCCTGCCCGAACTGGTCGGGCTTCTGCTTTGGCGCCGGTTTTTAAGCCGGGCCTCTGCTGCTCTCCGCTGCTGCTCCCTGCCCGAACTGGTCGGGCTTCTGCTTTGGCGCCGGTTTTTAAGCCGGGCCTCTGCTGCTCTCCGCTGCTGCTCCCTGCCCGAACTGGTCGGGCTTCTGCTTTGGCGCCGGTTTTTAAGCCGGGCCTCTGCTGCTCTCCGCTGCTGCTCCCTGCCCGAACTGGTCGGGCTTCTGCTTTGGCGCCAGTTTTTAAGCCGGGCCTCTGCTGCTCTCCGCTGCTGCTCCCTGCCCGAACAGGTGGATGGATGGATCGGGTGGATGCGGGGAGGATGCGGGGAGGATGTTCCCGATGATGGTTGAAACTAGAACTAGGGGGCATAATCTTAGAATAAGGGGCTGCTCTTTCAAAACTGAGATGAGGAGGAACTACTTCACTCAGAGGGTGGCAGGTCCATGGAATATGCTGCCCCAAAAAGCTGTAGAAGCTACATCATTACATAAATTTAAAACAGAAATAGACAGTTTCCTAGAAGTAAAGGGAATTAAGGGTTATGGGGAGCGGGCAGGAATTTGGACATGAGTCCAGGTTCGGATCGGACATGGCCCTGTGGGTAGCGGAGCGGGCCCAGGGGCCGTGTAGCCTGATCCTGCTCCTATTTCGTGTGTCTAATTCTGTTAGATTCAGGAGATGGTTCTGTGATAGTAGATTGGCGGTTAGGATCAGATCAGCCATGATCTTATTGAATGGCGGAGCAGGCTCGAGGGGCCGATTGGCCTACTCCTGCTCCTATTTCTTATGTTCTTATGTAAGGCGTACCAATCTCCAGAGGGAAGGAGACAGGTAAAAAGTAATCCAAGTGTGACGTCACCAGAAAGCGGGTAAGTGATTGGTTGGTGAGTATTTCTCTCTTTTGAAGCTTAAACTCTGTGGTTTATAGATTCTAAGGTGCGGTATTCATCATCTAGAATCGGGGCAGAGGGTATTTAAGAGTAATATTAATAAATTTAATAAATTACATAGAATGGGAGATCAGGTGATGTGTTGCTGCTGCAATAGTTGGGAGCTGGTGGACACCATTGATGCTCACGGTGATCACATTTGCAGTAAGTGTTGGCTGCTCGAGGAATTCCGGCTCTGTGTTGAAGAGCTGGAGTCTGAGCTTCAAACACTGAGACACATCAGGGAGGGGGAGAGTTACCTGGACTCTGTGTATCAGGAGGTAGTCACACCAATTAGATTAATTAATTCAGATGTAGTCCATGGCCAGGGTCAGGATGCTGTGACTAGAAGTGAGGCAGGTACGGGGATCCAGGAGGTAGTGTTGGAGGAGCTGCAGCCCTTGCTCTTGTCCAACAGGTTTGAGGCTCTTACTCCCTGTGAGGATGGGAACGGGGACTGCGGGGAGGATGAGCAACCCGGCCACAGCACCGTGGAGCGGGGGACCATTCAAGTGGGGGGAGGTAAAAGAAATGTTGTAGTGGTAGGGGATAGTATCGTTAGGGGGATAGATAGAGTTCCTTGCAGCCGAGAGCGAGAGTCCCGAAGGCTGTGTTGCCTGCCCGGTGCCAGGGTTAAGGACATCTCCTCTGGGCTGGAGAGAAACTTGGAGTGGGAGGGGGAGGATCCAGTTGTCGTGGTCCATGTTGGTAACAACGACATAGATAGGACAAGGAAGGAGGTTCTGCTGAGGGAGTTTGAGCAGCTAGGGGCCAAATTAGAAAGCAGAACCACAAGGGTAATAATCTCTGGATTACTACCTGAGCCACGTGCAAATTTGGCTAGGGTAAATAAAATTAGAGAGTTAAATGCGTGGCTCAAAGCCTGGTGTGGGAGAAATGGGTTTTGCTTCCTGGGACACTGGCATCAGTACTGGGACAGGAGAGAGCTGTTCCATTGGGATGGACTTCACTTGGCCAGTGTTGGGACTAGAGTCCTGGTGAATTGAATAACTAGGGCTGTAGAGAGGGCTTTAAACTAATTCGTCGGGGGGAGGTTTTAAGAGAGCGAAAAATAAAAATGACAGCGGAGAAGGCAATAGAGCAAGGTAGCAGTGGGGGAATTAAAAACCAGAGCATGTCAGGAAGGGACAGAATGTTTAAGATAGAGCAAAGGAGGGCAAAGGGCATGATCAAGAGGGGCAAAATAGCTTACGAAAACAAGCTGGCGGAAAATATAAAAACTAACTCCAAAAGCTTTTATAAATATATCAAAAGGAAAAGACTGGTGAAAACCAAAGTTGGTCCATTGCAGTCAGATACGGGGGAATATATAATGGGAAATAAGGAAATGGCAGATCAACTAAATGCATACTTTGGGTCAGTCTTTACGAAGGAAGACACAAAAAACCTCCCTGGGATATCGGGAAAAATAGGGACATTGGCAAAGGAGGAACTGACGCAAATCAATATCTCTAAGGATATGGTGTTAAGGAAGCTAAAGGGATTGAAGGTGGACAAATCCCCAGGGCCTGATAACATGCATCCTAGGGTACTGAAGGAGGTGGCCCTAGAGATAGCGGATGCACTAAGGATGATTTTTCAGAATTCATTAGACTCGGGAACAGTGCCGATGGATTGGAGGGTAGCTAACGTTACCCCACTATTCAAAAAGGGGGGTAGGGAAAAAGCAGGTAATTACAGACCTGTAAGCCTTACATCAGTTGTGGGCAAAATGCTGGAGTCCATCATTAAGGATGAAATAGCGGAGCACTTAGCAAATGGGGACAGGATAGGACAGAGTCAACATGGATTTACAAAGGGTAAATCGTGCTTGACTAATCTATTGGAATTTTTTGAGGGAGTAACTGGTAGAATAGATGGGGGAGAGCCAGTAGATGTGGTGTACCTGGACTTCCAAAAGGCCTTCGATAAGGTCCCACATAAAAGATTAGCATGGAAAATTGAGGCTCATGGGATAAAGGGGAAAGTTTTGGCGTGGATAGGGAACTGGCTGTCAGATAGAAAACAGAGAGTTGGAATAAACGGCTCATTTTCTGAATGGCAGGCAGTAACAAGTGGGGTACCACAGGGATCTGTCCTGGGCCCCCAGCTGTTCACAATTTACATTAATGACCTGGATCAGGGAGTCGGATGCAGCATTTCCAAATTTGCAGACGACACTAAACTAGGAGGGGGGGTGGGCTCAGAGGAAGAGACCAGGAAGCTCCAGAGCGATTTGGACAGACTGGGCGATTGGGCGGATAAATGGCAGATGCACTATAATGTGGACAAGTGCGAAGTTATCCACCTTGGGTGCAGGAACGGGAGGGCAAATTATTATTTAAATGGCAATAGATTGGGAGAGGGGGAAGTACAGAGAGACCTGGGTGTTCTTGTACACCAGTCACTGAAGGCGAGCATGCAGGTGCAACAGGCGGTCAAGAAGGCAAACGGTATGCTGGCCTTCATAGCAAAAGGGTTAGAATACAGGAACAGGGATACCTTGCTGCAGCTGTACAGGGCACTGGTGAGACCACACCTCGAGTACTGTGTACAGTTTTGGTCGCCTCATCTGAGGAAGGATGTTCTTGCCATGGAGGGGGTGCAGCGGCGATTCACCAGGCTGATACCAGGAATGGCGGGAATGACCTATGAGGAGAGACTATGTAGTTTAGGGATGTACACACTGGAGTTTAGAAGATTGAGAGGGGACCTCATAGAAGTGTATAAAATTCTGACAGGTCTAGACAGACTGGATGCAGAAGGAATGTTTCCCTTGGCGGGTGAGAACAGAACTAGAGGACATAATTTAAGGATAAGGGCTAAACCATTTAGGACAGAGATGAGGGGGAATTTCTTCACTCAGAGAGTGGTGAACCTGTGGAACTCATTGCCACAGAGGGCAGTGTACGCCAGCTCATTAAATATATTTAAGAGGGAATTAGATATATTTCTACGGGCAAAAGGGGTTAAGGGTTACGGAGAGAAGGCGGGGACGGGATACTGAATTAAAGGATCAGCCATGATCTCATCGAATGGCGGAGCAGGCACGAAGGACCGAATGGCCTACTCCTGCTCCTATCTTCTATGTATCTATGTATCTATGTATAATGACAAAGGTAAAGTCGTAAAAGGGGTAAAAGCAGGAATACATTGTCAGAAAACATATTTGAAAGTTCGTTATCTGAATGCACACAGCATTCGTAACAAAATTGACGAGTTGACGGTACAAATAACAACACATGGGTATGATCTGGTGGCCATTACGGAAACATGGCTGCAAGATAATCATGACTGGGAACTAAACATACAAGGGTATTTGACAATTAGGAAGGACAGACAGGAAGGAAAGGGAGGTGGGGTTGCTGTGTTAATCAAGGTTGGAATCACTGCAATCGTCAGAAATGATATTGGGTCAAAGGATCAGGATAGTGAAATAGTTTGGGTGGAGATAAGGAAGAAGAAGGGGAAAAAGTCACTAGTGGGCATAGTCTATAGGCCTCCTAACAGTTGCAACTCTGTTGGTCGGAGTATAAATCAGGAAATAGTTGGGGCTTGTAATAAGGGAACAGCTATAATCATGGGGGATTTTAACTTTCATATTGACTGGACTAATCAAATTGGGCATGGCAGCCTTGAGGAAGAGTTCATAGAGTGTATTAGTGATGGGTTCCTTGAGCAGTATGTAACTGAACCAACCAGAGGACAGGCAATCTTAGATCTGGTCCTGTGTAATGAAACAGGATTAATAAAAAATGTCCTAGTAAAGGATCCCCTTGGAATGAGTGACCATAATATGGTTGAATTCCAAATTCAGTTTGAGGTTGAGAGAGTTGGATCTCAAACCAGCACACTGAGCTTAAATAAAGGAGACTATGAAGGTATGAGAGTAGAATTGACTAAAGTGGACTGGGAAAACAGATTAAAGTGTAAGTCGGTACAAGAGCAGTGGTCTACATTCAAGGAGATATTTCACATCTTTCAAGATAAATATATTCCACTGAGGAAAAAGGGGAATAAAAGAAAAGACAGCCATCCGTGGCTTAGTAAAGCAATAAAGGATAGTATCCGACTGAAAACAAGGGCATATAAAGTAGCCAAATCTAGTGGGAGGATAGAAGATTGGGAAGCATTTAAAAGCCAGCAAACAATAACTAAAAGATGAATTAAGAAAGGGAAGATAGATTATGAAAGTAAACTAGCAAAAAATATAAAAACAGAAAGCAAGAGTTTCTACAGCTATATAAAAAGAAAAAGGGTGGCTAAAGTGAACGTTGGTCCCTTAGAGGATGGGACCGGAAAACTAGTGGTGGGGAACATGGAGATGGCAAAGACGCTGAACAAATATTTTGTATCAGTCTTTACAGTAGAAGGCACTAAAAATATCCCAACACTGGATAAACAGGGGGCAATGGGGGGTGGGGGAAGGAGCTAAAAACGATTAAAATCACTAAGGAGATGGTACTCAGTAAAATAATGGGACTTAAGGCAGAAAAATCCCCCGGACCTGGTGGCCTACATCCTAGGGTCTTGAGAG
This sequence comes from Somniosus microcephalus, assembly GCF_052327205.1. NCBI lineage: Eukaryota > Metazoa > Chordata > Chondrichthyes > Squaliformes > Somniosidae > Somniosus > Somniosus microcephalus. Next base: position 2,107,486 of record NC_140993.1, read on the forward strand.
AAGTGACGGTAGGGATTGTGGATGCATTGGTAATTATTTTCCAGAACTCCCTGGACTCAGGAAAGGTCCCGGCAGATTGGAAAACTGCAAATGTGACACCCTTATTTAAGAAGGGAAGTAGACAAAAAGCTGGAAACTATAGACCAGTTAGCCTAACATCTGTGGTTGGCAAAATGTTGGAGTCTATTATGAAGGAAACAGTAACAGAGCATTTGGATAAACATAATTTAATAGGACAGAGTCAGCATGGTTTTATGAAGGGGAAGTCATGTTTGACAAATTTGCTCGAATTCTTTGAGGATGTAACATGCAGGGTGGATAAAGGGGAACCAGTGGATGTACTGTATTTGGACTTCCAAAAGTCAGTTGACAAGGTTCCACACAAAAGATTACTGATCAAGATAAGAAATCACGGGATTGGGGGTAATATACTGGCATGGGTGGAAGATTGGCTATCTAACAGAAAACAAAGAGTTGGGATAAATGGTTCATTCTCGGGCTGGCAATCAGTAACTAGTGGTGTTTTGCAGGGGTCAGTGCTGGGACCCCAACTCTTTACAATCTATATTAACGATTTTATAAGTATATCAAAAGGAAAAGACTGGTGAAAACCAAAGTTGGTCCATTGCAGTCAGATACGGGGGAATATATAATGGGAAATAAGGAAATGGCAGATCAACTAAATGCATACTTTGGGTCAGTCTTTACGAAGGAAGACACAAAAAACCTCCCTGGGATATCGGGAAAAATAGGGACATTGGCAAAGGAGGAACTGACGCAAATCAATATCTCTAAGGATATGGTGTTAAGGAAGCTAAAGGGATTGAAGGTGGACAAATCCCCAGGGCCTGATAACATGCATCCTAGGGTACTGAAGGAGGTGGCCCTAGAGATAGCGGATGCACTAAGGATGATTTTTCAGAATTCATTAGACTCGGGAACAGTGCCCATGGATTGGAGGGTAGCTAACGTTACCCCACTATTCAAAAAGGGGGGTAGGGAAAAAGCAGGTAATTACAGACCTGTAAGCCTTACATCAGTTGTGGGCAAAATGCTGGAGTCCATCATTAAGGATGAAATAGCGGAGCACTTAGCAAATGGGGACAGGATAGGACAGAGTCAACATGGATTTACAAAGGGTAAATCGTGCTTGACTAATCTATTGGAATTTTTTGAGGGAGTAACTGGTAGAATAGATGGGGGAGAGCCAGTAGATGTGGTGTACCTGGACTTCCAAAAGGCCTTCGATAAGGTCCCACATAAAAGATTAGCATGGAAAATTGAGGCTCATGGGATAAAGGGGAAAGTATTGGCGTGGATAGGGAACTGGCTGTCAGATAGAAAACAGAGAGTTGGAATAAACGGCTCATTTTCTGAATGGCAGGCAGTAACAAGTGGGGTACCACAGGGATCTGTCCTGGGCCCCCAGCTGTTCACAATTTACATTAATGACCTGGATCAGGGAGTCGGATGCAGCATTTCCAAATTTGCAGACGAAACTAAACTAGGAGGGGGGGTGAGCTCAGAGGAAGAGACCAGGAAGCTCCAGAGCGATTTGGACAGACTGGGCGATTGGGCGGATAAATGGCAGATGCACTATAATGTGGACAAGTGCGAAGTTATCCACCTTGGGTGCAGGAACGGGAGGGCAAATTATTATTTAAATGGCAATAGATTGGGAGAGGGGGAAGTACAGAGAGACCTGGGTGTTCTTGTACACCAGTCACTGAAGGCGAGCATGCAGGTGCAACAGGCGGTCAAGAAGGCAAACGGTATGCTGGCCTTCATAGCAAAAGGGTTAGAATACAGGAACAGGGATACCTTGCTGCAGCTGTACAGGGCACTGGTGAGACCACACCTCGAGTACTGTGTACAGTTTTGGTCACCTCATCTGAGGAAGGATGTTCTTGCCATGGAGGGGGTGCAGCGGCGATTCACCAGGCTGATACCAGGAATGGCGGGAATGACCTATGAGGAGAGACTATGTAGTTTAGGGATGTACACACTGGAGTTTAGAAGATTGAGAGGGGACCTCATAGAAGTGTATAAAATTCTGACAGGTCTAGACAGACTGGATGCAGAAGGAATGTTTCCCTTGGCGGGTGAGAACAGAACTAGAGGACATAATTTAAGGATAAGGGCTAAACCATTTAGGACAGAGATGAGGGGGAATTTCTTCACTCAGAGAGTGGTGAACCTGTGGAACTCATTGCCACAGAGGGCAGTGTACGCCAGCTCATTAAATATATTTAAGAGGGAATTAGATATATTTCTACGGGCAAAAGGGGTTAAGGGTTACGGAGAGAAGGCGGGGACGGGATACTGAATTAAAGGATCAGCCATGATCTCATTGAATGGCGGAGCAGGCACGAAGGGCCGAATGGCCTACTCCTGCTCCTATCTTCTATGTATCTATCTATGTATCTATGGAGGAAGGGACCGAGTGCAACATATCCAAGTTTGCCGACGATACAAAGATGGGAGGGAAAGCAATGAGTGAGGATGACATAAAAAACCTGCAAAAGGACATAGACAGGCTAAGTGAGTGGGCAGAGATTTGGCAGATGCAATATAATGTTGAAAAGTGTGAGGTTATGCACTTTGGCAGAAAAAATCAAAGAGCAAGTTATTATCTAAATGGAGAGAAACTGCAAAGTGCTACAGTACAAAGGGATCTGGGGGTCCTGGTGCATGAAACACAAAAAGTTAGTATGCAGGTGCAGCAGGTGATCAGGAAGGCCAATGGAATCTTGGCTTTTATTGCAAGGGCGATGGAGTATAAAAACAGGGAAGTCTGGCTGCAGTTATACAGGGTATTGGTGAGGCCACACCTGGAATACTGCGTGCAGTTTTGGTTTCCATATTTAAGAAAAGATATACTTGCTCTCGAGGCGGTTCAGAGAAGGTTCACTCAGTTGATTCCGGAGATGAGGGGTTGACGTATGAGGAAAGGTTGAGTACGTTGGGACTCTACTCATTGGAGTTCAGAAGAATGAGCGGCGATCTTATCGAAACATATAAGATTGTGAGGGGACTTGATCGGGTGGATGCGGGGAGGATGTTTCCACTGATGGGTGAGACTAGAACTAGGGGGCATAATCTAAGAATAAGGGGCTGCCCTTTCAAAACTGAGATGAGGAGAAACTTCTTCACTCAGAGGGTAGTAGATCTATGGAATTTGCTACCCCAGAGTGCTGTGGAAGCTGCAACATTAAATAAATTTAAAATGGAGATAGACAGTTTCCCAGCAGATAAGGGAATTAGGAGTTATGGGGAGAGGGCAGGGAAGTGGACGTGAGTCTAGATTCGGATCTGCCATGATCCTATTGAATGGCGGAGCAAGCCCGAGGGGCCTTATGGCCTACTCCTGCTCCTACTTCTTATGTTCTTATGTTCTTATTATCAAGGGATATGGAGCTTGGGCAGGAAAGTGGAGTTGAGGTTGATGATCTTATTGAATGGTGGAGCAGGCTCAAGGGGCCATATGGCCGGCTCCTGCTCTTATTTCCTATGTTCTTATGATGAATATCAGGTGAACTCTTCAAGGGAGAACCAGACAAAATAAAATAAGTTGAGAGGGGAAGTGACAATGAAAATAAGATTGGCAAAGAGAGAATATGAGAGTAGAATGGCGGTTAACATAAAAGAGAACCCAAAAATCTTCTACCGGCATGTAAACAGTAAGCGGGTAGTAAGAGGTGGGGTGGGGTCTATTAGGGACAAGGAAGATGATATATGCTTAGAGGCGCAGGGCAAGGCTAGAATACTCAATGAGTACTTTGTATCGGTGTTTCCTAGGGAGGTGGATGCTGACAAAATATCAGTAGAAATGGAAAAGGAAGGGAATGGAAGGGGTGAAAATTGATAGACAGGATGTACGAGAAAGATTGGGCATGCTTAGAGTGGATAAGTTGCCTGGTCCAGGATGCTGAGAAGCTCCAGTATGATTTGGACAAGTTGGGTGATTGGGCAGAAGCATGGCAGATGCAATATAACGTGGATAAATGCGAGGTTATCCACTTTGGTGTCAAAAACAGGAGGGTAGATTATTATCTGAATGGCAATAGATTGGGAGAAGGGGAAGTGCAACGAGACCTGGGTGTCCTTGTGCACCAGTCGCTGAAGGTAAGCATGCAGGTGCAGCAGGCGGTTAAGAAGCCAAATGGTATGTTGGCCTTCGTAGCGAGAGGGTTTGAGTACAGGAACAAGGATGTCTTGCTGCAGTTGTACAGGGCCTTGGTGAGACCACATCTTGAGTATTGTGTGCAGCTTTGGTTGCCTTATCTGTGGAAGGATGTTCTTGCCATGGAGGGAGTGCTGCAAAGATTCACCAGCCTGATACCTGGGATGGCAGGAATGACGTATGAGGAGAGATTGGGTCAATTGAGCTTATACTCGCTGGAGTTTAGAAGAATGAGAGGGGATCTCAATGAAACTTATAAAATTCTAACAGGACTAGACAGACTAGATGCAGGAAGGATGTTCCCGATGGCCGGGGAGTCCAGAACCAGGGGTCACAGTCTAAGGATAAGGGGTAAGCCATTTAGGACAGAGATGAGGAGGAATTTCTTCACCCAGAGAGTGGTGAACCTGTGGAATTCTCTACCACAGAAGGCAGTAGAGGCCAATTCATTAAATATATTCAAGAAGGAGTTGGATATATTTCTTTAGGCTAAAGGGATCAAGGGATATGGGGAGAAAGCAGGGACAGGAGACTGAGTTTGGATGATCAGCCATGACCTCATTGAATGGCGGAGCAGTCTCGAGGGGCCGAATGGCCTACTTCTGCTCCTATCTTTTATGTTTCTATGTCCAGATAGCTTGCATCCCGGGTTGCTAAGGGAATTGGGGGAGGAGATAGCAGAAGGGCTTGCCATAATTTTCCAATCTTCCCTAGATGCGGGGGAGAGGCTTGAGGACAGGAAGTGGCAAATGTAACACCAATGTTCAAGAAAGGGTGCAAGGACAATCCTAGTAACTACAGGCCGGTCAGGTTTATATCAGTGGTGGGTAAAGTTATAGAAACAATAATCAAGGAAAATATTAACGGGCACTTGGAGAAGTTTAAGCTAATTAAGGAGAGCCAACACGGATTTGTAAAAGGCAGATCGTGTTTGACTAATTGAATTTTTTGATGAAGTAACAGGGAGGATTGATGGAGGGAATGCAATGGATGTTGTCTACATGGATTTTCGGAAGGCGTTTGACAAAGTACCACATAGAAAACTGGTTAATGAAATTAAGACTCATGGAATAGGTGGGTCAGTGGCAGCTTGGATAAGGAATTGGCTTAAGGACAGAAAACAGCGAGTTGTGGTAAATGGCTGTTTTTCAGACTGGAGGATGGTAGACAGTGGTGCTCCCCAAGGGTCAGCGCAGGGGCCACTGCTTTTTTTGATAAATATAAATGGATATTGGAATACAGAGTAGAATTTCTAAATTTGCCAATGACACCAAATTTGGGGGTGTGGCAAACAGTGAGGATGATACCAATCGACTGCAACAGGACATAGAAAGGCTAGCAGAATGGGCAGACAAGTGGCAGATGCAATTTAATACAGAGACGTGCGAGGTGATGCATTTTGGCAGAAGGAACAGGGAGAGGCAATATACACTTAATGGCACAGTTTTAAAGAGTGTGCAGGGAGAGAGGGACCTGGGAGTTAATGTGCATAGGTCCCTGAAGGTGGCGGGGCATATTGAGAAAGTGGTTAGCAAAGCGTTGTAGAGTGTATTAACTGACATTCGACACGAGGTTTCAGATCGACATTCAAGTGGTCTTTATTAGGCCGGCTGGGGGCCAGTCTCTCACCAATAGACTTCTCCAACTTGTTACAATGAATACTATAGATATGTGAAGAGAAAAAGATTGGTGAAGTCAAGCGTAGGTCCCTTGCGGTCAGAATCAGGGGAATTTATAATGGGGAACAAAGAAATGGCAGACCAATTAAATACATACTTTGGTTCTGTCTTCACAAAGGAGGACACAAATAACCTCCCAGAGATGTCGGGGAACATAGGATCTAATGAGAGGGAGGAACTGAATGAAATCAGTATTTGTATGGAAATGGTGTTAGGGAAATTGACGGGATTGAAAGCCGATAAATCCCCAGGGCCTGATAATCTACATCCTAGGGTACTTAAGGAAGTGGCCCTAGAAATAGTAGATGCATTGCTGGTCATCTTCCAAAATTCAATAGACTCTGGAACAGTTCCCATGGATTGGAGGGTAGCTAATGTAACCCCACTATTCAAAAAAGGTGGTAGAGAGAAAACAGGGAATTATAGACCGGTAAGCCTGACACCGGTAGTGAGGAAAATGCTAGAGTCCATTATAAAAGATACAATGGCAGAGCACTTGGAAAACAGTGACAGTATCGGACAAAGTCAACATGGGTTTACAAAAGGTAAATCGTGCTTGACTAATCTACTGCAATTTTTTAATGATATAACTGTTAGAATAGATGAGGGAGAACCAGTGGATGTGGTGTATTTGGACTTTCAGAAGGTTTTTGATAAGGTCCCGCATAAGAGATTCGCATGTAAAGTTAAAGCACATGGGATTGGGGGTAAGGTACTGACTTGGATAGAGAACTGGTTGGCAGACAGGAAGCAAAGAGTTGGAATAAATCTTTGTCATGGTCCATGTTGGTACAAATGACGTAGAAAGGACAAGGAAGAAGGTTCTGTTAAAGGAGTATGAGCAGCTAGGGGTTAAATTCAAAAAACAGAACCTCAAGGGTAATAATCTGTGGGTTATTACCTGAGCCACGAGCGAATTTGGCTAGGATAAATAAAATCAGAGAGTTAAATGCGTGGCTCAAAGACTGGTGTGGGAGAAATGGGTTTTGCTTCTTGGGACACTGGCACCAGTACTGGGACAGGAGGGAGCTGTTCCGTTGGGACGGACTCCACTTGGCCAGTGCTGGGACTAGAGTCCTGGTGAATCATATAACTAGGGCTGGAGAGAGGGCTTTAAACTAATTAGTGGGGGGGAGGTTTCTAGAGAGCAAATAACAGAAATGACAATGGAGAAGGTCATAGACTTAGGTAGCAGTGGGGAACTAAAAAACAGAACGTGTCAGGAAGGGACAGAAGGTATGGAGTAAAAGGTAAAGTAGTAAAAGGGGAAAAAACAGGAACGAAGTGTCACAAAACATATTTGAAAGTTCTTTATCTGAATGCATGTAACATTCGTAACAAAATGAATGAGTTAATGGCACAAATAACTACATATGGGTATGATCTTGTGGCCATTACAGAAACATGGCTGCAGGGTGACCATGACTGGGAATTAAACATACCAGGTTATTTAACGATCAGGAAGGACAGGCAGGAAGGGAGAAAAGGTGGGGTGGCAATGTTAATAAAGGAAGGATTCACTATAATACAGAGAAATGATATTGGGTCAAAGGAGCAGGATAGTGAAACAGTTTGGGTAGAGATAAGGAATAATAAGGGGAAAAAAACACTAGTGGGCGTAGTCTATAGGCCTCTGAACAGTTGCAACTCTGTTGGACAGAGTATTAATCAGAAAATAGTTGAGGCTTGTAATAAGGGAACAGCTATAATTATGGGGGATTTTAACTATCATATTAACTGGACAAATCAAATTGGGCAGAGCAGCCTTGAGGATGAGTTCATTGAGTGTATTAGGGATGGGTTTCTTGAGCAGTATGTAACTGAACCGACCAGGGGGCAAGCAACCTTAGATTTGGTCCTGTGTAATGAGACAGGATTAATTAAAAATGTACTCGTAAAGGATCCCCTTGGAATGAGTGACCATAACATGGTTGAATTCCATATTCAAGTAGAGGGTGAGAAGGTTGGATCTCAAACAAGCATGTTGAGCTTGAATAAAGGAGACTATGAAGGTATGAGAGCAGAATTGATTAGAGTGGACTGGGAAAATAGATTAAAGGGTAAGACGGTACATGATCAGTGGTGTACATTTAAGGAGTTATTTTACAACTTCCAAAAAATATATATTCCACTGAGGAAAAAAAGGTGTAAAAGAAAAGATAGCCATCCGTGGCTAAGTAAAGTAATTAAGGATAATATCCGACTAAAAACAAGGCCATATAAGGTAGCCAAATCTAGTGGGAGGATAGAAGATTGGGAAGTCTTTAAAAGACAGCAAAAAATAACTAAAAGATTGATTAAGAAAGGGAAGATAGATTATGAAAGTAAATTAGCAAAAAATATAAAAACGGATAGCAAAAGTTTCTATAGTTATATAAAAAGAAAAAGGGTGGCTAAAGTAAATGTTGGTCCCTTAGAGGATGAGACTGGGAAATTAATGGTGGGAAACATGGAGATGGCAAAAACGCTGAACAAATATTTTGTATCAGTCTTTACGGTAGAGGACACTAAGAATATCCCAACACTGGACAAACAGGGGGCTCTAGGGGGAGAGAAGCTAAATACGATTAAAATCACTGAGGAAGTGGTACTTGGTAAAATAATGGGACTTAAGCTGGATAAATCCCCTGGCCCTGATGGCTTACATCCTAGTGTCTTGAGGGAAGTGGCGGTAGGGATTGTGGATGCATTGGTAATAATTTTCCAAAACTCCCTGGACTCAGCAAAGGTCCCGGCAGATTGGAAAACTGCTAATGTAACACCCTTATTTAAAAAGGGTAGTAGGCAGAAGGCTGGAAACTATAGACCTGTTAGCCTAACATCTGTGGTTGGTAAAATGTTAGAGTCCATTATTAAGGAGACAGTAATGGGACATTTGGATAAACATAATTTAATAGGACAAACTTAGCATGGTTTCATGAAGGGGAAGTCATGTTTGACAAATTTGCTTGAGTTCTTTGAGGAAGTAACATATAGGGTGGATAAAGGGGAACCAGTGGACGTAGTGTATTTAGACTTCCAAAAGGCATTTGACAAGGTGCCACACAAAAGATTATTGCTCAAGATAAAAAATCACAGGATTGGGGGTAATATTCTGGCGTGGGTGGAGAACAGAAAGCAGAGAGTTGGGATAAATGGTTCCTTCTCAGACTGGCAATCAGTAACTAGTGGTGTTCCACAGGGGTCAGTGCTGGGTCCCCAACTCTTTACAATCAATATTAACGATCTGGAGGAGGGGACCGAGTGCAACATATCAAAGTTTGCAGATGATACAAAGATGGGAGGGAAAGTAGTGAGTGAGGAGGACATAAAAAACCTGCAAAGTGACATAAACAGGCTAAGTAAGTGGGCAGAGATTTGGCAGATGGAATACAATACTGGAAAGTGTGAGGTTATGCACTTTGGCAGGAAAAATCATAGAGCAAGTTATTATCTTAATGGCAAGAAACTGGAAAGTACTGTGGTACAAAGGGATCTGGGGGTCCTGGTGCACGAAACTCAAAAAGTTAGTATGCAGGTGCAGCAAGTGATCAAGAGGGCCAATGGAATGTTGGCTTTTATTGCTAGGGGGATAGAATATTAAAACAGGGAGGTATTGCTGCAGTTGTACAAGGTATTGGTGAGACCGCACCTGGAATACTGCATACAGTTTTGGTGTCCATACTTAAGAAAAGACATACTTGCTCTCGAGTCAGTACAAAGAAGGTTCACTCGGTTAATCCCGGGGATGAGGGGGTGGTCACATGAGGAGAGGTTGAGTAGATTGGGACTCTACTCATTGGAGTTCAGAAGAATGAGAGGCGATCTTATTGAAACATATAAGATTGTGAAGGGGCTTGATCGGGTGGATGCGGTGAGGATGTTCCCAATGATGGGTGAAACTAGAACTGGGGGGCATAATCTTAAAATAAGGGGATGCTCTTTCAAAACTGAGATGAGGAGAAACTTCTTCACTCAGAGGGTGGTAAGTTTGTGGAATTTGCTGCCCCAGAATGCTGTGGAAGCTACATCATTAAATAAATTTAAAACAGAAATAGATAGTTTCCTAGAAGTAAAGGGAATTAAGGGATACGGGGAGCGGGCAGGAAATTGGACATGAGTCTCGGTTCGGAATGGTCATGGCCCTGTGGGTAGTGGAGCGGGCCCAGGGGCCGTGTAGCCTGGTTCTGTTCCTAATTCTTGTGTTCTAATTCTGTGTTAGATTTCAGGAGATGGTTTTATTCCTGTTCCTGGCTGGGGTGGAGATCGCCTTTACAGAAAGTAAGTACTGTAGAAAATATAGGGACAGAGTGATCTCCTGGAAGAGTTTCGATCGCCTAGATGGGCTGGAGAGGAATTTCCCAGATTTTTTCTCCCAAATTGGCCATTGGGTTTTTTATCTGGTTTTTCGCCTCTCCCGGGAGATCACATGGGTTCGGGTGGGATGGAGAGTGATAGAAGATTTGAGGTTGGGATCAGATCAGCCATGATCTTATTGAATGGTGGAGCAGGCTCGAGGGGCCGTTTGGCAACTCCTGCTCCTATTTCTTATGTTCTTATGTTCTTAAATGGGTCTTTTTCCGAGTGGCATGCAGTGACTAGTGGGGTACCACAGGGATTGGTGCTAGGACCCCAGCAATTCACAATATATATTAATGATCTGGATGAGGGAACTAGATGTAATATAGCCAAGTTTGCAGATGACACAAAGCTGGTTGGGCGTGTGTGCTGTGAGGAGGATGCCGAGAAACTCCAGTATGATTTGGACAGCTTGGGTGATTGGGCAGATGAATGGCAGATGCAGTATAATGTGGATAAATGCGAGGTTATCCACTTTGGTGGCAAAAACAGGAAGGCAGATTATTATCTGAACGGCAATAGATTGGGAGAAGGGGAAGTGCAACGAGACCTGCGTGTCCTTGTGCACCAGTCGCTGAAGGTAAGCATGCAGGTGCAGCAGGCGGTTAAGAAGACAAATGGTATGTTGGCCTTCATAGCGAGAGGATTCGAGTACAGGAGCAAGGATGCCTTGCTACAGTTGTACAGGGCCTTGGTGAGACCACACCTTGAGTATTATGTGCAGTTTTGGCCACCTTATCTGAGGAAGGATGTTCTTGCCATGGAGGGAGTGCAGCAAAGATTCACCAGACTGATACCTGGGATGGCAGGAATGACGTATGAGCAGAGATTGGGTCGATTGGACTTATACTCACTGGAGTTTAGAAGAATGAGAGGGGATCTCATTGAAACTTATAAAATTCTAACAGGACGAGACAGACTAGATGCAGGATGTTCCCGATGGCGGGGGATTCCAGAACCAGGGGTCACAATCTAAGGATAAGGGGTAAGCCATTTAGGACAGAGATGAAGAGGAATTTCTTCACCCAGAGAGTGGTGAACCTGTGGAATTCTCTACCACAGAAGGCAGTTGAGGCCAATTCATTAAATATATTCAAGAAGGAGTTAGATATATTTCTTAAGGGTAAAGGGATCAAAGGATATGGGGAGAAGGCAGGGACCGGGTACTGAATTTGGATGATCAGCCATGATCTCATTGAATGGCGGAGCAGGCTCGAGGGGCCGAATGGCCTACTCCTGCTCCTATCTTCTATGATTCTATGTTTACAGCATTTTTATACTTTCAAGTACCTAGTGGCAACCTTGTGACCTGTTACAATCTTATTGGACTTCTGCAGTTGCTTAATTGGATTATAAGCTGCATGATTCAAACCGGCCAATTGTCTTACGGATGATGCAATGCAGCTTTTGGTTGATTTCATTAACTCTGGGTATAGCTGCTGGTTCATAGGTCAGTTTCCATCACATTACAAAACCTCGTCAAGATGTTTTCTGTTTTGATAAGCCGCCACGAGTTTCTGCACACACATACTGTTTTGCAAGCTGTCAACAAATTTTTAACTTTAACTCTTTCCCCACTCCACAAAGCATATGGGATCTTGGGCTTCGTAAATAGGGGTATTGAGTATAAAAGTAGAGAAGTTATGCTGAACCTTTATAAAGCGCTGGTTAGGCCACAACTGGAGTACTGCGTCCAGTTCTGGTCACCACATTTTAGGAAGGATGTGAAGGCCCTTGAGAGGGTGCAGAGGAGATTTACCAGAATGGTTCTGGGGATGGGGGATCTTAGCTACAAGGACAGGTTGGAGAAGCTGGATTTGTTTTCATTAGAGCAAAGGAGGTTGAGGGGTGATTTGATCGAGGTGTACAAGATTATGACGGGTTTGGATAGGCTAGCCGGGGAAAGGCTGTTCCCACTACTTGATGGTACAAGGACTAGGGGACACAGATTTAAGGTTTTGGGCAAGAGATACAGGGGGGATGTGAGGAAAAACTTTTTTACGTAGCGAGTGGTGAGGACCTGGAACTCGCTGCCGACGGAAGTGGTGGAAGCGGAGACACTCAGGCCTAGAAATTCAGTATAGCCACTTTTGGGGCGGTAAAGTCGGGCGGTCGCTAAAGTTAGCGCCCGCCGGAAAGTGCAGGTCAGTTCGCCGAAATTCAGTAGATTTGGCCAAGAGTTTGGGCGAGCGCTGAAACTGGCGTTGCACTCCTATCTTTAGGCGCTAAGCCTGCGGTGCGGACTGATAACGCCGAGGCCGGGCGCAGCGCAGGTGCGGTCATGTTTTGATTGACAGCAGACACCCTGACGCCGGCCAGCTCTTAAAGGGGGAAGGGTCGACTTGGTCTGCAGCCACGCCCTGGATAGTGGAGCCCTGCAGCTAGGCCTGAACACTGCTGGTGGACCCAAATAGCACCTGAAGCCATGGAGAAGGCCCGTGAACGAGCGCAGCGCTTCTCCCAGCATGCTTTGAGGGTGCTGGTTAGGGGGTTGGAAAGGTACAAAGAGATCTTGTGCCCGGACAGTGGCAAGAAGGCTCCCAGGAGGCAGTACAGGAGAGCCTGGAGGAAAATCGCCCACAGGGTGTCAGTCAACAGCGATGTCCCCAGGACTGGTAACCAATGCCGCAAGAAGTACAACGACCTCACTCGGATGGTCAGGGTGAGTAGCCTTTCCAGTGTCCTCCTCATCCTTGCATGTGCACCTCACATTATGGGCAAAGGGACCTCAAAGGCCTAATGGCCAGCCCTCCTCCCGCAGCTATGGCACTGGCATGATCCTCAATAGCACTTTCTGCACTTAACACACTGGCCAAGCTATTCGACCATGGGAGGCAGTGCACACAACAACAGGCCACCACACTGGCCAAGCTATTCCACCATGGGAGGCAGTGCACACAACAACAGGGCACCACACTGGCCAAGCTATTCCACCATGGGAGGCAGTGCACACAACAACAGGCCACCACAATGTACTTAGAGGCCGTCCTTTCTCTTGCAGGCCAAGATGGCCCAGAATTTGAAGAGACAGAATGTCACCGGGGGAGGCCGTGCCCAGTTCCAGGAGCTCAGTGAGCTGGAGGAGAGCGTGGCTCGACTCATGCGTGGCCGGGTGACTGGCCCTGTTGCCATTGGAGATGCCGACCCTGTGCTGCGACCCAATGGTAAGGACATGACCGTTTGGACCTCTCTCGTTCCCCTAGCGCATCAGATCTACATCCTTTGCCACTGTCCGACCAATGCGCTGAATGCCACCACTCATGCCTCCCTCGCTGATGCCCTGTCCTCACTCTAAAGCTACTCTTGTGCCTTCCTGCTTTCAGCTGGTGAGGAGGAGGTCCTTGAAGCTGAGTGCCAGTCCCTCGGAAGAGGAGGACGACGAGGACCAACAGGAAGGCGGCACATCGGGCGAAGCCTCATCCGCGCCAGGGGATGGCAATGGAGGGGAGACGTCTTGCCTGGAGGAGAGCCAGGGGGAAGTGCTGCAGGGGGGTGTAGTTCCTGGGCCCAGTGGTGTCCAGGCACGTGGGAAGGGTCGGGCAGAATGGCGGCCTTCTCCCCAGAGGGGGCAAGTGTTGCAGGGGAGGCCAGTTCCTGGGCCCAGTGGCGTCCAGGCACGTGGGAAGGGTCGGGCAGAACGGCGGCCTTCTCCCCAGAGGGAGAGTCCGGCCTCCAGTCCGGAGACGGTCCTCGCCCAGGAGGTGCGCCTCCTAGATGAAACGTCCGCGGATTCTGAGCGCCGCCACAAGGAATTCATGGGGGTTGTGGGACAGTTGCCTCAGGCCATTGAGTCCCTGGCTCATAGTGTGGCCGCTTTCGGGGACTCACAGGCCAGGGGTGTCGAACAGCTCGCAGCAGCACAGGCCAGGGGTGTCCAGCAACTCGCGGCAGCACAGGACAGGGGTGTCCAGCAACTCGTGGCAGCACAGGACGCGAGTCGTGAGTTCATGAGTGGTGCCGTGCAGACACTCACTGATCTGATGCGGGCACAGACCAGGGCAGTTCGGGCACTTACTTCTGCCACACTCGCTGTGTCGCGGAAGCATCGCCAGGGCACCCGCCGCCCTGCTGCAGCACAGCGGTCTGGCCTCCACCAGATTGCTGCGCTTGCTGCACTGCCAGCCCGGCCGAGTGCCAGTGTCTCTGGCGACCAGCGAGCGCCTGGCATCAGCCAGCTTGCCCCCATTGCTGCAGCCGCCACTGCAACTCCCCCAGCCAAGGTGCGACGAGCTGCTGCAGAAACTGATGCTGCCCAGCCACAGCTGCAGCAGTCAGCAGCCGGCCCTTCCAGGGCTGGTCCTCGTCTAGGCCGACCCCCAAGGGCATCTGCCGTCACGCATTCTGCCCCTCAGGAGCCTTCCCCCAGCCTTGCAACACCCACAGGGCCCAGGTTGAGGCACAGCAACAGGTCGGGCAGGGGCCGCACAAGGCTACACAAGGACTCGCCCTCTCAGCACACCCAGTAGAGTGTGTTGGCAACGGTTTTTTTATATGGGGGTGTTTGTGTTGTGGGGGGGGCTTATTTTGGTAAGGCCGAGGATGAAGGCCAATTGGATGGGCAAGTTTTGTTATTCCTCCCCAGGTTGTGGGAGTGAGATATTTTTGTGACTGTTTTTTGGGGGTCTTGTCTGTTTTTCTGTTTCATGTGGGAAGGGCCCTGAGTTTGTTAAATAAAGCTTTTTATTTATTCAGCTTGTCCAGGTGTCATGTTTCCAGTGGTTGTTGCGTTAAGCGGCTGAGGGCTTGCGGAGTGGCTGCATTCAGGTGCGTTCATTGCCACAAGCCATTCCCTGACAGGGGGCCTAGAAGTGTCGTTCAATAAGCCGCCGGCGGACGGCCCTTGGACCTTGTGGCTCCCTCCTGGGCTGGTACTCCTCCTCCTCCTCCCCCTCCTCCTCCTCCTCCTCCTCCTCATGGTCCTCCTGCTCGTCCTCCTGAGGTGGTGGTCCAATGTGAGGTGGCAGTGCCTGAGTCCTGCGGATAGCCAGGTTGTGCAGCATGCAGCAAACGACGACGAACTGGGAGACTCTATCCGGCGAATACTGTAGAGATCTGCCGGAGCGATCCAGGCAGCGGAACCATTGCTTGAGGACGCCAATCGTTTGCTCTATGATGTTCCTTGTGGCTTGATGGCTTTCGTTGTATGCCTCCTCCGCAGGGGTCCTGGGTGCGCGGAGCGGGGTCATGAGCCATGTACACAAAGGGTAGCCCTTGTCCCCAATAAGCCATCCCCTTGGTGGAGGCTGTGCCTCGAACATGTCAGCCACAGTAGTCTGGCACAGGATAAATGCATCGTGGCTGCTTCCTGGAAAGCGGGCATTGACAGGTAGGATGCGCTGCCTGTGGTCACACACCAGCTGTACATTGAGGGAATGGTAGCCCTTCCGGTTGCGGTAATTCTCGGCATTGTCGATAGGTGCCCACATAGCCACATGCGTGCAGTCAATGGCGCCCTGCACCATGGGGAAGTCCGCAATCCTGCCAAATCCGACAGCACGCTGCTCCTGCCTCTCTAGGGTCATGGGGAAGGAGATGAATTGGTGTCTCCCCGTGAAAAGGGCATCGGTGACCTGCCGGATGCAGCGATGCGCGGCGAACTGGGAGATGTTCGCTATGTCCCCAGCAGCGGCTTGGAAGGAGCCGCTTGCATAAAAGTTCAGAGCCACCGTGACCTTCACTTCCACCGAGAGAGACGTCCTGCACATCAGCTGTGGACGCAGATCTCTGTGAAGCAGCTGGCAGATCTCTGCAACCACCTCCCTTCTGAAGCGCAGCCTCTTAACACAATGCGCGGCAGTCATGGTGAGATAGGACACCTGCTGCCGGTATTCCCTGAGTGGGTAAGGCCTATGTTGCCGACGCCTGATGGCCCCTCTGCGTCTAGGCATGGCTGGCCCTCTCACACAGTGTCTGCGAGCCCTTCGCACATAATGCTGGAACTGAGGGTTGGAACCCCATACAGCCCCCATAATAAACTTGCAAACAGTTAAATCACAATGATTCAAATTTCCAAGCTCTGGCCAGAAGCCAAAAATACCTCTCCTATGTTGTCCCAAATCAGTAAGCTCTGTTCCTTGGTCTCTGTCCAGAAATCCAAAGCACTGAAGTCATTGCAGCAAAATGGCTGGGCTTTATAGGTCAGTGTAAGTGCCCTTTAATTAGCGCTCCCCGAGGCCCACAGGGCCTCTGTTGCGTTCCACTTCACAGTTCTTAACAGCGCCACGCCCACATTGGCCGGGCGCCACTGAATTTCCGGTTTGGGGCGCACAAACAGCGTTGCACGACGAAATGACGTCATAAGCTGTGCGCGCAGCTGAGCGGGCGCAAACGCTTTGCGCCGGCGCTAAATGTCAACTGAAGTTGGGCGTAGGCGCAGATCGTTCTGCGCCCGGGCGCTAAGTGCCTAGCGCTGGAAATCTACCCCTCTTATGGCGTTAGCGGCTGGCGAACGCAACTGAATTTCTAGGCCTCAATGTTTTCAAGGGGAGACTGGATAGGCACTTGAGGGAAATAAACTTGCAGGGCTACGGGGATAGAGCGGGGGAATGGGACTGACTGGATTGTTCTACAGAGAGCCGGCACGGACTCGACGGGCCGAATGGCCTCCTTCTGTGCCGTTATGACTCTATGACTCTGACTCTATGACTTGCATTAGAATTTGAGACAGTCTTTTTAATCCATTAGATTAGGTGAGGCATAAACATTCCACACGGGGGCCCATAGGATGGCATTGCCTGTTATATCAGTTGTTTGTAAGTTAGGGTCTGGACTTTGTTAATGTATTTTTAATTTGGCCAGTGAAGGGCCAACTTATGTTTCTTCCATTAATACTAATAACCATATTATAATCTCCACAGATAGAATTTGGAGTTTGTTTAGCAGAGCTGCTTGTGAAGATAATTAAAAGTTAATTAGGAAAAGAGATAGAATGAAAGGAATTTGAGGATGCTAAGGTATCCATCTTAGAATGGGCCATTTGCTAAATGGAAGTGAGATAGCGACTGGCTAAAGTGCGACAGCTCTGGCTGGGGCCATGGTTAAGATGGACTGGGTCCGGCCTCGTACTTGCTGGGTCAAGGAGGACAGAGACAAGCGAGATAAGACACAAGTTCCAAAGGAATAACCTTCGGAAAGATTAAACAACAAGACAAATTGGATGAAGCAATGAGACCCTCTTTTGGGGAGGGCTTTCATCCAAGAATCGAGACAAAGAACTTGAGCTGTCATTGGGTGATGAGGTTTTAGAGGAACCTCGATAAGTTAAATGGTCTCGTCAATAACTTGGCCTCATGCCCACCCCTAAAAAGAGAATAAAAGTGACCCCCCGAGTGCTTGCCCACACGGAGGGTGGAGGGGAGAGCCGAGCAGAAGCTGGGCTGGTCGAACCCCGAGTGCTTGCCCACACGGACGGTGGAGGGGAGAGCCGAGCAGAAGCTGGGCTGGTCGAACCCCGAGTGCTTGCCCACACGGACGGTGGAGGGGAGAGCCGAGCAGAGGTTGGGCTGGTCGAACCCCGAGTGCTTGCCCACACGGACGGTGGAGGGGAGAGCTGAGCAGAAGCTGGGCTGGTCGAACCCCGAGTGCTTGCCCACACGGACGGTGGAGGGGAGAGCCGAGCAGAGGTTGGGCTGGTCGAACCCCGAGTGCTTGCCCACACGGACGGTGGAGGGGAGAGCCGAGTAGAAGCTGGGCTGGTCGAACGTTCATTTGAGAGTGATTCCATGCTCACCATCAGAGGTTCTAGAGAGAGAGAGCGAGAGGCCAGAAACCAGAGAACTGTTCACGCACGCCAGCCGTCTGTCCGATCGGGACCAGTACCAGTTGCTTGTCACGGTCCTATGTTGTTGCTGTATAACCAGCATGTTATATTCCGTCTTAAACTCTGATTAAACACAATATACCCACCATACTGGTTTGCAGTCGGTCCTGATTATTTGAAAGACTGGAGATAAGTTACTAAATGGCCTAATCTCTGCAATCCTGGGGGGTTATCATTGACCAAAACCTTAACTGCACCACCCACATAAATACTGTGGCAGGAAGGGCAGGTCAGAGGCTGGGTATTCTGTGGCGAGTGTCTCAGCCCCGGACTCCCCAAAGCCTTTCCACCATCTGCAAGGCACAAGTCAGGAGTGTGATGGAATGCTCTCCACTTACCTGAATGAGTGCAGCTCCAACAGCACTCAAGAAGCTCGACGCCATCCGAGGGTACTTAAGGAAGTGGCCCTAGGAATAATGGATGCATTGCTGGTCATCTTCCGAAATTCTGTAGATTCTGAAACAGTTCCCATGGATTGGAGGATAGCTAATGTAACCTCACTATTTAAAAAAGGTGCTAGAGAGAAAATGAGGAATTATACACTGGTAAGTCTGACATCGGCAGTGGGGAAAATGCTAGAGTCCATTATAAAAGATGTAATAGCAGAGCACTTGGAAAACAGTGACCGGATCGGACAAAATCAACATGGATTTACAAAAGGTAAATCATGCTTGACTAATCCACTGGAATTTTTTGAGGATGTAACTGGTAGAATAGATAAGGGAGAACCAGTGGATGTGGTGTATTTGGACTTTCAGAATGCTTTCGATAAGGTCCCGCATAAGAGATTAGCGTGCAAAGTTAAAGCACACGGGATTGGGGGTAAGGTACTGTCTTGGATAGAGAACTGGTTGGCAGACAGGCAGCAAAGAGTTGGAATAAATGGGTCTTTTTCCGAGTGGCAGGCAGTGACAAGTGGGGTACCGCAGGGATTGGTGCTAGGGCCCCAGCTATTCATAATATATATAAATGATCTAGACGAGGGAACTAGATGTAATATCTCCAAGTTTGCAGATGACACAAAGCTGGGTGGGTGTGTATGCTGTGAGGAGGATGCCGAGAAACTCCAGTATGATTTGGACAGGTTGGGTGATTGGGCAGATGCATGGCAAATGCAGTATAATGTGGATAAATGCGAGGTTATCCACTTCGGTGGCAAAAACAGGAAGACAGATTATTATCTGAATGACAATAGATTGGGAAAAGGGGAAGTGCAACGAGACCTGGGTGTCCTTGTACACCAGTTGCTGGAGGTAAGCATGCAAGTGCAGCAGGCGGTTAAGAAGGCAAATGGTATGTTGGCCTTCATAGTAAGGGGATTCGAGTACAGGCACAAGATTGTCTTGCTGCAGTTGTACAGGGCCTTGGTGAGACCACACCTTGAGTATTGTGTGCAGTTTTGTTCACCTTATCTGAGGAAGAATGTTCTTGCCATGGAGAGAGTGCAGCGAAGATTCACCAGACTGATACCTGGGATGGCAGGAATTGCGTATGAGGAGAGATTGGGTCGATTGGGCTTATACTCGCTGGAGTTTATAAGAATGAGAGGGGATCTCATTGAAACTTATAAAATTCTAACAGGACTAGACAGGCTAGATGCAGGAAGGATGTTCCCGATGGCGGGGGAGTCCAGAACCAGGGGTCACAGTCTAAGGATAAGGGGTAAGCCATTTAGGACTGAGATGAGGAGGAATTTCTTCACCCAGAGAGTGGTGAACCTCTGGAATTCTCTACCACAGAAGGCAGTTGAGGCAAATTCATTAAATATATTCAAGGAGTTAGATATATTTCTTAAGGCTAAAGTGATCAAGGGATATGGGGAGAAGGCAGGGACAGGGTACTGAATTTGGATGATCAGCCATGATTTCATTAAATGGCGGAACAGGCTCGAGGGGCCGAATGGCCTACTCCTGCTCCTATCGTCTATGTTTCTATGAGAGCGAAGAGGGGCATGAAAAAACACTGGCGGGCAAAATAAAGGAAAATCCCAAGGTGTTTTATTAGTACGTTAAGGGCAAGAGGATAACCAGGGAAAGAGTAGGGCCCATTCGGGACCAAAGCGGCAATCTGTGTGTAGAGTCGGAAGATGTAGGTGAGGTTTTAAATGTATATTTTGCATCTGTGTTCACTATGGAGAAGGGTGATGTCAGCATAGAAATCAGGCAGGGGGATTGTGATATACTTGAACAAATTAGTATTGAGAGGGAGGAGGTACTAGCGGTTTTAGCGGGCTTAAAAGTGGATAAATCCCCAGGCCCTGACGGGATGTATCCCAGGCTGCTGTGTGAGGCAAGGGGCTCTGACACAAATTTTCAGAACCTCTCTGGCCACAGGGGAGGTGCCAGAGGACTGGATAACAGCCAACATAGTACCATTGATCAAGAAGGGTAGTAGGGATAAACCAGGGAATTACAGACCAGTGAGCCTAACATCAGTGGTCGGGAAATTATTGAAAAATATTCTGAGGGACAGAATTAGTCTCCACTTGGAGAGGCAGGGCTTAATCAGGGAGAGTCAGCATGGCTTTGTCAGGGGGAGATCATTTCTGACCAATTTGATTGAATTTTTTGAGGGGGTGACTAGGTGTGTGGATGAGGGTAGTGCAGTTGATGTGGTCTACATGGACTTCAGTGAGGCTTCTAACAAAGTCCTGCATGGGAGACTGGTCAAGAAGGTAAGAACCCATGGGATCCAGGGCAATTTGGCACATTGGATCCAAAATTGGCTTAGTGGCAGGAGGCAGAGGGTGATGGTCGAAGGTTGTTTTTGTGACTGGAAGCCTGTGTCTAGTGGTGTACTGCAGGGATCGGTGTTGGGGCCCTTGCTGTTTGTAGTGTTTGTCTGATCCGCAGGGCAGCGAGTTTCTCCAGTCCCTTGTTCAGGGCCTGGGGCCAGGGGAGGCTGTGGGCCTTTATTCCCCTCATTGGACACCAGGCTCTTTGGCTCACAACCCACAGGCTCAGATTTTTAACAACAGGTTTACAGGAAATGAGTGGAAGCGACCCACCGCAGTCACACTGTGGATACTCTGGTGTGTCAGCGGGTGGGATACACCAGGGAATCCCTTTCCACACACTGAGGTTGACTCTAATGATCGGGAGTCCCAGGGTTTCGGATACCAGATAATCAAGCTCACAAGAACACAAATTGTCTCTCCAGGCTTTATTAAGAGCGCTGCATAACACAGATCGGGTGATAATTCCCTCAATCTGGAGAATAGAAGTACAGTGGATTCACGCGCGATCTTCTCGAGTCTGTTCCAACTGTTCTTCACACAAGATTGGATAACCAAGTGAATCCCTTCCTACACGCGGAGCAGGTGAATGGCCTCGCTCCAGTGTGAACTCGCTGGTGTCTCACCAGGTTAGACGACAGAGCGAATCCCTTCCCACACACGGAGCAGGTTACCGCTCAGGAAATGGGATTGTTTGGACCCGTCTGTTGACCGCCTCCTGAACTCCTGCTAATTCAGGGAATTTAGTCCATCTGTGACCAGACTATAACCACAAGCCCGTCTGGTTATCACACCTATACGGTTCATGAGGTTATTATTAGATTCACACCCAGACGTTGTGCCTTCACTTGTCTGGCACTTCATCCCATAACACGGGTACAGGGGCTCAGTAATGTTTCATTCATCAGAAAAAGACAAAGTACAACAACATACTGGTCAGCTTAACAAAATCTCATCATAATTACGGGGCCATAAATAGAAAAGTCACTAATAAATCCAGTAGTGAATTCAGGAGAAATATCTTTACCCAAAGAGTGATAGAATAGGGAACTCGCTACCACAAGGAGTTGTTGAGGTGAACAGCACAGATGCATTTAAGGGGATGTCACATGAGGGAGAAAGGAGTGGGAGGATGTGTTGATCGGGTTAATTGAAGTAGGGTGGGTGTGGGGCATAAACACTGGCATGGACCAGTTGGGCCAAATGGCCTGTTTCTGTGCTGTACATTCTATGTAACACCATGAACAGTCAATCGAAGGGAATCATCAGCACAACAACCTTAAAGATTAAACAGCGGCACGAGAATTTCAAAACATTCATCCATTCCATGTTCATGTCACCCCAGCTTTCTACAGGGCCCTGCACTACAGGCCAATGTGAACGCGCTGGTGTGTCAGCAGAGTCGAGGACTGAGCGGATCCCTTCCCACACACAGAGCAGGTGAACGGCCTCTCCCCAGTGTGAACTCACTGGTGTTCCTTCAGATTCCCAGAGCTTTTAAAGCTCATCCCACAGACAGAACATGTAAACGGCCTCTGATCGGAGTGAACTCGCTGGTGTACCTTCAGATCCCCAGAGGTTTTAAAGCTCATCCCACAGACAGAACATGTAAATGGTCTCTCATCAGTGTGAACTCACTGGTGTTGCTTCAGATCCTCAGAGGTTTTAAAGCTCTTCGCACAGTCAGAACATTTAAATGGTCTCTCATCAGTGTGAACTTGCTGGTGTCTCAACAGGTTGGATGACTCAGTGAATCCCTTCCCACACACGGAGCAGGTGAATGGCCTCTTTCCTGCTCTCTCCAGCTGGTGTCCCTTCAGCTCCTGGGACATTTGAAAGCTTTTCCCACAGTCGGAATGTTTCACCGGCCTCTCCCCAGTGTGAACGCGCTGGTGTGCCAGCAGATTCGAGGACCGAGTGAATCTCTTCCCACACACGGAGCAGGTGAACAGAATCTCTCCTGCTCTCTCCAGCTGGTGTCTCTTCAGATCCTGGGACCTTTTAAATCTCTTCCCACAGTCAGAACATTTAATCGGTCTCTCATCACTGTGAACAAGTTGGTGTCTCAGGAGGGTGGCAGAATGAGAGAATCGCTTCAAAAACACGGAGCAGGTCAACGGTCTCTCATCGGTGTGGACAAGCTGGTGTCTCAGCAGCACGGAGGGTGCAATTAATCCCTGCCCACACACGGAGTGGGGTAAAGGTCCCTCCCTAGTGTGAAATTGCTGGTGTATCATTGGAACGGATGACTGAGTGAATCCCTTCCCACACACGGGGCCCGGGGTAACCCCCAGTGTGTGGCCACTGGTGTTGCTTCAGGTATTTGTAGATTTTGAAGCTCTTTCAGAACATTTAGTAGTTCTCTCCCCAGTGTGAACTATCCTGATCCTTTGACCCAATATCATTTCTCACTGTTGCAGTGATTCCATCCTTTATTAACACAGCCGCCCCACCTCCTTTTCCTTCCTGTCTGTCCTTCCTAATAGTCAAATACCCCTGTTTGTTTAGTTCCCAGTCATGGTCACCCTGCAGCCATGTCTCCGTAATGGCCACCAGATCATACCCATGTGTAGTTATTTGTACCGTCAACTCGTCTATTTTGTTACGAATGCTGCGTGCATTCAGATAAAGAACTTTTAAATATGTTTTGTGACAATTTATTCCTGCTTTTACCCCCTTTACTACTTTACCTTTATCTTTATATATTCTGTCCCTTCCTGAAACGCTCTGGTTTTTAATTCCCCCACTGCTACCTTGCTCTATTGCCTTCTCCGCTGACATTTTTATTTTTCGTTCTCTTGAAACCTCCCCCCCACTAATTAGTCTAAAGCCCTCTCTACAGCCCGAGTTATTCGATTCGCCAGGATTCTAGTCCCAGCACTGGCCAAGTAAAGTCTGTCCCAACGGAACAGCTCTCTCCTGTCCCAGTACTGGTGCCAGTGTCCCAAGAAGCAAAACCCATTTCTCCCACACCAGTCTTTGAGCCATGCATTTAACTCTCTGATTATATTTACCTTAGCCAAATTTGCTCGTGACGGCAGCTACAGCACGGGTTAGATACAGAGTAAAGCTCCCTCTACACTGTCCCATCAAACACTCCCAGGGCAGGTACAGCACGGGTTAGATACAGAATAAAGCTCACTCTACACTGTCCCATCAAACACTCCCAGGGCAGGTACAGCACGGGTTAGATACAGAGTGTCAGCCATGTCTCAGGCGGTAGCACTCTCTCCTCTGAGTCAGAAGGTTGTGGATTGAAGTCCCACTCCAGAGACTGGAGTCTAAAACTCTGTGCTGCCCCTCCAGTGCAGCGCTGACGGAGTAAAGCCCAGTGCAGAGTAAGGTTCCCTCTGCACTGCTCCACTAACAGGCCTGAGCCCCAAACTCAGAAGGGCGCCCTCTGCTGCATTCCACTTGTCTCAGCAGCGGGAGAAGCAGGCAGCGGAAGTCCCGCCTCTCGGACCCCCGATTGGTTGGAGGACCCGCCGCCACCTCAGTCCTCCGAGCTCCGCCCGCTCTCTCCCTATTGGTCGGAGCTGCCGTCAGTCACCGCCGTGGAGTTGATGACGTGCCCCAGTCCGGCTCCCTGCAGAAGACAAGGGGCTGCGGCCACTCAATCCACTCCACTCGGTGCCGGGAGGGCGCTGGGATGGTGCGGTTTGTGTTTTCTTTTTATTTACCTCCCCACCCGCGCTTCTCTCCGCTACATATAAAAAACCCTGATAAAACTCACTTTCCGCCGGTAATCCGGACTTTTTTTTTATTCATTGATTGGATGTGGGCTGGCTAGGCCTGCATTTAGTGCCCATCCCTAATTGCCCTTGAGAAGATGGTGGTGAGCCGCCTTCTTGAACCGCTGCAGTTTTTGTAGCGGTTGTTTACAACTGAGTGGCTTGCCAGGCCATTTCAGAGGGCATTAAGAGTCAACCACATTGCTGTGGGTCTGGAGTCACATGTAGGCCAGACCAGGTAAGGACGGCAGATTTCCTTCCCTAAAGGACATTAGTGAACCAGTGAACTCTCGCGGTTACCCAGGCTGACCCCTCTACTAAGGGGAAAAGTTCCTTTCTGTCTACCCTATCTATGCCCCTCTTAATTTTGTACACCTCAATCAGGTCCCCCCTCAGCCTTCTCTGCTCCAAGGAAAACAACCCCAGCCTGTCCAGTCTCTCTTCATAGCTGAAGCGCTCCAGCACAGGTAACATCCTGGTGAATCTCCTCTGTACCCTCTCCAAAGCAATCACATCCTTCCTATAGTGTGGCGACCAGAACTACACACAGTATTCCAGCTGTGGCCTAACTAGCGTTTTGTACAGCTCCATCATAACCTCCCTGCTCTTATATTCTATGCCTCGGCTAATGAAGGCAAGTATCCCATATGCCTTCTTAACCACGTTATCTACCTGTCCTGCTGCCTTCAGGGATCTATGTACATGCACACCAAGGTCCCTCTGATCCTCTGTCCTTCCTAGAATCCTACCATTCATTGTGTATTCCCTTGCCTTGTTAGTCCTCCCAAAGTGCATCACCTCACACTTTTCAGGGTTAAATTCCATTTGCCACTGTTCTGCCCATCTAACCATCCCATCTATATCGTCCTGTAGCCTGAGGCTTCCCTCCTCGCTATTTACCACTCCACCAATCTTGGTGTCATCTGCGAACTTACTGATGATACCTCCTACATTCATATCTAAATCATTAATGTACACTACAAACAGCAAAGGACCCAGCACCGATCGCTGCGGTACACCACTGGACACAGGCTTCCAGTCACAAAAACAACCTTCGACCATCATCCTCTGCCTCCTGCCACTAAGCCAATTTTTGATCCAATGTGCCAAATTGCCCTGGATCCCATGGGCTCTTACCTTCTCATCTACATGCTGCCCCTTGGTGACATCATCTGAAAACACAGCGTCAGTTTCCACATGTACGCTGACGACACCCTTCCAGCACTTGGTCCGTAGCCTTGTAGGTTACGGCACTTCAAGTGCATATCCAAGTACTTTAAAAAATGTGATGAGAGTTTCTGCCTCGACCACCCTCTCAGGCAGTGAGTTCCAGACCCCCACCACCCACTGGGTGAAAACATTTCTCCTCAACTCCCCTCTAAAGCTCCGACCAATTACTTTAAATCTATGCCCCCTGGTTGTGGACCCCTCTGCCAAGGGAAATAGGTCCTTCCTATCTCGGCCCCTCAGAATTTTATACACCTCAATCAGGTCTCCCCTCAGCCTCCTCGGTTCCAAAGAAAAGAACCTCCTCCCCCCCGAGACATCTGCGTTCCTCCAATTCTGCCCTCTTGAATATCCCTGATTATAATCGCTGCACCATCAGTGGCCGTGTCTTCTGTTGCCTCGGCCCTAAGCTCTGGAAGTCCCTCTCTGAACCTCTCCGCCTCTCTTTCATAGAAAATAGGAGCAGGAGTCGGTCATTCAGCCCCTCGAGCCTGCTCCACCATTCAATGAGATCATGGCTGATCAAAACCCACCTCTGTGACCACCTCATTGTTGGAGGTCAGCTCTGAACAGGCCCTGCCCCTCCCCCTACTCCGCATGCGCCGCTCCAAGGGGAGCGCGGGCTCTGAACAGGCCCCGCCCCCTCCTCCTACTCCACATGCGCCGCCTGGCCCCGCTCCCGAGGATGAGCCGCTACCGCGCCTGCGCGGGGCCCTGCATTCTGGGTCAGCCCGGGTAACCGCGAGAGTTCACTGGTTCACTAATGTCCTTTAGGGAAGGAAATCTGCTGTCCTTACCTGGTCTGGCCTACATGTGACTCCAGACCCACAGCAATGTGGTTGACTCTTAATGCCCTCTGAAATGGCCTGATATACCTATCAATTCCTCCAATAAAAGGCGAAGAGTTACGAAGGTGACTAAAGGTTTTTATTGACTAAATAACAGCCCACTCTCGTGGGTGATCCGATCCAAGCAGGAGGAATACCAGCCAGTCGCTCACCTTTATACCTGGCCTGGTGGGTGGAGCCAAGGCGGAGTCGGCAGTGGTCATCCCAGGTATAGCAGTGTGGCAAGAGGCGACCTCGTACCGTGATACAATAGTGGTCAGTGATACAGTTATAACGAACAGTGGTGAACAGTGCTAACTACTAACAGTGATACGATAGTGAACGTGGTTTACCACATTCACCCCTTGTTTAGAATTAAGTCCGGCGGGGTGAAGTGTACTACCAATTCTGGTAGGTCAGTCTGTCCGGAGGCTTCGTAAGCCTCTCCGATCGCCGCAGCGGTGGTGTTGCCTTATCCGGTGCTCGTGCCTTATCCGGTGTTGATGCTGGTGTTTGCGTGGTCGGCGAGGGCTCGTGGGGTTCCGGCATGCCGTCTACCTGGACTGAGGTTGGGGGGGGTGGTGGCGGTGTTTCCGGATCGGCTGAGGGTGCGAGGTCTCGTAGGGAGACAGTGTCCTCCCGCCCGTCTGGGTACGCCACGTAGGCGTACTGGGGGTTGGCGTGCAGGAGGTTCACCCTCTCGACCAGGGGGTCCGTTTTATGGGTCCTCACGTGTTTCCGCAGCCAGACCGGCCCCGGGGCGGTCAGCCAGGTTGGTAGAGTGGTTCCCGTAGTCGACTTCCTGGGGAAAACGAACATTCGTTCATGGGGGGTGGTGTTAGTGGCCGTGCAAAGTAATGACCGGATGGAGTGCAGCGCTGTCGGGAGGACTTCTTGCCAGCGGGAGGTTGGGAGGCCCTTAGACTTTAAGGCTAAGAGGACGGCCTTCCATACCGTCGCGTTCTCTCTTTCCACCTGACCGTTACCTCTGGGGTTGTAGCTGGTGGTCCTGCTTGCTGCAATACCTCTCTCTAGGAGGAATTGCCGGAGTTCCTCGCTCATGAAGGAGGAGCCCCGGTCGCTGTGTATATAGTTCGGGAACCCGAACAAGGCGAAGAGGGCATTCAGGCACTTAATGACCGTGCTACTGGTCATGTCGGGGCAGGGGAAGGCAAAGGGGAAACGGGAGTACTCATCAACGATGTTGAGGAAGTACACATTACGGTCAGAGGACGGGAGGGGCCCCTTAAAGTCGATGCTCAGGCGCTCGAAGGGGCGGGTGGCCTTGATCAGGCTTGCTCGGTCCGGCCTATAGAAGTGCGGTTTGCACTCCGCACAGGTCTGGCAGTTCCTGGTCATGGTCCTGACCTCCTCGATGGAGTAGGTCAGGTTGCGGGCCTTAATGAAATGGTAGAGTCTGGTGACTCCGGGGTGGCAGAGCTGGTCGTGGAGGGTCTGAAGCCTATCGATATGCGCGCTGGCGCATGTCATTCGTGAAAGGGCATCAGGGGATTCGTTCAGCTTGCCTGGCCGGTACAAGATCTCATAATCGTAGGTGGAGAGCTCGATTCTCCATCTCAAAATCTTGTCATTCTTGATTTTGCCCTTCAGCTTGTTATTAAACATGAAAGCCACCGAACGCTGGTCGGTGAGGAGGGTAAATCGTTTGCCTGCCATGTAGTGCCTCCAGCGCCGTACTGCCTCCACGATCGCCTGGGCCTCTTTCTCGACCGACGAATGTCGGATCTCGGGGCCCTGTAGGGTCCTTGAGAAGAAGGCCACTGGCCTCCCCTCCTGGTTTAGGGTGGCGGCTAAGGCGAAGTCGGATGCGTCGCTCTCCACCTGAAAGGGGATGGACTCGTCCACTGCGTGCATCGTGGCCTTGGCTATGTCTCCCTTAATGAGGGAGAAGGCCGCGCACGCCTCCTCCGTGAGGGGGAAGGAAGTGGCTTTCAGGAGGGGTCTGGCTTTGTCCGCGTAATTGGGTACCCATTGGGCATAGTAGGCGAAAAGCCCCAGGGTTCTCCTAAGTGCTTTAGGGCAGTGGGGGAGGGGTAGCTCCATGAGGGGGCGCATTCTTTCTGGGTCGGGGCCGATGATTCCGTTCTCCACTACGCAGCCGAGGATGGCAAGGCGCGTGGTGTTAAACACGCATTTCTCCTTATTGTAGGTGAGGTTCAGCCGTTGGGCCGTACGGAGGAATTTCTCCAGATTCGCGTCATGTTCCTGCTGGTCGCGGCCGCAGATAGTGACGTTATCTAGGTAGGGGAATGTAGCCTGCAGTTCGTTCTGGTCAACCATCTGGTCCATCTCCCTTTGGAAGACCGAGACCCCATTAGTGACACCGAAGGGGACCCTAAGGAAGTGGTATAGGCGCCCATTCGCCTCGAAGGCGGTATACTGGCGGTCCTCAGGGTGGATAGGGAGTTGGTGGTAGGCCGACTTCAGGTCGATGGTCGAGAATACTTTATACTGTGCAATCTGATTGACCATGTCAGATATGCGGGGGAGGGGGTATGCGTCCAGCTGGGTATATCTGTTTATGGTCTGGCTGTAGTCGATGACCAGGCGGTTTTTATCGCCGGTCTTTACGACTACGACCTGGGCACGCCAGGGGCTGCTGCTCCCCTCGATAATGCCCTCTTTCAGGAGGCGCCGCACCTCAGAGCTAATGAAGGCTCTGTCCCCGGCGCTATACCGCCTGCTTTTGGTAGCGACGGGTTTGCAGTCAGGGGTAAGGTTAGCAAACAGAGAGGGTGGCGGGACCTTGAGGGTGGAGAGGCTGCAGGTGTTACGCGGTGGGCGGTTTAACGTTTGCTGGTTGTTGACTGTGAGTGGGGGGAGGGGTCCACCGTATGCTAGGGTTACGCTTTGGAGGTGGGATTGGAAGTCCAGCCCTAGTAGGACGGCAGCGCAGAGATGGGGGAGGACGAGGAGTTTAAAGTTTTTATACTCCGTGCCCTTAACCGACAGGGTCACGACACAGTAGCCGCTGATGTCCGTGGCGTGGGACCTCGATGCCATCGAGATTCGGCTGCGCGTTGGTAGGACAGAGAGGGAGTAGTGGCTCACCGTGTCTGGGTGGATGAAGCTCTCCGTGCTTCCGCTGTCGAACAGGCAGGTCGTGGCGTGGCCGTTCACTTTGATGTCCATCATTGACTTGGACAGATGGTGCGGGCGGGCTTGGTCCAGGGTGACGGAAGCTAGTGTGTAGCTGAGCGAGTCGTTGTCATCTGCGGGCGAGGCGGTCGGGCGTGGTGAGTAAAATGGCGTCTCCCACGAGGTAGGGCACAATGACGGAGAAGATGGCTGCCCCCGTAGCTCACATGAGGCACTATTGGGGTCGGTTGCCTTAATCAAAGATGGCCGCCCCCATGACTCATGTGTGGGGATGCTGGCCTCAGTTGCCCTAAACAAAGATGGCCACCCCCATGACTCATGTGTGGGGATGCTGGCCTCAGTTGCCCTAAACGAAGATGGCCGCCCCCATAGTTCGCATGCGGCACTGCTGGCCTCTGAGGATCCGCTCCTGCAGGCCTTGGAGAAGTGGCCTTTCTTCAGGCAGGTTCTGCATGTGGAGTTCTTGGCTGGGCAGCGCGACCTCGGGTGCTTCTCCTGGCCACAAAAAAAACAGCCGGCGGCCCGATCGCGGATGCCCGATGTCGGGGCCGGTGCCGGGGGTGGCGGGGCCGGTCGGGTCCGGGACGCCGACGCAGAGGTAGGTCCCGGGGGCGGCGCTGGGAAGGGTGCTGTGGTAGGGGTCGGGCCCGAGTCCCAGGGTCGCGAGCAGTACCTGGTGAATGCTTCCTGATCTTGGTGGGCCACTTCCAGGGAGATAGCGAGGGCTTCAGCTTTTTCCATGCTGAGGTCTTTAGCTTCCAGCAGTCTTTGCCGTGAGTACTCGGACCGTAGGCCTTTCAGGAATGCGTCGCGGATATTATCTTCAGTATTTTCGGCTGCCGACACCGATTTAAAGTCACAGTTCCTGGCGAGTGCATATAGCGCCTGTGAGAATTCGGCTACTGATTCTCCTGGCTGTTGCGGCCGTGATCTTAGGAGGTGCCTAGCGTACATGTAGTTTACCGGGGTCCGGTACTTCTGTTTCAGCAGGTTGATGGCGGTCTCGTAGGTAGTCATGTCCTCGATGAGAGTGTATACTCTCGGGCTCAGTTGCGCCTGCAGGACACTTAGTTTGGATGCCTGAGGGACGCTGGATTCTCTCAGGTATGATTCGAAGCAGACCAGCCAGTGTTTAAAGTCTGCGGCTGAGTTTGCTGCTCGTGGGTTCAGGTCCAGGTACGGCGGTCTGAGGGCTCGCAGCCAAGCTGGCTGGTGTGGCTGTGCTCCTGGGAGCTGCGCTGGTGGCTCCTCCGCCGGTTGTGACTCGTTGTCGGACATCATTAAATTTAGTCAATAAAATTGATATACCTATCAATTCCTCCAATAAAAGGCGAAGAGTTACGAAGGTGACTAAAGGTTTTTATTGACTAAATAACAGCCCACTCTCGTGGGTGATCCGATCCAAGCAGGAGGAATACCAGCCAGTCGCTCACCTTTATACCTGGCCTGGTGGGTGGAGCCAAGGCGGAGTCGGCAGTGGTCATCCCAGGTATAGCAGTGCGGCAAGAGGCGACCTCGTACCGTGATACAATAGTGGTCAGTGATACAGTTATAACGAACAGTGGTGAACAGTGCTAACTACTAACAGTGATACGATAGTGAACGTGGTTTACCACATGGCCTAGCAAGCCACTCAGTTGTAAACAACCGCTACGAAAACTGCAGCGGTTCAAGAAGGCGGCTCACCACCATCTTCTCAAGGGCAATTAGGGATGGGCACTAAATGCAGGCCTAGCCAGCCCACATACAATCAATGAATAAAAAAAAAGTCCGGATTACCGGCGGAAAGTGAGTTTTATCAGGGTTTTTTATATGTAGCGGAGAGAAGCGCGGGCGGGGAGGTAAATAAAAAGAAAATACAAACCGCACCGTCCCAGCGCCCTCCCGGCACCGAGCGGAGCGGATTGAGCGGCCGCAGCCCCTTGTCTTCTGCAGGGAGCCGGACTGGGGCACGTCATCAACTCCACGGCGGTGACTGACGGCAGCTCCGACCAATAGGGAGAGAGCGGGCAGAGCTCGGAGGACTGAGGTGGCGGCGGGTCCTCCAACCAATCGGGGTTCCGAGAGGCGGGACTTCCGCTGCCTGCTTCTCCCGCTGCTGAGACAAGTGGAATGCAGCAGAGGGCGCTCTTCTGAGTTTGGGGCTCAGGCCTGTTAGTGGAGCAGTGCAGAGGGAACCTTACTCTGCACTGGGCTTTACTCCGTCAGCGCTGCACTGGAGGGGCAGCACAGAGTTTTAGACTCCAGTCTCTGGAGTGGGACTTCAATCCACAACCTTCTGACTCAGAGGAGAGTGCTACCGCCTGAGACACGGCTGACACTCTGTATCTAAGCCGTGCTGTACCTGCCCTGGGAGTGTTTGATGGAACAGTGTAGAGTGAGCTTTACTCTGTATCTAACCCGTGCTGTACCTGCCCTGGGAGTGCTTGATGGAACAGTGTAGAGTGAGCTTTACTCTGTATCTAACCCGTGCTGTACCTGCCCTGGGAGTGTTTGATGGGACAGTGTAGAGGGAGCTTTACTCTGTATCTAACCCGTGCTGTAGCTGCCGTCACGAGCAAATTTGGCTGGGGTAAATATAATCAGAGAGTTAAATGCGTGGCTCAAAGACTGGTGTGGGAGAAATGGGTTTTGCTTCTTGGGACACTGGCGCCAGTACTGGGACAGGAGAGAGCTGTTCCGTTGGGACAGACTTTACTTGGCCAGTGCTGGGACTAGAATCCTGGCGAATCGAATAACTCGGGCTGTAGAGAGGGCTTTAAACTAATTAGTGGGGGGGAGGTTTCAAGAGAGCGAAAAATAAAAATGTCAGCGGAGAAGGCAATAGAGCAAGGTAGCAGTGGGGGAATTACAAACCAGAGCGTTTCAGGAAGGGACAGAATATATAAAGATAAAGGTAAAGTAGTAAAGGGGGTAAAAGCAGGAATAAATTGTCACAAAACATATTTAAAAGTTCTTTATCTGAATGCACGCAGCATTCGTAACAAAATAGACGAGTTGACGGTACAAATAACTACACATGGGTATGATCTGGTGGCCATTACGGAGACATGGCTGCAGGGTGACCATGACTGGGAACTAAACAAACAGGGGTATTTGACTATTAGGAAGGACAGACAGGAAGGAAAAGGAGGTGGGGTGGCTGTGTTAATAAAGGATGGAATCACTGCAACAGTGAGAAATGATATTGGGTCAAAGGATCAGGATAGTGAAACGGTTTGGCTGGAGATAAGGAATAATAAGGGGAAAAAGTCACTAGTGGGCGTCGTCTATAGGCCTCCTAACAGTTGCCACTCTATTGGTCAGAGTATAAATCAGGAAATAGTTGGGGCTTGTAATAAGGGAACAGCTATAATCATGGGAGATTTTAACTTTCATATTGACTGGACAATTCAAATTGGGCAGCGCAGCCTTGAGGAAGAGTTCATAGAGTGCATTAGGGACAGGTTACTTGAGCAGTATGTTACTGAACCAACCAGGGGGCAGGCAATCTTAGATAAGAACATAAGAACATAAGAAGTAGGAGCAGGAGTAGGCCATACGGCCCCTCGGGCCTGCTCCGCCATTCAATAGGATCATGGCTGATCCAAATCTAGCAGAGTTGACTAAAGTGGACTGGGAAAATAGATTAAGCTGTAAGACGGTACATGAGCAGTGGTGTACATTCAAGGAGATATTTCACAACTTTCAAGAAAAATATATTCCACTGAGGAAAAAGGGGCGTAAAAGAAAAGACAGCCATCCGTGGCTAAGTAAAGTAATAAAGGATTGTATCCGACTGAAAACAAGGGCATATAAAGTAGCCAAATCTAGTGGGAGGATAGAAGATTGGGAAGTATTTAAAAGCCAGCAAAGAATAACTAAAAGATTAATTAAGAAAGGGAAGATAGATTATGAAAGTAAACTAGCAAAAAATATAAAAACAGATAGCAAGAGTTTCTACAGTTATACAAAAAGAAAAAGGGTGGCTAAAGTGAATGTTGGTCCCTTAGAGGACGAGACTGGGAAAATAGTAGTAAGGAACATGGAGATGGCAAAAACGCTGAACATATATTTTGTATCAGTCTTTACAATAGAGGACACTAAAAATATCCCAACACTGGACAAACAGAGGGCTATGGCGGGGGGGGGGCGGAGGAGCTAAACACGATTAAAATCACGAAGGAGATGGTACTCGGTAAGATAATGGGACTTAAGGCGGATAAATCCCCTGGACCTGATGGCTTACATCCTAGGGTCTTGAGAGAAGTAGTGGTAGGGATTGCGGATGCATTGGTGGTAATTTTCCAAAACTCCCTGGATTCAGGAAAGGTCCCAGCAGATTGGAAAACTGCTAATGTAACACCCTTATTTAAAAAGGGAGGTAGACAAAAGGCTGGAAACTACAGACCAGTTAGCCTAACATCTGTGGTTGGTAAAATGTTGGAGTCCATTATTAAGGAAGCAGTAACAGGACTTTTGGATAAGCATAATTTAATCCGACAGAGTCAGCATGGTTTTATGAAGGGGAAGTCATGTTTGACAAACTTGCTCGAATTCTTTGAGGACGTAACAAACAGGGTGGATAAAGGGGAACCAGTGGATGTGGTGTATTTGGACTTCCAAAGGGCATTTGACAAGGTGCCACACAAAAGATTACTGCACAAGATAAAAAATCACGGGATTGGGGGTAATATACTGGCATTGGTGGAAGATTGGCAATCTAACAGAAAACAGAGAGTTGGGATAAATGGTTCATTCTCGGGTTGGCAATCAGTAGCTAGTGGTGTTCCGCAGGGGTCAGCGCTGGGACCCCAACTCTTTACAATCTATATTAACGATTTGGAGGAGGGGACCGAGTGCAACATATCCAAGTTTGCCGATGATACAAAGATGGGAGGGAAAGCAGTGAGTGAGGAGGACATAAAAAACCTGCAAAAAGACATAGACAGGCTAAGTGAGTGGGCAAAAATTTGGCAGATGGAATATAATGTTGGAAAGTGTGAGGTTATGCACTTTGGCAGAAAAAATCAAAGAGCAAGTTATTATCAAATGGAGAGAAACTGCAAAGTGCTACAGTACAAAGGGATCTGGGGGTCCTGGTGGTTCTGCATACACAGAAGGTTAGTATGCAGGTACAGCAGGTGATCAGGAAGGCCAATGGAATCTTGGCTTTTATTGCAAGGGGGATGGAGTATAAAAGCAGGGAAGTCTTGCTTCAGTTATACAGGGTACTGGTGAGGCCACACCTGGAATATTGCGTACAGTTTTGGTTTCCATATTTAAGAAAAGATATACTTGCTCTCGAGGCAGTTCAGAGAAGGTTCACTCGGTTGATTCCGGAGATGAGGGGGTTGACTTATGAGGAAAGGTTGAGTAGGTTTGGCCTCTACTCATTGGAATTCAGAAGAATGCGAGGCGATCTTATCGAAACATATAAGATTGTGAGGGGGTTTGATCGGGTGGATGCGGGGAGGATGTTTCCACTGATGGGTGAGACTAGAACTAGGGGGCATAATCTTAGAATAAGGGGCTGCCGTTTCAAAACTGTGATGAGGGGAAACTTCTTCACTCAGAGGGTGGTAAATCTATGGAATTTGCTCCCTCAGAGAACTGTGGAAGATGCGACATTAAATAAATTTAAAACGGAGATAGACAGTTTCCTAACTGATAAGGGAATTAGGGGTTACGGGGAGCGGGCAGGGAACTGGACGTGAGTCTAGGTTCAGATCAGCCATGATCCTATTGAATGGCGGAGCAGGCCCGAGGGGCCGTATGGCCTACTTCTGCTCCTACTTCTTATGTTCTTTTTCTCTTCACATATCTATAAAAGCTTTTACAGTCAGTTTTTATGTTCCCTGTAAGCTTACTCTCATATTCTATTTTCCCCTTCTTAATTAATGCCTTTGTCCTCCTTTGTTGAATCCTAAACTGCTCCCAATCCTCAGGTTTACTGCTTTTTCTGGCCAATTTATATGTCCTCTCCTTAGATCTTATGCTATCCCTAATTTCCCTTGTTAGCCACGGTTGAGTCACCTTTTTTGTTTTATTTTTTATGCCAAACTGGGATGAACAAATTCTGCAGTTCATCCATGCGGTCTTTGAATGTTTGCCATTGCCGATCCACCGTCAACCCTTTGAGTGACATTCACCAATCAATCCTACCCAACTCGCTCTTCAGACCATCGTAGTTTCCTTTATTTAAATTTAGGACCCTAGTCTCTGTGTCAACAACTTCATTCTCCATCTTAATGAAGAATTCGGTCATATTATGATCACTCCGCCCCAAGGGGCCTCGTACAACAAGATTGCTAATTAATCCTTTCTCATTACATAATACCCAGTCTAAGATGGCCTGATCTCTGGTTTGTTCCTCGACGTATTGGTCCAGGAAACCGTCCCATAAACACTCCAGGAATTCCTTCTCCACGGTAGAGTACATGAGATGGGGGGGAGGGAGTCCATTTACATGTGGAGGGGGTGGGTGTCCCTTTAAATGTGCAGGGGTGGGTGACCCTTTAAATGGGAGGGGGTGGATGTCCCTTTAAATGTGGAGGGGGTGTGTGTCCCTTTAAATGTGGAGAGCCGGGGCCGCGCATGCTCATTCGGCCCCACCACAAAACGAGGCTGCCAGTGCGCCTGCGCGGGGCCTCGGGCAGCAGACGGAAGGCCGGGCCCGGGGAAGAGGTGGAATCAGCGGCCGGGGTAAAGTAAAGTGTTGGGGAATCGATTTAAATCGAGGTGAGGGGGGAGCGGAGAGCGGAGAGCGAGATTATAAAGTAAAAGACGAGACAATCAAAACCTGAGAGTCGGGCGGGCGGGACCTCCGCGGACGCCGAACGGAGCGGATTGAACGCGCGGGGGGGCGGAGTGAGCCGGAGCAATGTGATTCTGACTGACGGGAGCGCGGACCAATAGGAAGAGGGCTGAGCTGGGAGGACTTAACTGGGCGGCCTGGTCCTCCAACCTATAGTGGCGCGGCAAGGGGGCGGGACCTCCTCTCCAGCTCAGGGGGGCTGGGGCCGATTGTGACGCGCTGTCCCCAGGTGAGAGCAGCTCAGGCAGCACAGAGCTGGGGCTGGAATCTGGGAGAGGGGCCGCAGGCAGCACAGAGCTGGGGCTGGAATCTGGGAGAGGGGCCGCAGGCAGCACAGAGCTGGGGCTGGAATCTGGGAGAGGGGCCGCAGGCAGCACAGAGCTGGGGCCGGAATCTGGGAGAGGGGCTGCAGGCAGCACAGAGCTGGGGCTGGAATCTGGGAGAGGGGCTGCAGGCAGCACAGAGCTGGGGCTGGAATCTGGGAGAGGGGCCGCAGGCAGCACAGAGCTGGGGCTGGAATCTGGGAGAGGGGCCGCAGGCTGCGGGCCTGGCAAAGGGGCAGAAGCTTCACAATACAAGCTTCTTTCAAATGCAAAATTGTTTCCTACACACAGCCTTGCTCACTCTGCAAAAAAGAAACTGTTTAACAATTCATCATAACTCCCTTGCTTTTGGAGAGGCGTAGAATGCAAAAAGCAATAAGTTATGATGAAACTGTGTAAAAGACTGGAGTCAGCTGTGGCTCAGTGGATAGCAGAGTCAGAAGGTTGTGGGTTCAAATCCCGCTCCAGGGACTTGAGCATATAAAGCGAGGCTGACACTCCAGTGCGGTGCTGAGGGAGCGCCGTGCTGTCGGAGGGGCAGTGCTGAGGGAGCGCCGCACTGTCGGAGTGGCAGTACTGAGGGAGCGCCGCACTGTCGGAGGGGCAGTACTGAAGGAGCACCGCACTGTCGGAGGGGCGGTGCTGACGGAGAGCCGCAGTGTCGGAGGGACAGTAATGAAGGAGCGCTGCAGTGTCGGAGGTGCCGTCCTACGGATGAGAAGTTAAACCGAGGCCCCCGTCTGCCCCCTCAGGTGGATGTAAAAGATACCGTGGTGCTATTTTGAAGAAGTTATCCCCGGTATTTTGAGCCCAATATTTATCCCTCAATCAACATGACGAAAAAACATTATCTGGTCATTATCACATTGCTGTTTGTGGGAGCTTGCTGTGCGCAAATTGGCTGCCGCGTTTCCCACATTATAACAGTGAGTACACTTCAAAAGTACTTCATTGGCTGTAAAGCGCTTTGGGACGTCCGGTGGTCGTGAAAGGTAGTTAAGAAAGCAAATGGTATGCTGGCCTTCATTACAAGAGGATTTGAGTACAGCAATAAAGAAGTCTTACTCCAATTATATCATCTTCTTTCTTCTTAGGTAGTCCCTCGGAACCGAGCATGACTTGCTTCCACATTAAAAATGAGTTCTCAGGTGTAAGGGTAAACCAGGAGAGCTTCTTCTCCCCGAGACGGACCCTCTGATATAAAGGGTCTACTGGATCCATGTTTATCTGTAATTTAAACTGAGGTCTGGTCGTCTTCCGAGCTCTTTCCCCTGGAGGAGAGGGTAGAATGGGGGTCTTCAGTGTTAAATGGTTTCACCTGGGTCCATTGCTTCCATCGCATACCCATTGGTTCCTGTAGATAAACACACGTATCACTTGTCATTAATACAGTACATGGCCCCATCCAACGGGCCCCATTTCCTTTCTTCCGATAACTTGCGTCATTACTTGTTGACCTATTCTGGGCAACTCGTCTGGTTTAAGTCCAGCATTCTGCCTTTCTAGTTCTTTAATCTGTTGTTGGTTCCTTACTACTTTATTTAGTGCTTGTACCTACTGATTTAGTTGTACTAAGTATCGCTAATTCCGCCTCTTCCCCGGGCCCGGCCTTCCGTCTGCTCCCCGGAGGCCCTGCACAGGCAGCCTGGTGTTGTGGTGAGGGGCCGAATGAGCATGCGCGGCCTCGCCCCTCCACATTTAAAGGGACACCCACCCCCTCCACATTTAAAGGGACACCCACCCCCTCCACATTTAAAGGGACACCCACCCCCTCCACATTTAAAGGGACACCCACCTCCTCCCCATTTAAAGGGACTCCCTCCCCCCCCCCACCCCTCTCATGTCCTCTACTGTGGAGGAGGAATTCCTGGAGTGTTTACAGGATGGTTTCCTGGACCAATATGTCGAGGAACCAACCAGAGATCAGGCCATCTTAGACTGGGT
Organism: Somniosus microcephalus; assembly: GCF_052327205.1. Classification (NCBI taxonomy): domain Eukaryota; kingdom Metazoa; phylum Chordata; class Chondrichthyes; order Squaliformes; family Somniosidae; genus Somniosus; species Somniosus microcephalus. The sequence continues at coordinate 2,146,207 of NC_140993.1, forward strand.
ATTATGTAACGAGAAAGGAATAATTAGCAATCTTGTACGAGGCCCCTTGGGTCGGAGTGATCATAATATGATCGAATTCTTCATGAAGATGGAGAATTACGTTGTTGACTCAGAGACTAGGGTCCTAAATTTAAATAAAGGAAACTACGATGGTCTGAGGAGCGAGTTGGGTAGGATTGATTGGGGAATGTCACTCAAAGGGTTGACGGCGGATAGGCAATGGCAAACATTCAAAGACCGCATGGATGAACTACAGAATTTGTTCATCCCAGTTTGGCATAAAAATAAAACAAAAATGGTGACTCAACCGTGGCTAACAAAGGAAATTAGGGATAGCGTAAGATCCAAGGAGAGGACATATAAATTGGCCGGAAAAACCTGAGGATTGGGAGCAGTTTAGGATTCAACAAAGGAGGACAAAGGGATGAATTAAGAAGGGGAAAATAGAATGTGAGAGTAACCTTGCAAGGAACATAAAAACTGACTGTAAAAGCTTTTATAGATATGTGAAGAGAAAAAGAACATAAGAAGTAGGAGCAGAAATAGGCCATACGGCCCCTTGGGCCTGCTCCGCCATTCAATAGGATCATGGCTGATCCGAACCTAGACTCACGTCCACTTCCCTGCCCGCTCCCTGTAACCCCTAATTCCCTTATCAGCTAGGAAACTGTCTATCTCTGTTTTAAATTTATTTAATGTCGCAGCTTCCACTGCTATCTGAGGTAGCAAATTCCATAGATTTACCACCCTCTGAGTGAAGAAGTTTCTCCTCATCTCAGTTTTGAAACGGCAGCCCCTTATTCTAAGATTATGCCCCCTAGTTCTAGTCTCACCCATCAGTGGAAACATCCTCCCTGCATCCACCCGATCAAGCCCCCTCACAATCTTATATGTTTCGATAAGATCGCCTCTCATTCTTCTGAATTACAATGAGTAGAGGCCCAACCTACTCAACCTTTCCTCCAAAGTCAACCCCCTCATCTCCGGAATCAACCGAGTGAACCTCCTCTGAACTGCCTCAAGAGCAAGTATATCTTTTCTTAAATATGGAAACCAAAACTGTACGCAATATTCCAGGTGTGGCCTCACCAGTACCCTGTATAACTGAAGCAAGACTTCCCTGCTTTTATATTCCATCCCCCTTGCAATAAAAGCCAAGATTCCATTGGCCTTCCTGATCACCTGCTGTACCTGCATACTAACCTTCTGTGTTTCATGCACCAGGACCCCTAGATCCCTTTGTACTGGAGCACTTTGCAGTTTCTCTCCATTTAGATAATAACTTGCTCTTTGATTTTTTCTGCCAAAGTGCATAATCTCACACTTTCCAACATTATATTCCATCTGCCAAATTTCTGCCCACTCACTGCTTTCCCTCCCATCTTTGTATCGTCGGCAAACTTGGATATGTTGCACTCGGTCCCCTCCTCCAAATCGTTAATATAGATTGTAAAGAGTTGGGGACCCAGCACTGACCCCTGCGGAACACCACTAGTTACTGATTGCCAACCCGAGAATGAACCATTTATCCCAACTCTCTGTTTTCTGTTAGATAGCCAATCTTCCACCCATGCCAGTATATTACCCCCAATCCCGTGATTTTTTATCTTGTGCAGTAATCTTTTGTGTGGCACCTTGTCAAATGCCTTTTGGAAGTCCAAATACACCACATCCACTGGTTCCCCTTTATCCACCCTGTTTGTTACATCCTCAAAGAATTCGAGCAAATTTGTCAAACATGACTTCCCCTTTATAAAACCATGCTGACTCTGTCCGATTTAATTATGCTTATCCAAATGTCCTGTTACTGCTTCCTTAATAATGGACTCCAACATTTTACCAACCACAGATGTTAGGCTAACTGGTCAATAGTTTCCAGCCTTTTGTCTACCTCCCTTTTTAAATAAGGGCGTTACATTAGCAGTTTTGCAATCTGCTGGGACCTTGCCTGAATCCAGGGAGTTTTGGAAAATTACCACCAATGCATCCGCAATCCCTACCGCTACCTCTCTCAAGACCCTAGGATGTAAGCCATCAGGTCCAGGGGATTTATCCACTTTAAGTCCCATTATCTTACCAAGTACCATCTCCTTAGTGATTTTAATCGTGTTTAGCTCCTCCGCCCCCCCCACCCCCCCATAGCCCCCTGTTTGTCCAGTGTTGGGATATTTTTAGTGTCCTCTATTGTAAAGACTGATACAAAATATATGTTCAGCGTTTTTGCCATCTCCATGTTCCCCACTACTAATTTCCCGGTCTCGTCCTCTAAGGGACCAACATTCACTTTAGCCACCCTTTTTCTTTTTGTATAACTGTAGAAACTCTTGCTATCTGTTTTTATATTTTTTGCTAGTTTACTTTCATAATCTATCTTCCCTTTCCTAATTAATCTTTTAGTTATTCTTTGCTGGCTTTTAAATGCTTGTCAATCTTCTATCCTCCCACTAGATTTGGCTACTTTATATGTCCTTGTTTTCAGTCGGATACTATCCTTTATTACTTTACTTAGCCACGGATGGCTGTCTTTTCTTTTACGCCCCTTTTTCCTCAGTGGAATATATTTTTCTTGAAAGTTGTGAAATATCTCCTTGAATGTAGACCACTGCTCATGTACCGTCTTACGCCTTAATCTATTTTCCCAGTCCACTTTAGTCAACTCTGCTCTCGTACCTTCATAGTCTCCTTTATTTAAGCTTAGTACGCTGGTTTGAGATCCAACTCTCTCACACTCCAACTGAATTTGGAATTCAACCATGTTATGGTCACTCATTCCAAGGGGATCCTTTACTAGGACATTTTTTATTAATCCTGTCTCATTACACAGGACCAGATCTAAGATTGCCTGCCCCCTGGTTGGTTCAGTAACATACTGCTCAAGGAACCCGTCCCTAATGCACTCTATGAACTCTTCCTCAAGGCTGCCCTGCCCAATTTGATTTGTCCAATCAATATGAAAGTTAAAATCTCCCATGATTATAGCTGTTCCCTTATTACAAGCCCCAACTATTTCCTGATTTATACTCCGACCAATAGAGTTGCAACTGTTAGGAGGCCTATAGACTACGCCCACTAGTGACTTTTTCCCCTTATTCCTTATTTCCACCCAAACTGTTTCACTATACTGATCCTTTAACCCAATATCATTTCTCACTATTGCAATGATTCCATCCTTTATTAACACAGCCACCCCACCTTCTTTTCCTTCCTGTCTGTCCTTCCTAATAGTCAAATACCCCTGGATGTTTAGTTCCCAGTCATGGTCACCTTGCAGCCATGTCTCCATAATGGCCACCAGGTCATACCCATGTGTAGTTATTTGTACCGTCAACTCGTCTATTTTGTTACGAATGCTGCGTGCATTCTGATAAAGAACTTTTAAATATGTTTTGTGACAATTTATTCCTGCTTTTACCCCTTTTACTACTTTACCTTTATCATTATATATTCTGTCCCTTCCTGACATGCTCTGGTTTTTAATTCCCCCACTGCTACCTTGCTCTATTGCCTTCTCTGCTGACATTTTTATTTTTCGCTCTCTTGAAACCTCCCCCCAACTAATTAGTTTAAAGCCCTCTCTACAGCCCTAGTTATTCCATTCACCAGGATTCTAGTCCCAGCACTGGCCAAGTGAAGTCCGTTCCAACGGAACAGCTCTCTCCTGTCCCAGTACTGCTGCCAGTGTCCCAAGAAGCAAAACCCATTTCTCCCACACCAGTCTTTGAGCCACGCATTTAACTTTCTGATTTTTATTTACCCTAGCCAAATTTGCTTGTGAGGGCAGGCACAGCACGGGTTAGATACAGAGTAAAGCTTCCAGTACACTGTCCCATCAAACACTTCCAGGGCAGGTACAGCACGGGTTAGGTACAGAGTAAATCTCCCTCTACACTGTCCCATCAATCACTCCCAGGGCAGGTACAGCATGGGTTAGATACAGAGTGAAGCTCACTCTACACTGTCCCATCAAACACTCCCAGGGCAGGTACAGCACGGGTTAGATACAGAGTAAAGCTCCCTCTACACTCTCCCATCAAACACTCCCAGGGCAGGTACAGCACAGGTTAGATACAGAGTAAAGCTCCCTCTACACTGTCCCATCAAACACTCCCAGGGCAGGTACAGCACGGGTTAGATACAGAGTAAAGCTCCCTCTACACTGTCCCATCAAACACTCCCAGGGCAGGTACAGCACAGGTTCGATACAGTGTGTCAGCCGTGTCTCAGGCGGTAGCACTCTCTCCTCTGAGTCAGAAGGTTGTGGTTGAAGTCCCACTCCAGAGACTGGAGTCTAAAACTCTTTGGTGCCCCTCCAGTGCAGTGCTGAGGGAGTAAAGCCCAATGCAGAGTAAAGTTCCCTCTGTACTGCTCCACTAACAGGCCTGAGCCCCAAACTCAGAAGAGCGCCCTCTGCTGCATTCCACTTGTCTCAGCAGCGGGAGAAGCAGGCGGTGGAAGTCCCGCCCCTCGGACACCCCGATTGGTTGGAGGACCCGTCGCCACCTCAGTCGTCCAAGCTCCGCCCGCTCTCTCCCTATTGGTCTGAGTTCCGTCAGTCACCACCGTGGAGTTGATGACGTGCCCCAGTCCGGCTCCCTGCAGAAGACAAGGGGCTGCGGCCGCTCAATCCACTCCACTCGGTGCTGGGAGGGCGCCGGGACGGTCCGGTTTGTATTTTCTTTTTATTTATCTCCCTGCCCGCGCTTCTCTCCGCTATATATAAAAAACCCTGATAAAACTCACTTTCCGCCGGTGATCCGGAGTCTAGCGGTTGCCCGGGTTGACCCAGAATGTGGGGCCCTGCGCAGGCGCGGTAGCGGCTCATCCTCGGGAGCGGGGCCCGGCGGCGCATGCGGAGTAGGGGGAGGGGGCTGGGCCTGTTCAGAGCCCGCGCTCACCTTGGAGCGGCGCATGCGGAGTAGGGGGAGGTGGCAGGACCTGTTCAGAGCTCACCTTCAACAATGAGAACAACAACAACAACCTGTATTTCTATAGCGCTTTTAACGTAGGAAAGCGTCCCAAGGCGCTGCACAGGAGTATTGTAAGACATTGAAAAATGTGACCCCGAGCCACATAAGGAGAAATTAGGGCAGATGGCCTTAAGTTTGGTCACAGAGGTGGGTTTTGATCAGCCTTGATCTCATTGAATGGCGGAGCAGGCTCGAGGGGCCGAATGGCCGACTCCTGCTCCTATTTTCTATGAAAGAGAGGCAGAGAGGGACTTCCAGAGCTTAGGGCCGAGGCAACAGAAGACACGGCCACTGATGGTGCAGCAATTATAATCAGGGATGCTCAAGAGGGCAGAATTGGAGGAACGCAGATGTCTCGGCGGGGAGGAGGTTGTTTTCTTTGAAACCGAGGAGGCTGAGGGGAGACCTGATTGAGGTGTATAAAATTCTGAGGGGCCTAGATAGGAAGGACCTATTTCCCTTGGCAGAGGGGTCCACAACCAGGGGGCGTAGATTTAAAGAAATTGGTCGGAGGTTTAGAGGGGATTTGACGAGAAATGTTTTCCCCCAGTGGGCGGTGGGGGTCTGGAACTCACTGCCTGACAGGGTGGTCGAGGCAGAAACTCTCATCACATTTTAAAAAGTACTTGGATGTGCACTTGAAGTGCCGTAACCTACAAGGCTACGGACCAAGTGCTGGAAAGTGGGATTAGTGTGGATAGCACTTAATTGGCCGGCACGGACAAGATGGGCCGAATGGCCTCCTTCTGTGCCGTAATTTTTCTGTGTTTCTATCGCGGGGGGCGGGTGGTTGTGAGGCTGAAGGGAATAACTAAGATAGGGAGGGGCGAGGCCATGGAGGGATTTGAAAACAAGGATGAGAATTTTGAAATCAAAGCATTGCTTAACCGGGAGCCAGTGTAGGTCAGCGGGCACAGGGGTGATGGGTGAACGGGACTTGGCGTTGAGTTACGACACGGGTAGTTTTGGATCACCTCAAGTTTACGTAGGGTAGAATGTGGGAGGCCAGCCAGGAGTGCGTTGGAATAGTCGAGTCTAGAGGTAACAATGGCCCGGGTGAGGGTTTCAGCAGTGGATGAGCTGAGGCAAGGGAGGAGACGGGCCATATTACGGAGGTGCAAGTAGGCATTCTTTGTTATGCTGCAGATATGTGGTCGGAAGCTCATTTCAGGGTCATATATGACACCGAGGTTGTGAACAGTGTGGTTCAGCCGCAGACAGATGTTAGGGAGAGGGATGGAGTCAGTGGCTAGGGAACGGAGTTTGTGGCAGGGACTGAAAACAATTGCTTCAGCCTTCCCATTATTTAATTGGAGAAAATTTCTGCTCACCCAGAACCGGATTAGAGATTGTGGAGGGGTTGAGAGAAGTGGTGAGGTAGAGCTGGGTGTTGTCAGCGTACATGTGGAAACTGAGGCTGTGTTTTCAGATGTCGCCAAGGGGCAGCATTTAGATGAGAAATAGGAGGGGCCCAAGGATAGATCCTTGGGGGACACCAGAGGTAACGATGCGGGAGCGGGAAGAGAAGCCGTTGCAGGTGATTCTGTGGCTACGATTAGATAGATAAGAATGGAACCAGGCGAGTGCAGTCCCGCCCAGCTGGATGACGGTGGAGAGGCGTTGGGAGAAGGATGGAGTGGTCAACCATGTCAAAGGCTGCAGACAAGTCAGGAAGGACGAGGAGGGATAGTTTACCTTTGTCACAGTCACAAAGGATGTCATTTTTGACTTTGAAACTTGATTTGACTTCAGGGCCATGTCATTGCGATGGATTGGGCTGTTTCTGGCCCGCTGGTTATCGTGGGCATGGCTGGACACCAGTTGGACCGGCTCTATCCTGTTTGTTCTTTGAGGCAAAATAAGCCAAAAAAAACCCTGCTTCCCCCCTTACCCTTTCTACACTCCTTTTACAGGGTTTTCGAAGTGGAGCATTTACAGACAGGAAGCTCAAACCAAACAGCACCTCAAATTCTGACAGAGTTACGTGATTCCTCAGGACCTGATTCAGTCGCTCCTCCAATCTGCTGGCACACCCGTGAGTTCACACTGGGGAGAGAACTTTCAAATGTTCTGAAAGAGCTTCAAAATCTACAAATACCCGAAGCAACACCAGTGGCCACACACTGGGGGAAACCCGGGCCCCGTGTGTGGGAAGGGATTCACTCAGTCATCCGCTCCAATGATACACCAGCATGATCACACGAGGGAGGGACCTTTAACCCACTCCGTGTGTGGGCAGGGATTCACTCAGCCATCCGCTCCGATGATACACCAGCAAGATCACACGAGGGTGAGACCTTTAACCCACACCGTGTGTGGGAAGGGATTAATTGCACGCTCCGTGCTGCTGAGACACCAGCTTGTCCATGCCGATGAGAGACCGTTGACCTGCTCTGTGTTTTTGAAGCAATTCTCTCATTCTGCCACCCTTCTGAGACACCATCGTGTTCATACTGATGAGAGACCGATTAAATGTTCTGACTGTGGGAAGAGATTTAAAAGGTCCCAGGATCTGAAGAGACACCAGCTGGAGAGAGCAGGAAAGAGGCCATTCACTTGCTCCGTGTGTGGGAAGGGATTCACTCACTCATCCCAACTGTTGATACACCAGCGAGTTCACACTGGGGAGAGACCGTTCACCTGCTCCGTGTGTGGGAAGGGATTCACTCAGTCATCAAGCCTGGTGAGACACCAGCGAGTTCACACTGTGGAGAGACCATTTAAATGTTCTGACTGTGGGAAGAGATTTAAAAGGTCCCAGGATCTGAAGAGACACCAGCTGGAGAGAGCAGGAGAGATTATGTTCACCTGCTCAGTGTGTGGGAAGAGATTAACTCGGTCCTCAAATCTGCTGGCACACCAGCGAGTTCACACTGGGGAGAGGCCGGTGAAACATTCCAACTGTGGGAAAAGCATTCAAATGTTCCAGGAGCTGAAGGGACACCAGCTGGAGAGAGCAGGAAAGAGGCCATTCACCTGCTCCGTGTGTGGGAAGGGATTCACTTGGTCATCCCACCTACTGACACACCAGCGATATCACACTGATGAGAGACCATTTAAATGTTCTGTTTGTGGGAAGAGCTTTAAAACTTCTCGGGATCTGAAGCAACACCAGCGAGTTCACACCGATGAGAGACTGTTTACATGTTCTGTCTGTGGGATGAGCTTTAAAAGCGCTGGGATTCTGAACGGACACCAGCAAGTTCACACTGGGGAGAGGCCGTTCACCTGCTCCGTGTGTGGGAAGGGATTCACTCGGTCATCCAACCTGCTGACCCACCAGCAAGTTCACACTGATGAGAGACCATTTAAATCTTCTGACTGTGGGAAGACATTTAAATGTTCAAAGGGCCTGAAGAGACACCAGCTGGAGAGAGAAGGAAAGAGATCGTGCACCCGCTCCGTGTGTGACAAGGGATTCACTCGGTCATCCCACCTACTGACACACCAGCGCGTTCACACAGTTCTGTAGCACAGGGCCCTGCAGCCAGCTGGGGTGACATGAACATGGAACGGATGAATGCTTTATAAATTCTTGTACTGCTAAGACTGTTGTGCTGATGATTCCCTTCTTTTGACAGTTCATGGTGTTACATAGAATGTACAGCACAGAAACAGGCCATTCGGCCCAACTAGTCCATGCCAGTGTTTATGCTGCACACCCACCCTACTTTAATTAACCCGATCAACATCTCCTCCCACTCCTTTCTCCCTTGTGTGGCTTCCCCATAAATCCATCTGTGCTGTTCACCTCAACCACTCCTTGTGGTAGCAAGTTCCCCATTCTCACCATTCTCTGGGTAAAGAAGTTTCTCCTGAATTCCCTCCTGGATTTGTTAGTGACTTTTATATTTATAGCCACATAAATATGATGAGATTCTGTTAAGATGACCAGTATGTTGTTGTACTTTGTCTTTTTCTGATGAATGAAACATTACTGAGCCCCTGTACCTGTGTTATGGGATGAAGTGCCAGACAAGTAAAGACACAACGTCTGGGTGTGAATCTGATAATAACCTCACTGACCGTCTAGGTGTGATAACCAGACGAGCTTGTGGTTATAGTCTGGTCACAGATGGACTAAATTCCCTGAATTAGCAGGAGTTCAGGAGGCGGTCAACAGACGGGTCCAAACAATCCCATTTCCTGAGTGGTAACCAAGCTTGTGTATAAGAACAGGCCGCTTAAGCCGTTGTCAGTTGGAACAGACTTGAGAAGGTTGCGCACAAATCCACTGTACTTCTATTCTCCAGATTGAGGGAATTATCACCTGATCTGTGTTATGCAGTGATCTTAATAAAGCCTGGAGAGACCATTTGTGTTCTTGTGAGCTTGATTATCTGGTATCCGAAACCCCAGCACCCCTGATCATTAGAGTCAACCTCAGTGTGTGGAAAGGGATTCCCTGGTGTATCCCACCCGCTGACACACCAGAGTGTCCACAGTGTGACTGCGGGGGGTCGATTCCACTGTTTCCGATGCCTTTAAATCACATCCAGGACTGAGCCATGTTAATTCAGGCAACTGGGGCTTGTTAATGTTAAGAGCCCTGAAATAAAGAATAGATTGACCTTCCAAAGCTAGGCTTTATTAACTTTAAAATCAGCAGCATATCTTTCCACATCCAGTCCCAACTAAAGCTAGAAAAGGACTGAATTTAAGGTAGCCACAACACATCATGTGATCATCAACTACCAATGAGATTACAACACATATCCCAAGGCAGTTAACAAACAACGAATCACAATACTTTTACTAATCAAGGAATAATCACCACATTCACCCCTCCTTTTAAAATATACTCCAACCTAATAACTTTTACAATTTACAATTAATTATTTACAACTAAACTATGCGCGAGAATAAAACTATTTACATAACACAATACTAAATGAACAACAACAAATAATAACATTACGCATAAGTATTAAGTATCTCAGCTAAAACAATATACTATAATATTTCAACAATTTTAAAAACATTACTATCAATTTAAAAGTCCATTTTCAATCGGTCGACCGGATATCTTGCTCGTGTCGACCTTCTTAACCTTGGTGAAATTCCTTGCCCTCCCACGCCAGAAGGCACAGAAGTATCTTCAACAGGAAGGCTATCTATATCCCGATTCTCAACGGTTTCCAGATTAGAAATCCCATCAGAAGATGAACTGGGACGGTCATAAACATCTATCAAAGGCTGACTAATAGAAGTATGATTATCTGCAATCGGATTGGAAATATTCGTAGTATCTGTAACAGCATCCACATTATCCGAATCATGACCATTATTAATATCCTCAGAAGAGGGCTGGCCCCCACAAGGAGCCAAGTCTTTAATTGAAACAGTACTTTCTTTCGCATCTTGGAATCGAATATGAGCATATTGGGAATTTGCCTCCAACAGCTCCACCTCCTCCACCAAGGGGTCATATTTTGACAATCTAACATGGCGTCGAAGCAACACAGGTCCCTGCATAGTAAGCCATGAAGGTACCGAATATCCCGTAGTAGATCTCCGCGGATAGTTAAAGAGCCTTTCATGGGGGGTCACATTAGTAGCCGTTGAAAGCAATGATCTAATGGAATGCAGGGCATCAGGCAGCACCATTTCCCACTGTGTATTCTTAAGGTTCCGGGATGTCAACGCCAACATAACTGCCTTCCAGATCACCCCATTGTATCGTTCACACTGTCCATTACCCTGGGGATTATACGGGGTAGTTCTACTAGTAGAAATTCCCCGACTCTGAAGGTATTCCTTCAACTGGGAAGACATAAAAGAACTTCCCTGATCTGAATGGATATACGCAGGCATCCCAAAGATGACAAAAAGTTGAGTCAAACATTTAATAACTGTAGCAGCTGATACATCTGCACAAGGAAAAGCAAAAGGGAACCTTGAAAACTCGTCCACAACAGTAAATATATATCGGTTTTGAGTAGTTGAAGGAAGAGGTCCCTTAAAATCGACACTCAAACGTTCAAAAGGAGAAGTAGCCTTTATAAGATGAGCTCGTTGAGGCTTAAAGAAATTCGGTTTACACCGAGCACAGATAGAACATGATGAAGTCATCCGCTTGACGTCTTCAACTGAAAAAGGCAAGTTCTTACTGCGTACAAAGTGTATCATCCTCGTAACCCCAGGATGACATAAGGCATTGTGAAGATTAATAAGCGTATCTCCATGAATCACAGAACAATAAGCCCTCGACAGTGCATCAGCAGCAACATTATCCTTCCCCGGACGATAAACTATGTCAAAATGGTAACATGCCAACTCAATCCTCCATCTCATTATTTTATCATTTTTAATCTTTCCAAAATGTTTAACATCAAACATAATGGACACAGATTTTTGATCAGTTACCAACGTGAAATGTCGCCCCGATAAATAATGTCTCCATTTACGCAATGCTTCTACTATTGCGTATGCCTCTTTTTCTATTGAGGAATGTCTTTTTTCACTATTATTCAAAGTACGTAAGAAAAAGGCCACAGGTCTTCCATTTTGGTTCAAAGTAGCCCCAATTGCAAAATCCGAAGCATCCGTCTCAATCACAAAGGGAACCTGCTCATCAATGGAATGCACAACTGCTCCTAAAATATTCTTTTTAAAATTCTCAAAACATGTCCTGGCCTCCCATGATAGAGGATTTGTCGTAACCCGAATAAGAGGCCGGATCTTCCGTGAAAAATTTGCAATCCAATTAGAATAATAAGAAAACAGTCCAACAACTCGTTGCAAAGCCTTAGAATTAGTAGGACAAGGTAAATCGATCAATGGTCGCAGACGTTCTGGATCTGGTTTAATCTTATTTCCCGAAATAATATACCCCAATAGATTTACTTCAGTAGTCGAAAAGATACATTTCTCTTTGTTAAAAGTTAAACCAACTTTTTCCGCAGCTTGAAGGAATCTTTTTAAATTAGAATCATGCTCCACCCTTGATTTGCCACACACTGTGATGTCATCTAAGTATGAAAAGGTGTCAGAGAGGGAGTTATCACTTATAAAAGCATCCATTGCCCGTTGAAAACAAGCAACACCATTAGTAACACCAAATGGTATTCGGCAAAACTGATACAGCTTTCCACCAGCCTCAAAGGCCGTATATGGTTGATCCTTCTTAACAATAGGAATTTGATGATAAGCACTCTTTAAATCAATAGTGCTAAAAACTTTATACTGAGATACTTTATTGATAAGCTCATCAATCTTAGGCAAAGGGTACGCGTCTAATTGAGTATACCTATTAATAGTTTGGGAATAGTCTATCACCATTCGTTTCTTGTGTCTCTCATTAGTCGTGACAACTACCTGTGCTCGCCAAGGCGAACAACTAGGTTCAATGATTCCTTCCAATAAGAGACGTTGAACTTCAGAATTAATAAATTCTCTATCCTGACTATTATATCTTCTTGACTTGGTAGCAATTGGCTTACAATCTGACATCAAATTGGAAAAAAGTGATAATGGAGGAATAGATAAAGAGGTTAATCCACAAATAGATAAAGGTGGCTTAGTCCCTCCAAATGAAAGACTAAGGGACTCGTGTAACTGAAGCACATCATGTCCAATCAAAATATCCGCACAGAGATTAGGCAAAACAGATAGGCGTATATCAGTATACGTATTACCTAGAAGAACCATTTTCACAAAGCAACAACCAGCTATTTGTGAAGTAAGGGTCGTCTGAGCCATACACACCTGATACGTAACAGGCAAAATTTTCAAATGCTTCTCCTTCGCAAACTGAAGACTTATAAAACTCTCAGTACTGCCCGTATCTATAAGGGCCTTCACTTCCAACCCATTAACTTGAGCCGTAACTATAGCTTTGTTTAGGCCATGAGCAAATGCAGCAGAAATTGATGCAATAAACGCCCTATCTAAAGGCTGAATAGTCACAGAAGAGGTAGTGGAGGAAGACCCTCCCACACCAGGAGAAGGGAAGGTAATTGAACCTGATGATTTGCACACACTTGCATAATGACCTCTCTTGCCGCATTTACTACACACAGCCTCCCGAGCAGGACACTTCAGACGAGGGTGCCGGATATTCCCACAAAAATAACACTTCTGAATCCTAGAGGCAACGGCCGCCGAAGCAGAAACTGTTTCAAAATCTAGTAAATCACTCCCATTAAGTCCACATAATTCCTTTTCATCCGAAACTGCCGAAACCATAGTCGCAGGCCGATTAAAAAGAGCATAAGAATCCGAACTTCTCTGAGCCACATCCAATGTAGAAGCTTGCTCAAAAGCACTTTTAAGATCCAGAGTCTTATTTTCTAACAACCGCTGACGAATTGATCTAGACAGTAATCCATTAATAAAAGCATCCCGTACCGATTCGTCCTTATATTCTTCAGCCGTCACAGCCTTATAATTACAGCCAACACTAAGGCACCGAAGTGCTTGTAAATAAGTATCCAAAGATTCTCCCACCTGCTGCCTATGGGCAGATAGAAGATGACGTGCAAATACCTCATTCTTTGGTTTAACAAAAATCTTTTCCAATGTAGAAATAGCCTCTTCATAAGTTTTACAGTGCAAAATATATTTATATACATCCGGGTCAATGTAGTTGATCAGCATATTCAACTTATTTAGAGCCTCTTGATCCAACACGCCCAAAAAGTTTTTAAATGTACAATACCAATGTTTCCATTTATCATCCACTCCAGCAGAATTGGGGTCAGCCTTGAATCGTTCTGGTTGAAGATATCGCTCCATTCTAACATAAAGTTAATAAATTGAAATAAAGAATAGATTGGCCTTCCAAAGCTAGGCTTTATTAACTTTAAAATCAGCAGCATATCTTTCCACAGCCAGTCCCAACTAAAGCTAGAAAAGGACTGAATTTAAGGTAGCCACAACACATCATGTGATCATCAACTACCAATGAGATTACAACACATATCCCAAGGCAGTTAACAAACAACGAATCACAATACTTTTACTAATCAAGGAATAATCACCACAAGCCCCCAATAACTGGGCTGGATTTAAAGATTATTCCCTGTTTTCTCAGTACTCGTGAGCAGAGAGAAGCTGATATAGGATCATAGAGCACAGTAGGGTGCCTTTCGGCCCATCGTGCTGGTGCCGGCTCTCTGAAAGAGCGATGCAATTAGTCCCACTGCCCTGCTCTTTCCCCACAGACCTGCAAATTTCTGCCTTTAGTATATATCCAATTCCCTTTTGAAAGTTACTATTGAATCTGCTTCCATCTCCCATTCAGGCAGTGCATTCCAGATCATCACAATTCGCTGTGTAAAAAAAGTCTCCTCATTTCCTCTCTAGATTCTTTTGCCAATGATCTGAAATCTGTGTCCTCTCGTTACCGACCCTCCTGCCAGTGACAACAGCTTTTCCTTGTTTGCTCAATCAAAACCCCTCCTAATTTTGAGCACCTCGATCACAGCTCCACTTAACCGTCTCTGCTCCAAGTTGTATTGCCATTGTTTTGTGAATTGTTGCTGTGATCGAGGTGCTGGATGTCCGTGCCTGGGGAATGGAACATTCTATCCTCGTGAGCACCGAGTGTCAGCATCCAGCAATCCCTGGTCAGGGACTGTCTTTTTAAACTGCCTCACCTGAGCTTTTTGACTCCCTGATTTCATTATTAAACATTTCAGTGTTATTGCAGAGTGACCAAGGCTGAACAGATAAATGTGAGGTATTACATTTTGGTAGGAAGAATGGGGAGGTCACTTATCACTGGGAGGGTGCGAGTCTAGGTGGGGTAGAGGAGCAAAGGGATCTCGGAGTACAAATACACAAATCACTAAAAGTTCCGACACAGGTTAGCAAGGCCATAAAAAAAGCAAACCAAGCACTAGGGTTTATTTCTAGAGGGATAGAATTGAAAAGTAGTGAAGTTATGCTAAACCTGTATCGAACCTTGGTTAGACCACACTTGGAGTACTGCGTACAGTTCTGGTCACCATATTATAAAAAGGATATAGAGGCACTGGAGAGGGTGCAGAGAAGATTTACAAGGATGATACCAGAAATGCGAGGGTATACATATCAGGAAAGGATGAACAGGCTGGGTCTCTTTTCTCTTGAAAACAGAAGGCTGAGGGGTGACCTAATAGAGGTCTTTAGAATTATGAAAAATGTTGACAGAGTGGATACAGAGAGAATGTTTCCACTTGTGGGGAAGAGCATAACTAGAGGCCATCAATATAAGATAGTCACCAAGAAATCCAATAGGGAATTGAGAAGAAACTTCTTTACCCAGAGAGTGGTGAGAATGTGGAACTTGCTGCCACAGGGAGTGGTTGAAGTGAATAGTCTAGATGCATTTAAGGGGAGGCTAGACAAGCATATGAGGGAGAAGGGAATCGAGGGTATTGCTGATAGATTTCAATGAGGAAAGACGGGAGGAGGCTCGAGTGGAGTCGAGTCGAGAATCGCGGGCTGAGCAGCTGTATAAAGGCTCCCGAGACCCAGGTAAGGCCTCAGTGCAAGAATCGGCGGGAATCGCAGGCTGAGCGGCTGTATAAAGGCTCCCGAGACCCAGGTAAGGCCTCAGTGCAAGAATCGGCGGGAATTGCGGGCTGAGCGGCTGTATAAAGGCTCCCGAGTCCCAGGTAAGGCCTACCAATCTCCAATCTTGGAACTCAGAGGGAAGGAGAGAGGTACAAAGTAATCCAAGTGTGACGTCACCAGAAAGCGGGTAAGTGATTGGTTGGTTAGTATTTCTCTCTTTTTTAAGGTTAAACTCTGTGGTTTATAGTTTCTAAGGTGTGATGCTCATCATCTAGAATCGGGGCAGAGGGTATTTAAGAATAATATTAATAAATTTAATTAATTACATAGAATGGGAGATCAGGTGATGTGTTGCTGCTGCAATATGTGGGAGCTGGTGAACACCATTGATGCTCACGGTGATCACATTTGCAGTAAGTGTTGGCTGCTCGAGGAATTCCAGCTCTGTGTTGATGAGCTGGAGTCCGAGCTTCAAACACTGAGACACATCAGGGAGGGGGAGAGTTACCTGGACTCTGTGTATCATGAGGTAGTCACACCAATTAGATTAATTAATTCTGATGTAGTCCGTGGCCAGGGTCAGGATGGTGTGACTAGAAGTGAGGCAGGTACGGGGATCCAGGAGGTAGTGTTGGAGGAGCCGCAGCCCTTGCTCTTGTCCAACAGGTTTGAGGCTCTTACTCCCTGTGAGGATGGGAACAGGGACTGTGGGGAGGATGAGCAACCCGGCCACAGCACCGTGGAGCAGAGGGCCATTCAAGTGGGGGGAGATAAAAGAGATGTTGTAGTGGTAGGGGATAGTATTGTTAGGGGGATAGATAGAGTTCCTTGCAGCCGAGAGCGAGGGTCCCGAAGGCTGTGTTGCCTGCCCGGTGCCAGGGTTAAGGACATCTCCTCTGGGCTGGAGAGAAACTTGGAGTGGGAGGATCCACTTGTCGTGGTCCATGTTGGTACCAATGACATAGATAGGACAAGGAAGGAGGTTCTGCTGAGGGAGTTTGAGCAGCTAGGGGCCAAAATAAAAAGCAGAACCACAAGGGTAATAATCTTTGGATTACTACCTGAGCCACGTGCAAATTTGGCTAGGGTAAATAAAATTAGAGAGTTAAATGCGTGGTTCAAAGACTGGTGTGGGAGAAATCGGTTTTGCTTCCTGGGACACTGGCATCAGTACTGGGACAGGAGAGAGCTGTTCTGTTGGGATGGACTTCACTTGGCCAGTGCTGGGACTAGAGTCCTGGCGAATTGAATAACTAGGGCTGTAGCGAGGGCTTTAAACTAATTAGTGGGGGGGAGGTTTTAAGAGAGAACATAAGAACATAAGAAATAGGAGCAGGAGGAGGCCAATTGGCCCCTCGAGCCTGCTCCACCATTCAATAAGATCATGGCTGATCTGATCCTAACCTCAAATCTTCTATCACTCTGCATCCACCCGAACCCATGTGATCTCCCGGGAGAGGCGAAAAACCAGATAAAGACCCAATGGCCAATTTGGGAGAAAAAAATCTGGGAAATTCCTCTCCGACCCATCTAGGCGATCGAAATTCTTCCAGGAGATCACTCTGTCCCTATATTTTCTACAGTACTTACCTTCTGTAAAGGCGATCTCCACCCCAGCCAGGAACAGGAATAAAACCATCTCCTGAAATCTAACAGAATTAGAACACAGTAGGAGCAGAACAAGGCTACACGGCCCCTGGGCCCGCTCCACTACCCACAGGGCCATGACCATTCCGAACCCAGACTCATGTCCAATTTCCTGCCCGCTCCCCGTAACCCTTAATTCCCTTTACTTCTAGGAAACTATCTATTTCTGTTTTAAATTTATTTAATGATGTAGCTTCCACAGCTTTCTGGGGCAGCAAATTCCACAAACCTACCACCCTCTGAGTGAAGAAGTTTCTCCTCATCTCAGTTTTGAATGAGCAGCCCCTTATTTTAAGATTATGCCCCCCAGTTCTAGTTTCACCCATCATTGGGAACATCCTCACCGCATCCACCCGATCAAGCCCCTTCACAATCTTATATGTTTCAATAAGATCGCCTCTCATTCTTCTGAACTCCAATGAGTAGAGTCCCAATCTACTCAACCTCTCCTCATATGACCACCCCCTCATCCCCGGGATTAACCGAGTGAACCTTCTTTGTACTGACTCGAGAGCAAGTATGTCTTTTCTTAAGTATGGACACCAAAACTGTATGCAGTATTCCAGGTGCGGCCTCACCAATACCTTGTACAACTGCAGCAATACCTCCCTGTTTTTATATTCCAACCCCCTAGCAATAAAAGCCAACATTCCATTGGCCTTCTTAATCACTTGCTGCACCTGCATACTAACTTTTTGAGTTTCGTGCACCAGGACCCCCAGATCCCTTTGTACTACAGTACTTTCCAGTTTCTTGCCATTAAGATAATAACTTGCTCTATGATTTTTCCTGCCAAAGTGCATAACCTCACACTTTCCAGTATTGTATTCCATCTGCCAAATCTCTGCCCACTTACTTAGCCTGTCTATGTCCCTTTGCAGGTTTTTTATGTCCTCCTCACTCACTACTTTCCGTCCCATCTTTGTATCATCTGCAAACTTTGATGTGTTACACTCGGTCCCCTCCTCCAAATCTTTAATATAGATTGTAAAGAGTTGGGGACCCAGCACTGACCCCTGCGGAACACCACTAGTTACTGGTTGCCAATCTGAGAACGAACCATTTATCCCAACTCTCTGCTTTCTATTAGAGAGCCAATCCTCCACCCACACCAGAATATTACCCCCAATCCCGTGATTTTTTATCTTGAGCAATAATCTTTTGTGTGGCACCTTGTCAAATGCCTTTTGGAAGTCTAAATACACTACGTCCACTGGTTCCCCTTTATCCACCCTATATGTTACTTCCTCAAAAAACTCAAGCAAATTTGTTAAACATGACTTCCCCTTCATGAAACCATGCTGAGTTTGCCCTATTAAATTATGTTTATCCAAATGTCCCGTTACTGTCTCCTTAATAATGGACTCTAACATTTTACCAACCACAGATGTTAGGCTAACAGGTCTATAGTTTCCAGCCTTCTGCCTACTACCCTTTTTAAATAAGGGTGTTACATGAGCTGTTTTCCAATCTGCCGGGACCTTTGCTGAGTCCAGTGAGTTTTGGAAAATTATTACCAATGCATCCACAATCCCTACCGCTACTTCCCTCAAGACCCTAGGATGCAAGCCATCAGGTCCAGGGGATTTATCCGCCTTGAGTCCCATTATTTTACCAAGTACCATTTCCTTAGTGATTTTAATTGTATTTAGTTCCTCCCCCCCTAGAGCCCCCTGTTTGTCCAGTGTTGGGATATTCTTAGTGTCCTCTACTGTAAAGACTGATACAAAATAATTGTTCAGTGTTTTTGCCATCTCCATGTTTCCCACCATTAATTTCCCGGTCTCATCCTCTAAGGGACCAACATTTACTTTAGCCACCCTTTTTCTTTTTATATAACTATAGAAACTTTTACTGTCTGTTTTTATATTTTTTGCTAATTTACTTTCATAATCTATCTTCCCTTTCTTAATCAATCTTTTTGTTATTTTTTGCTGTCTTTTAAAGACTTCCCAATCTTCCATCCTCCCACTAGATTTGGCTACCTTATATGCCCTTGTTTTTAGTCGGATACTATCCTTAATTACTTTACTTAGCCACGGATGGCTATCTTTTCTTTTACACCCTTTTTTCCTCAGTGGAATATATATTTTTTGGAAGTTGTAAAATAACTCCTTAAATGTACACCACTGGTCATGTACCGTCTTACCCTTTAATCTATTTTCCCAGTCCACTCTAATTAATTCCGCTCTCATACCTTCATAGTCTCCTTTATTCAAGCTCAGCACGCTTGTTTGAGATCCAACCTTCTCACCCTCTAATTGAATATGGAACTCAACCATGTTATGGTCACTCATTCCAAGGGGATCCTTTACTAGGACATTTTTAATTAATCCTGTCTCATTACACAGGACCAAATCTAAGGTTGCTTGCCCCCTGGTCGGTTCAGTTACATACTGCTCAAGAAACCCATCCCTAATACACTCAATGAACTCTTCCTCAAGGCTGCTCTGCCCAATTTGATTTGTCCAGTTAATATGATAATTAAAATCCCCCATAATTATAGCTGTTCCCTTATTACAAGCCTCAACTATTTCCTGATTAATACTCCGTCCAACAGAGTTGCAACTGTTCGGAGGCCGATAGACTACACCCACTAGTGTTTTTTTCCCCTTATTATTCCTTACCTCCACCCAAACTGTTTCACTATCCTGCTCCTTTGACCCAATATCATTTCTCTGTATTATAGTGATTCCTTCCTTTATTAACATAGCCACCCCACCTCCTCTCCCTTCCTGCCTGTCCTTCCTGATTGTTAAATAACCTGGTATGTTTAATTCCCAGTCATGGTCACCCTGCAGCCATGTTTCTGTAATGGCCACAAGATCATACCCATGGGTCATTATTTGTGCCGTTAACTCATTCATTTTGTTACGAATGCTACGTGCATTCAGATAAAGAACTCTCAAATATATTTTGTAACACTTAGTGCCTGTTTTTTCCCTTTTTAGTACTTTACTTTTTACTCCATACCTTCTGTCCCTTCCTGACACATTCTGTTTTTTAATTCCCCCACTGCTACCTAAGTCTATGACCTTCTCTGTTGTCATTTCTATTATTTGCTCTCTAGAAACCTCCCCCCCACTAATTAGTTTAAAGCCCTCTCTACAGCCCTAGTTATATGATTCGCCAGGACTCTAGTCCCAGCACTGGCCAAGTGGAGTCCGTCCCAACAGAACAGCTCCCTCCTGTCCCAGTACTGGTGCCAGTGTCCCAAGAAGCAAAACCCATTTCTCCCACACCAGTCTTTGAGCCACGCATTTAACTCTTTAATTTTATTTATCCTAGCCAAATTCGCTCGTGGCTCAGGTAATAACCCAGAGATTATTACCCTTGAGGTTCTGTTTTTTAATTTGACCCCTAGCTGCTCATACTCCTTTAACAGAACCGTCTTCCTTGTCCTATCTATGTCGTTTGTACCAACATGGACCACGACAACTGGATCCTCCCCCTCCCACTGCAAGTTTCTTTCCAGCCCAGAAGAGATGTCCTTAACCCTGGCACCAGGCAGGCAACACAGCCTTCGGGACTCCCGCTCTTGACTGCAGAGAACCCTATCTATCCCCCTAATGATACTATCCCCTACCACTACAACATTTCTTTTTACTCCCTCCACTTGAATGGCCCCCTGTACCACGGTGCTGTGGCCAGGTTGCTCATCCTCCCTGCAGTCCCCGCTCCCGCCCTCACAGGGAGTAAGAACCTCGATCCTGCTGGACAAGAACAAGGGCTGCGTCTCCTTCAACACTACATCCTGGATCCCTGTACCTTCCTCACTCATAGTCACACCGTCCTGTCCCTGACCACGGACTACATCTGCAGTAATTAACTTCATAGGTGTGACCATCTCCTGAAACATGGAGTCCAGGAACTTCTCACCCTCCCTGATGTGTCGCAGTGTCCGAAGCTCGGTCTCAAGCTCCATAACATGGAACTTGAGTTCCTCTAGCAGCAAACACTTGTCGCAGATGTAATCACCGTTAGCCTCAATGGGGTTCAACGGCTCCCACATCTCGCAACAGTAACACATCACCTGCTCCATTCTATATAATTAATTTAATTTCTTATTATTAGTTATGAAGACCCTGCCCGGATATATATGATAATATCACACCACTATTCAATAGGACTTACCAACTTAAAGGTATGAAAGAGAAGAGAAGGAAGAAAACCAACCAACCAGCTGATCACCAACCTCCTCCTTGAATACTGTCTGTGGAGCCTGTTTGGTTGACTCGTCTCGCTGCTCCTCCTCCGCAGTGCTGTCTAAGCCTGGGAGTGGGGAATAAAACAGAGCAAAAAACACACCCTCACCTCCCACTTATCCGAACTCTCCCACTTAGCAAAACTCCAACA
Source organism: Somniosus microcephalus (assembly GCF_052327205.1). Lineage (NCBI taxonomy): Eukaryota > Metazoa > Chordata > Chondrichthyes > Squaliformes > Somniosidae > Somniosus > Somniosus microcephalus. The sequence continues at coordinate 2,167,677 of NC_140993.1, forward strand.
GCACTCAATGCACAAAGCACTCCGTGCACTGCACTAGCCCCTCCCCTTTTATACCCGGATTCTACTTCCTGTTTAAACTGCCCAAGAGTTTAAAAAACCCTTAAAAAATTAAACTTACTTCAAATAATTGACTTCTTAACACACTAAAATTCACAAAATACACTTAAATGATTTTTCTCCCACTTAGCAAAACTCCAACAGCACTCAATGCACAAAGCACTCCGTGCACTGCACTAGCCCCTCCCCTTTTATACTCGGATTCTACTTCCTGTTTAAACTGCCCAAGAGTTTAAAAAACCCTTAAAAAATTTAACTTACTTCAAATAATTGACTTCTTAACACACTAAAATTCACAAAATACACTTAAATGATTTTTCTCCCACTTAGCAAAACTCCAACAGCACTCAATGCACAAAGCACTCCGTGCACTGCACTAGCCCCTCCCCTTTTATACCCGGATTCTACTTCCTGTTTAAACTGCCCAAGAGTTTAAAAAACCCTTAAAAAATTTAACTTACTTCAAATAATTGACTTCTTAACACACTAAAATTCACAAAATACACTTAAATGATTTTTCTCCCACTTAGCAAAACTCCAACAGCACTCAATGCACAAAGCACTCCGTGCACTGCACTAGCCCCTCCCCTTTTATACTCGGATTCTACTTCCTGTTTAAACTGCCCAAGAGTTTAAAAAACCCTTAAAAAATTTAACTTACTTCAAATAATTGACTTCTTAACACACTAAAATTCACAAAATACACTTAAATGATTTTTCTCCCACTTAGCAAAACTCCAACAGCACTCAATGCACAAAGCACTCCGCTCGAGGTTCTTACTCCCTGTGAGGGCGGGAGCGGGGACTGCAGGGAGGATGAGCGAAAAATAAAAATGACAGCGGAGAAGGCAATAGAGCAAGGTAGCAGTGGGGGAATTAAAAACCAGAGCGTGTCAGGAAGGGACAGAATGTATAATGATAAAGGTAAAGTAGTAAAAGGGGTAAAAGCAGGAATAAATTGTCAGAAAACATATTTGAAAGTTCTTTGTCTGAATGCACGCAGCATTCGTAACAAAATTGACGAGTTGACGGTACAAATAACTACACATGGGTATGATCTGGTGGCCATTACGGAAACACGGCTGCAAGATAATCATGACTGGGAACTAAACAGACAAGGGTACTTGACAATTAGGAAGGACAGACAGGAAGGAATGGGAGGTGGGGTCGCTATGATAATCAAGGATGGAATCACTGCAATAGTCACAAATGATATTGGGTCAAATGATCAGGATAGTGAAATTGTTTGGGTGGAGATAAGGAATAATAAGGGGAAAAAGTCACTAGTGGGCATAGTCTATAGGCCTCCTAACAGTTGCAACTCTGTTGGTCGGAGTATAAATCAGGAAAAGTTGGGGCTTGTAATAAGGGAACAGCTGTAATCATGGGGGATTTTAACATTCATATTGACTGGACTAATCAAATTGGGCATGGCAGCCTTGAGGAAGAGTTCATAGAGTGTATTAGGGACAGGTTCCTTGAGCAGTATGTAACTGAACCAACCAGGGGGCAGGCAATCTTAGATCTGGTCCTGTGTAATGAGACAGGATTAATAAAAAATGTCCTAGTAAAGGATCCCCTTGGAATGAGTGACCATAATATGGTTGAATTCCAAATTCAGTTTGAGGATGAGAGAGTTGGATCTCAAACCAGCGTACTGAGCTTAAATAAAGGAGACTATGAAGGTATGCGAGTAGAATTGACTAAAGTGGACTGGGAAAACAGATTAAAGTGTAAGTCGGTACAAGAGCAGTGGTCTACATTCATGGAGATATTTCACATCTTTCAAGATAATTATATTCCACTGAGGAAAAAGGGGAATAAAAGAAAAGACAGCCATCCGTGGCTTAGTAAAGTAATAAAGGATAGTATCCGACTGAAAACAAGGGCATATAAAGTAGCCAAATCTAGTGGGAGGATAAAAGATTGGGAAGCACTTAAAAGCCAGCAAACAATAACTAAAAGATTAATTAAGAAAGGGAAGATAGATTATGAAAGTAAACTAGCAAAAAATATAAAAACAGATAGCAAGAGTTTCTACAGCTATATAAAAAGAAAACGGGTGGCTAAAGTGAACGTTGGTCCCTCAGAGGATGGGAGCGGGAAACTAATGGTGGGGAACATGGAGATGGCAAAGACGCTGAACAAATATTTTGTATCAGTCTTTACAGTAGAGGACACTAAAAATATCCCAACACTGGACAAACGGGGCAATGGGGGGGGGGTGGGGGAGGAGCTAAACACGATTAAAATCATGAAGGAGATGGCACTCAGTAAAATAATGGGACTTAAGGCGGATAAATCCCCCGGACCTGATGGCCGACATCCTAGGGTCTTGAGAGAAGCCCTGTCTAACCTAATCCCATATTCCAGCATTTGGTCCGTAGCCTTGTATGTTATGGCATTTCAAGTGCTCATCCAAATGCTTCTTCAATGTTGTGAGGGTTCCTGCCTCCACAACCCTTTCAGGCAGTGAGTTCCAGACTCCAACCAACCTCTGGGTGAAAAAGTTCTTTCTCAAATCCCCTCTAAACCTCCCGCCCTTTACCTTGAATCTATGCCCCCTAGTTATTGACCCTTCTACTAAGGGAAAAAGCTCCTCAGTATCCATCCTATCTATGCCCCTCATAATTTTGTACACCTCAATCATGTCCCCCCTCAGCCTCCTCTGCTCCAAGGAAAACAAACTCAATCTGCCCAGTCTTTCTTCATAGCTGAAGCGCTCCAGCCCTGGTAACATCCTGGTGACTCTCCTCTGCACCCTCTCCAAAGCGATCACATCCTTCCTGTAGTGTGGCGACCAGAACTGCACACCATATTCCAGCTGTGGCCTAACCAGTGTTTTATACAGCTCCATCATAACCTCCTTGCTCTTATATTCTATGCCTCGGCTATTGAAGGAAAGTATCCCATATGCCTTTTTTACCACCTTATCCACCTGTTCCGCCGCCTTCAGGGATCTGTGTACTTGCACACCCAGATCCCTCTGCACCTCCGTCTTGCCTAGGGTCTTACCATTCATTGTGTATTCCCTTGCCTTGTTAGTCCCCCCAAAGTGCATCACCTCGCACTTTTCCGGGTTAAATTCCATTTGCCACTGTTCCGCCCATCTGACCAACCCATCTATATCGTCCTGCAGACTGAGGCTACCCTCCTCGCTATTTACCACCCTACCAATTTTTGTATCATCCGCGAACTTACTGATCATACCTTTTACATTCATATCCAAGTCATTAATGTAGACCACAAACAGCAAGGGACCCAGCACCGATCCCTGTGGCACCCCACTGGCCACAGGCTTCCAGTCACAAAAACAACCTTCGACCATCACCCTCTGCCTTCTGCCACTAAGCCAGTTTTGTATCCAATGTGCCAAGGCACCCTGGATTCCATGGGCTCTTACCTTCTTGACCAATCTCCTGTGCGGGACTTTATCGAAGGCCTTACTGAAATCCATGTATACCACATCCACTGCGTTACCCTCATCCACACACCTAGTCACCCCCTCAAAAAATTCAATCAAATTAGTCAGACATGATCTTCCCTTGACAAAGCCATGTTGACTATCCCTGATTAATCCTTGTCTCTCCAAGTGGAGACTAATTTTGTCCCTCAGAATTTTTTCCAATAATTTTCCTACCACTGATGTTAGGCTCACTGGCCTGTAGTTCCCCGGTTTTTCCCTACTTCCCTTCTTGAATAATGGTACTACATTAGCGGTTCTCCAGTCCCCTGGCACATCCCCTGTGGCCAGAGAGGTCCTGAATATATGTGTTAGAGCCCCCGCAATCTCTTCCTTTGCCTCACACAGCAGCCTGGGATACATTTCATCCGGGCCTGGGGATCTATCCATTTTTAGGCCTGCTAAAACCGCCAATACCTCCTCCCTCTCGATGTTAATATGTTCAAACATATCACAGTCCCCCCGCCCTATTTCTATGTCTACATCGTCCTCCTCCATAGTGAAAACAGATGCAAAAAATTCATTTAGAACCCCTCCTACATCTTCCGGCTCCACACACAGATTGCCACTTTTGTCCCTAATGGGCCCTATTTTTTCCCTAGTTATCCTCTTACCCTTAATATACTTATAAAACATCTTAGGATTTTCCTTTATTTTGCTCGCCAGTGTTATTTCATGGCCCCTCCTTGATCTCCTAATTTCTTTTTTAAGTATCCCCCTGCACTTTTTGTACTCCTCTAGGGCTTCCTCCGTCTTTAGCCTTTTGTATCTGCCAAAAGCCCTCCTTTTTTTCCTAATCCATTCTCGTATACCCCCTGACATCCAAGGTTCCCTGTGGTTTTTGGAACCACCCTTGACCTTTACGGGAACATGTTGCCATTGTATGATCTCAATCTCCCTTCTGAAAGCCTCCCATTGCTCCGATGCAGATTTTCCTACAAGTAGCTGATCCCAGTCCATTTTGGCCAGATCCTGCCTTATCCTATTAAAATCGGCCTTCCCCCAATTTAGAACCTTTATTTCCGGCCCATCCCTGTCCTTTTCCATGACCACCTTAAATCTCACCATATTATGGTCACTGTCACCAAAGTGCTCACCTACTAGCACTTTTTCCACTTGGCCGGCCACATTCCCTAGAATTATGTAAGAAGTCACACAACACCAGGTTATAGTCCAACAGCTTTATTTGAAATCACAAGCTTTCGGAGTGCTCCGAAAGCTTGTGATTTCAAATAAAGCTGTTGGACTATAACCTGGTGTTGTGTGACTTCTTACATTTGTCCACCCCAGTCCAACTCCGGCATCTCCACACCATCCCTAGAATTAGGTCCAGTACTGCCCCCTCTCTTGTAGGACTTTCTACATGCTGGCTCAAAAAGCTCTCCTGGATGCACTTTAAGAATTCTACACCCTCTGAGCCTTTCACACTTTGACTATCCCAGTTAATATTGGGGAAGTTGAAATCCCCCATTATTATTACCCTATTATTTGCACATTTCTCTGTGATTTGCCTACATATCTGTTCCTCTATCTCCCCCTGACTGTTTGGAGGCCTATAGTACACTCCCAGCAAAGTGCGTGCCCCCTTTTTGTTTTTAAGCTCCACCCATATGGCCTCATTAGAGGAACCTGCTAATATATCATCGCTCCTTACTGCCGTAATTGACTCCTTAATTAATATTGCGACACCCCCTCCTCTTTTACCTCCCCCTCTGTCTCGCCTGAAGATTCTGTACCCCGGAATATTGAGCTGCCAGTCTTGCCCCTCCCTCAACCATGTCTCCGTGATAGCAACAATATCATACTCCCATGTGTTTATCAACACCTTCAGTTCATCCACCTTATTTGCAAGACTCCTTGCATTAAAATAGATGCCATCCAGCCTTGCCCTTGTATATTTGCCCTGTCTACCAAGCTGACTTGTTTTTTTCTCTATAATTGGCAGCACATCACCCCCTATTTCAGCTCCCCTCTGTATCCCATCCCCCTGCCAAGTTAGTTTAAACCCCCCCCAACAGTGCTCGCAAACCTCCCCACAAGGATATTTGTCCCGCTCTGGTTCAGGTGCAACCCGTCCGACTTATACAAGTCCCACCTTTCCCAGAAGCAGGCCCAGTGATCCAGGAAACTAAAACCCTCCCTCCTACACCAACTCTTTAGCCACGCATTCATCTGCACTATCCTTCTATTCCTATACTCACTAGCACGTGGCACTGGGAGTAATCTAGAGATTACAACCTTTGAGGTCCTGCCCTTTAACCTGTTACCTAGCTCCCTAAATTCTTGATGCAGGACCTCATCCCCCTTCCTACCTATGTCGTTGGTCCCAATGTGGACCACGACCTCTGCCTGCTCACCCTCCCCCTTAAGAATGCCCTGTAGCCGCTCAGTGACATCCATGACCCTGGCCCCAGGGAGGCAACAAACCATCCTGGAGTCACATTTGCGGCCACAGAAACGCCTATCTGTTCCCCTTACGATAGAATCCCCTACCACTATTGCTCTCCCACTCTTTTTCCTCCCTTCCTGAGCAGCAGAAGCATCCCTGGTGCCAGGAAGCTGGCTGCTGCTGCCTTCCCCTGGTGAGTCATCCCCCTCAACAGTATCCAACTTGGTATACCTGTTTGAAAGGGGGATGTCCGCAGGGGTTCCCTGCACTTCCTGCCTGCCTCTGTTGCTCCACCTGATGGTCACCCCCTGTGCAGCCCTACCCTGAGGCGTGAACAACTCGCTAAACGTGCTATCCACGACCCTCTCAGCATCACGCATGCTCCAAAATTCATCCACCCGCAGCTCGAGCGCCGCAATGCGGTCTACAAGTAGCTGCAGCTGGATGCATTTCCCACACACATGGTCGCCAGGGACACTGGCAGCGTCCCTGACTTCCCACATGGAGCAAGAGGAGCAGAACACGGGTCTGAACTCTCCTGCCATGACTTACTCCTTTAATTAATTAAAAAATTTATTCAATACCCCAGTTACAGGTATACTCTAGGGCGCTTTATTTACCAACTGTCCCCACTACACCACAGAGACCCTAGAAATTTAACCACAGAATTCAAGCTTGTATTGAAAAGAGAGAAAATACTCACCAACCAATCACTTACCTGCTACCTGCTGACGTCACACTTGGATTACTTTTTACCTCTCTCCTGGAACCTGGATTGGTATGCCTCTGACTGCTCCCTCTCAAGCCTTTAAGCTCTCCCGCCTCGGGCTGCTCCCACGCAGGTCCGCTGCTTCTCCGGTCTCGGGGCTGTGGGCCTCGGTGCCTCTGACTGCTCCCTCTCAAGCCTTTAAGCTCTCCCGTCCTGGCAGATTGGAAAACTACTAATGTAACACCTGTGGCGGAGCCACCAAGAGACACTGGGCAATCAGTAATCATTCCTTTAACTACCATGTAGTGCAGCTGTGGACTGCACCTTTGAACTGTATGTAGTTCCTTGCATTTTCGCGTGATGACGTCATGACGCCGATCACGTGACCCCCAGTTGGCGCGGAGAACGTGATGACGTCATAACGTCAGCTTCCAGTATTTAGTAGCAGTCTTAGAGAGGCTGTGAGGCTGCACAGACCTGTTTACATCTGCTCCTGTAGTTTTACCAGTTAAGTTGTTTGTTTATTAAACTTGGTTATTTTGTTTCACTGCGTGGAACTTCATTATTCGGATAGGAACTTCCGTTCCTACATTGGTGACCCCGATCTCGTTGGACAACTTTCGTCGAGATACTTATAATGAACATGAACGCCGTTGCCCTTAAATTGCCGCAGTTCTGGGAACAGCAACCAGCAGCATAGTTTTTCCAGGCAGAAGCCCAGTTTGCACTCTGGGACATTACAGCGGATTCGACCCGTTATTATTACGTGGTTTCCGCTCTCGACAGCGCCACGGCTTCGCGGGTCGTCAGCCTCCTGGGCAATCCACCGGCAGAGGGCAAGTATGAAGCTCTAAAAACTCGTTTACTACAGGTGTTTGGTTTAAATAAGTCAGAGCGTGCATGCAGGCTTATTGCTATGCCCGGTCTTGGGGACTCAAAACCATCGGAATTGATGAGCCAAATGCTCACGCTTTTGGGTTCGGAGCCCCAATGTTTTTTGTTTCGAGAACTCTTCCTCTGCCAGCTACCTGAGCCAGTTCAGGCAGCCTTGGCCAGTTCTACGATTACGGACTGTGCCGAGCTTGCTGCAGAGGCAGACAAGACTTTTATGGTCACACAGCAGAGTTGTGCAGCCACGAGGCACCTTTCCCCTATGCGAGCAAAGTCCAGCCCTCCTCCAGCAGGCTGGTGTGTGTACCATGCCCGTTTTGGCGCCAAGGCTCGATGCTGCCGTCCTCCCTGCAGTTTTGCTGAAAAAAAATCTTCAGCAGGCTCACAAACTTTGATGAGGATGACAGGGTCTGACAAGCACACCCAGTTCACCATGGCAGTCGGTTCAGTGGGAAAACTCCTCTACATTACTGATTCCTGGACAGGGCAACGATTCTTGTGTGACACTGGTTCTCAGTGCCGTGTATTGCCAGTTTCAAAGCTAGATCTACAATCCGGCGGTCACGGCCCTTCCCTCGAGGCAACCAATGGTGTGGCCATTCGCACGTTCGGTAAACGGACAGTTAATTTAACTCTTGGAGGTCAACGTTGTGTGTGGGAGTTTATAACAGCTAAAGTATCACAGGGCATCCTGGGAGCTTATTTTTTCTGTGCCTATGGTTTTCTGGTCGACGTCCAACATTGTCGACTCATTAATGCGTCTACTTTCCATGCGGTGCCTTGCCACCGCAGTACCGCTGTCTCCTGGTCGGTTGCCTGTGCGGTTCCATCGCAGGAAGGGTTTAGGCGCCTACTCGGCGAGTTCCCGGGGCTCACCAGGTCTACATTCTCGGCAGCAGTCGTGAGGCACGGTGTGGTGCATTATATCACCACAACGGGATCGCCTGTTTACGCTCGGGCACGAAGATTGGAACCCGAAAAGCTTGTAGCCGCAAAGGCAGAGTTTCAGACCATGGAGCGCCTTGGGATTGTCCGACGCTCCGATAGTCCTTGGTCCTCCCCACTACACATTGTACCTAAACCAGGTGGCGGATGGGGGCCTTGCGGGGATTACAAACGCCTTAACGAAGCCACTATGCCGGATAGGTATCCAATACCGCATATACAAGATTCTTCGGCTCATTTGGCTGGCAATTCAATATTTTCCAAAGTAGATCTGGTCCATGGATATCACCAAGTTCCTGTGCACCCTCAAGATGTCCCTAAAACGGCGGTCATCACACAGTTTGGCCTTTTTGAGTTCCTCCGCATGCCGTTTGGATTGAAAAATGCGGCTCAGACCTTTCAGCGACTCATGGACTCTGTGTTACGGGACCTTCCCTTTATTTTCATTTACTTGGATGACATTCTCATTGCTAGTAAGGATAAGGAAGAGCACATTTACGTACACTCTTTGCCCGTCTCAGCCAACATGGCCTCATCATAAATCTAGCCAAATGCCAGTTTGGGTTAACCAGCATTGACTTTCTGGGGCATAGGATCACCTCAGAAGGCGCCGTCCCACTGGCCACCAAGGTAGAGGCAGTTACGGCATTCCCGCGGCCTCATACATTCAAATCTCTTCAGGAGTTCCTGGGGATGGTAAATTTTTATCATCGTTTTGTCCCCAAGGCAGCCCAATTGATGCAGCCGCTGTATGAAGCACTCAAAGGGAAGTCGGGTAAAGATGTTATCATTTGGACACCACAGATGGACCAGGCGTTCCTGGACACCAAGGCGGCATTGGCAGATGCAACTATGCTTGCACACCCACTCCCGGGTGCGACCATCGCCCTTACTACCGATGCCTCCGATTACGCCATCGGGGCGGTTCAGGAACAATGGGTTGATGGGACTTGGCAGCCATTGGCCTTTTTTAGCCGCCAACTGCGCAAGAATGAACGAAAATATAGCACTTTTGACAGGGAGTTGCTGGCCTTGTTTTTGGCCATCCGGCATTTCCAGTTTCTTCTAGAAGGGCGCCCGTTCACTGTATTCGTGGACCATAAACCGCTCACTTTCGCAATGGCCAAAACGGCGGAGCCGTGGTCAGCCCGGCAACAGTGCCACCTTACATTTATATCTGAATTTACGACGGATTTATGACATGTGTCCGGCAAAGATAATCTCGTGGCTGATTGCCTTTCGCGTGCCCCAGTCCAGGCAATTCACCTGGGAATCGATTTCGTCGGGTTGGCGGAAGATCAACTGGCAGATCCCGAAGTTCAGGCGTATCGGACCATGCCTTCTAGCTTGCAGGTAGCCAATGTTATGTTCCAATCAGCAGGAACCACGCTCTTGTGTGACACATCCATGGGAGTGCCCCGGCCCATTGTGCCAGTCGAATGGCGTAAGAAGATTTTTCAGGTTATACATGGTTTATCACACCTGGGGATGCGAGCTTCACAATGACTTATGTCCTGCAAATTTGTTTGGAAGGGAATGCATTTAGACGTTTGGGACTGGACAAACAATTGCGTGGACTGTCAAAAATCAAAGGTCCATCGTCATGTTAAGGCTCCAGTGGCCATCTTCCCAGTGCCTGAACGCCGGTTCGATCACGCACACGTGGACTTAGTGGGTCCCCTCCCCACTTCGCGGGGTTTCATGCATCTCCTGACAATAGTGGACCGTACTACCAGGTGGCCAGAGACGATTCCCTTGGTTGCTACTACTACAGCGGACGTATCCAGGGTGTTTATTTCGTCATGGGTGGCCCGGTTTGGGGTGCCATCTGATATCTCCTCTGACCGAGGTCCACAATTCACGTCAGAGTTGTGGAATGCAGTTGCACAGGGCTTGGGTACCAAGCTGCACCATACCACCGCTTACCATCCGCAAGCAAACGGTCTATGTGAGAGGTTTCATCGGTCTCTAAAGGCGTCCCTCCGTGCCAGCTTGCGTGGTCCCAACTGGGTGGACAGACTCCCTTGGATGATGCTAGGCCTCCATACAGCCCCCAAGGATGACCTCCAGGCTTCATCGGCTGAGTTAGTCTACGGTCAAGCACTTCGAGTACCAGGGGATTTCCTCCCTCCACATACAGAACCGTGGTCGCCTGCTCAGCAGCTCCTTCAGCATCACGAGGTGGCAAAGAATTTCCTGCCTATTCCAACCTCGCATCACAACCTACAGAGGCCTCATGTTCTGGCAGAACTTATGAGTTCCGATTACGTTTTTATTCGGCAGGATGCTCATCGAGATACACTCAGACCACCTTATGCTGGACCGTTTCGTGTCATCTCAGCGGGAGAGAAATTTTTCACGGTCGAAGTGGGAGGTAAGTCTGATACCATCTCTATCAACTGACTTAAACCAGCCCATCTGGATCGGAGTGAACCAGTTGTTGCTGCTCAGCCACCTCGCCGTGGACGACCACCGTTGGCTGCTAGACCAGTTATGCAACAGTCTATCATTAAATTGCCTGCTTCAGCCTCATCCTTGTCTACACCTTCTGCTACTGTTTCTTCCACCCCAGATGCACCACTTCAGACACAGCCAAGCACTGGCTCATCTCCCAACGTTCCATCGTCTGAAGTTCATAGTCGTTCGGGTAGAATCATTAAACCTCCTGTTCGTTTGACGCTGTCTGTTAAAGAGAATTCTGGGGGGGCGCCTGTGGCGGAGCCACCAAGAGACACTGGGCAATCAGTAATCATTCCTTTAACTACCATGTAGTGCAGTTGTGGACTGCACCTTTAAACTGTATGTAGTTTCTTGCATTTTCGCGTGATGACGTCATGACGCCGATCACGTGACCCCCAGTTGGCGCGGAGAGCGTGATGACGTCATGACGTCAGCTTCCAGTATTTAGTAGCAGTCTTAGAGAGGCTGTGAGGCTGCACAGACCTGTTTACATCTGCTCCTGTAGTTTTACCAGTTAAGTTGTTTGTTTATTAAACTTGGTTATTTTGTTTCACTGCGTCGAACTTCATTATTCGGATAGGAACTTCCGTTCCTACACACCCTTATCACAGAAATCACAGAAACCCCACAGTGCAGATAGAGGCCATTTCGGCCCATCGAGCCTGCACCGACACATATCCCACCTGATCCCCGTAACCCCTACACCAACACATATCCCACCCTATCCCCATAACCCCACGTATTTAATCCCCCTAACACTAAGGGTCAATTTATCATAGCCAATCATCCTAACCCACATATCTTTGGACTGTGGGAGGAAACCGGAGCACCCGGAGGAAACCCGCGCAAACACGGGGAGAATGTGCAAACTCCACACAGACAGTCACCCGAGGCCGGATTCGAACCCGGGTCCCTGGCGCTGTGAGGCAACAGTGCTAACCACTATGCCACTGTTCTTACTTAAGAAGAGAAGTAGACAAAAAGCTGGAAACTATAGACCAGTTAGCCTAACATCTGTGGTTGGCAAAATGTTGGAGTCCATTATTAAGGAAACAGTAACAGAGCATTTGGATAAACATAATTTAATAGGACAGAGTCAGCATGGTTTTATGAAGGGGAAGTCATGTTTGACAAATTTGCTCGAATTCTTTGAGGATGTAACATAGAGGGTGGATAAAGGGGAACCAGTGGATGTAGTGTATTTGGACTTCCAAAAGGCATTTGACAAGGTTCCACACAAAAGATTACTGATCAAGATAAGAAATCATGGGATTGGGGGTAATATACTGGCATAGGTGGAAGATTGGCTATCTAACAGAAAACAAAGAGTTGGGATAAATGGTTCATTCTCGGGCTGGCAATCATTAACTAGTGGTGTTCCGCAGGGGTCAGTGCTGGGACCCCAACTCTTTACAATCTATATTAACGATTTGGAGGAGGGGACCGAGTGCAACATATCCAAGTTTGCCGACCATACAAAGATGGGAGGGAAAGCAGTGAGTGAGGAGGACATAAAAAACCTGCAAAAGGACATAAACAGGCTAAATGAGTGGGCAGAGATTTGGCAGATGCAATATAATGTTGGAAAGTGTGAGGTTATGCACTTTGGCAGAAAAAATCAAAGAGCAAGTTATTATCTAAATGGAGAGAAACTGCAAAGTGCTACAGTACAAAGGGATCTGGGGGTCCTGGTGCATGAAACACAAAAAGTTAGTATGCAGGTGCAGCAGGTGATCAGGAAGGCCAATGGAATCTTGGCTTTTATTGCAAGGGGGATGGAGTATAAAAGCAGGGAAGTCTTGCTGCAGTTATACAGGGTACTGGTGAGGCCACACCTGGAATACTGCGTGCAGTTTTGGTTTCCATATTTAAGAAAATATGTACTTTGCTCTCGAGGCGGTTCAGAGAAGGTTCACTCGGTTGATTCCGGAGATGAGGGGGTTGACGTATGAGGAAAGGTTGAGTAGGTTGGGACTCTACTCATTGGAGTTCAGAAGAATGAGAGGCGATCTTATCAAAACATATAAGATTGTGAGGGGGCTTGATTGGGTGGATGCGGTGAGGATGTTCCCACTGATGGGTGAGATTAGAACTAGGGGGCATAATCTAAGAATAAGGGGCTGCCCTTTCAAAACTGAGATGAGGAGAAACTTCTTCACTCAGAGGGTGGTAAATCTATGGAATTTGCTACCCCAGAAAGCTGTGGAAGCTGCGACATTAAATAAATTTAAAATGGAGATAGACAGTTTCCTAGCAGATAAGGGAATTAGGGGTTATGGGGAGAGGGCAGGGAAGTGGACGTGAGCCTAGATTTGGATCAGCCATGATCCTATTGCATGGCGGAGCAGGCCCGACGGGCCGTATGGCCTACTCCTGCTTCTACTTCTTATGTTCTTAAACACTGGCATGGACTGGTTGGGCCGAATGGCCTGTTTCTGTGCCGTATATCCGATGTAATCCTATGTCAAGTATCCCAGCTGGCTTAGCTCCAGGCACTTTAGCTCAGTGGGCAGCACTCTCACCTCTGAGTCAGAAGGTCGTGGGTTCAAGTCCCAGTCCAGAGACTTGAGCAAAAAAATCTAGGCCGACACTCCAGTACTGAGAGAGTGCTGCACTGTCAGAAGTGCCGTCTTTCGGATGAGATGTTAAACTGAGGCCCCCATCTGCTCACTCAGGTGGATGTAAAAGATCCCATGGCACTACATTGAAGAAGAGCAGGGGTGTTCTCCCCGGTGTCCTGGGGCCAATATTTATCCCTCAATCAACATCACTGAAATAGATCATCTGGTCATTGTCACATTGCTGTTTGTGGGAGCTTGCTGTGCACCAATTGGCTGCCGCGTTTCCTACATTACAACAGTGACTACACTTCAGAAGTTCTTCTTTGGCTTTATAGCGCAGTGGGACATCCTGAGGTTGTGAAAGGCGCTATATAAATGCAAGTCTTTCTTTCTCAGCAAGAGGGCGAGTGTCAGTGGTTGGAGCGAGGAGCTCAGTGTTGTCACTGGGTGGACACAGACAGATTGAAGCTAAAAGACAGAGAATGCTGAAGTTTGGAATGATAACACCCAAAGTCAGGAGATGGGCCCTTTGCCTAGATAAGGGAGGTGGTTGCTAAGAGACCTACAGACCTAATAACACTGGAAACTGCTCAGGCAGCAGACTTGTTGCAACATGTGAGGTCACGAGTGAGTTGGTGCCCAGACAACAGAGCCTTGGGCGTTCCTGAGACACAAACTGGTTCTGTAACCGGGAGAACAGGCTGAGGGAGTCATTCTACGTGGGATGGCTCATCTGAGGTGTTAACACAGAGTCAGCTTGGGAACGGGATGATCAATGAAACATAGAAATTTACAGCACAGAAGGAGGCCATTCGGCCCATCTTGTCTGTAATGTATGTACCTTTAAGGGGGGAACTATGTTTTACAGCTCATGTATACTGCAGTACCAGCAGTGACCACACCTGTATATAGCACTGAGTAGTAATCTGTACAGATCAGTTGCAGTGTGAGCCACGTTGAGTAAACACCTGTTGTACCGTTCTCCGCAGTCTGTGTCTTATTATACACGGACGCAACATTGGCGACGAGGATGGGATTCGAACCTACCTGCAACTCTGCATCACCTCCCGGGGATTCGTTCCTGGAGATCAGTGGATTGGAGGTCAAGGCCAGAGACTCGGGCGTCGACCACAGGCAACTGCCCAGTCATCCAGCAGAAACCCGCGAGGCAACGCCGAGAGCGGCGTTGGCAGCAGCGCAGGAGAAGTGCGCGAAACCTACAGGGCGCTGCCATTGCCACGAGAACCGCCGGGAGCGGCGTTGGCAGCAGCGGGGGAGGAAGGAAAGCACGGGAGATGCCATTTTAAGCCATTGGGAGACGCCATTTTAAACCACACCCAAAATGCCGAAGAGTGGCAGTATCACCGCATTTGACAATGAAGTCAAAGATTGGACTACATATGTCGAATGAATAGAGGTGTACTGCAAGGCAAATGAGGTGTCAGATGACAAGAAAGCGTCGGTATTGTTAAATTTAATGGGTGCAAAGACATATAGTTTATTATGAAATCTAGTAACCCCAACGAAGCCAATGGAAAAGAGTTTTGAAGACATAGTAACGATACTAAAGGAACATTTAAACCCCACAATGCTGCTGATAGCAGAAAGATTCAAGTTTCACAAACGGAACCAGCATAAGGATGAAAGCAATGCTGATTATTTAACAGAACTGCGCAAACTATCGAAACACTGCCAGTTTGGAGCGGGACTGGCAGATACCTTAAGGGACAAGTTTGTGTGTGGGCTTCAAAGTGAAGGAACCCAGAAACGGCTTTTATCTGAAAAGGACCTTACGCTGGAAAAGGCTTTCAGCATTGCAGTATCATATGAAGCAGCAGCATGGGGCACTGCAGAGATACAACAGAGACCGCAAGAATATGGCACAAACGAAATATCATATGGAACAGAGAAGTGCTATCGCTGCGGCAGAACAACACACGACCAGAATGATTGCTGGTTCAAAGACAAAGGCCCCGATTTTCGGGCAGCTGTTGGGTGGCTTTTCATGCAGCCGTGGTCCGAAAATCGCGGAAAAAGCGGGTCGGGACCCCCCCTGCCTGATTCCCTGCCCCGTCCGACTTTCGGACCGCCGTTTCTACGCGCCCCGCTTCAGTCCCGCCCGCCGCTGGCGGGACTGTTCGTCGGCACACTAATCACCAATGATCACCTTGTTAAGGACGATTTTCCCGTGCCGTTGCGACTTTGGGGCTTTCCCCACCTGAAACCTGCCTCCGGGGAACCCCGCCGATGAGAGCTGGCGTGAAAACAGCTGGCTTGCTTGCTTGCAGCAGCAGGTCGCTGAGGGCTGAAGATATTTAAAGATGGTGTGGAGATGCCGGAGTTGGACTGGGGTGGACAAATGTAAGAAGTCACACAACACCAGGTTATAGTCCAACAGCTTTATTTGAAATCACAAGCTTTCGGAGCGCTGCTCCTTCGTCAGGTGAAGTGGAGAAATGCATAAAGACACAGCTTATATAGTCAGTGAATCATGTCAGATGGCCCCTTCTGGCTTGTGCAGCTTCAGGTGAGTGAGCAGCAGCCTGGTGCTCCTGGTAATCATTCTGCTGTTCCTGGTTCTGCTGCTGCCACAGCGCTCCGAAAGCTTGTGATTTCAAATAAAGCTGTTGGACTATAACCTGGTGTTGTGTGACTTCTGATATTTAAAGAGGCAGCATTTGCAGGCTGCAGGACCTTGTTGATCAAGGCTTGGGGGAACTAGTTGAAGCCTTAGGAGCAGCTGCAGAAAGTTGGAGCCTCACGCACTTCTTCAGTGTGAGCTCCTGGGAAGCCCCTCTCACCACCCTAACTCAGGACCTCCTCAACTGAGGCATCTGCTAGAAGCATGGGAGGCCTTTGGCACCTTCCCTTCCTGGCATTAGAGGATCTCCAACAGCAGAGGTGGCAGCAGCAGAACCAGGAACAGCAGGATGATTACCAGGAGCACCAGGCTGCTGCTCACTCACCTGAAGCTGCACAAGCCAGAAGGGGCCAGCGCTTGGAAGTGGCTTGAGAGCACCTTGCTGCGCTTTAGGGGGCCAGTGGGACCCGTTTCTGCACTGGCAGTCCTACTCAGAAGGACTTCCATGACGATCTGGTATCTCTGTTGAACAGATGGCCAACGCTGCTCAAGGGATGTCATTCTCTTATGAGCACTCACCATGTTTTCCGTATGCTGGCAAGTTATCTCCTCCATGGAGGTTGCCAACCTTTCCATGGTGCTGCGTTCATGCACCAATGACTCCACAAAGGCTCTGCTCATGGTCGCTATGGACTCCTCCATTCGCTCCACACTCGCAGCGACCCTGGAGACAAAACCTGCCAGAGACTCCTGCATCTGTGCATGGAGATCTATCACCTCTTCTCTTGCGGATGGACCCAGAGGCAGAGGGTCGAGATGCAGCGCAGCTGAGCTGAGCTGGCAGAGCCCTGCGCCCTCCGACGAGGACTCTCCACTGCTGTCCCTGTCTCCAGAATCTGCTGAGGCTCACTTGTCAGCTGTGAAACACCAGGTGACAACACTACTCTATGTCCCAAAGGTCCCCCCAAGGTGTGAGTGTCTGCGCTGGTGCTGGGTGCGCTTACTTCTGCTGACACTGCACCCTCAGAGGTTGGAGCTTCCTCTGAGGAGTCTGGCTGCACAGCCTCTTCCTCCTCCACAGTGAGGATGGGGGCTCTGGATGGTACTGTGGGGGAGTAAAGGAAGGAGTTACAGATGTAATGCCAAGGTTCCTCTGGTGACTCCCAGCGAGTTGGCATCTGCTGACACCTGCATCCATGCAGCATTGGTCTCAGTGGGAGGCCTCTTCCTCCCTGACCTAGGGAAGAGGACCTCCCTGTGGGCCCTAACCCCACCCAATAATGCCTGCAGTGAAGCCTCGTTGAATTTGAAGGCAGCTCAGGGTCTGGTACTGGCCACAGCTGCTGCAGGCTCCTCTGCCATCCTGTATGGTTCATTTGGAAGCCTTCAGAGGATGCAGTGCTTGCCATGGACCTTGAAAGCACCACGAATGATGACATCATACTGTGGGGATTTCTGACTCGATTTAGACAATTAGCAAGGCTTCCCACATGCTGGGGATTAATTGGCCAATTGAGGGAAAATTGCGTGGGGCTGGCTGACACTTTTTTATGTGTGTCAGAAACCCCACATTCGGGGAAATCTGACCATTTTCTACACAAGCCGAAAATCGCGGCCAAAGTGTGCAGACAGTGTGGAAAAGTAGGACACATAGCACGAGTCTGCAGGTCAGGAGAGAAAACCAGCAATAAGAAACCTACCAAAGGAAAGTACAAGAAGGTACATAAGATGACGGAGAATAGTTCAGACGAACAAAAGAGTGATAACGACTCCGAAAGCAGGGAACTGAGTTGCCTGAAACTACATAATGTGATCACAATGGAGGATCACCGAACCATTTGGGTCACTCTCAAGTTAGCAGGAGTCCAGGTAAAGATGGAATTGGACACAGGATCAGCCCTAACAGTCATAAACCGACGGGACTACGAGCGGCTATTCTCACACATACCCTTGCGAGACACAAAAATTATTTTGAAGACGTACACGGGGCAAAAAGTCTACCCCAAAGGAAAAATAAGGGTGACCGTTATATATAACGGTAAGGAAACACCAAAACTAGACCTGTATGTATTGCAAGATGGAGGACCACCATTACTGGGACGTGAATGGATCCGGAAAATACAACTGGACTGGCATTCCATACAGGCACTGACTGTGGCTGACAAAAAGGATGACGACGTCACACCTGGACGACTGTCAAAGATCCTAACTGACGCGAAAGAAGTGTTCCAGCAAGGACTCGGAACACTAAAAGGCATGACAGCGACGATTAAAGTTGAAGGAAACGCAAGCCCAAAATATTTTTAAGGCCAGACCGCTACCTTATGCGATCCGCCCAGCTGTCGAAGCAGAGCTGCAGAGTCTGGAACATTCAGGTGTACTGTCCAAGGTAGACTGGAGCGAGTGGGCTACACCCATCGTCCCTGTGATGAAAAAGTCATTGAGCAGCACGCCTGGGGAACCAAGGAAGGTTCGCATCCATGGGGACTTTAAGGTAACAGTGAACCCGATCCTTCACACCGTACAATATCCACTTCCGCAGATTGAAGATATTTTCGTCTCGCTATCTGGAGGGAAACGCTTCACTAAGATTGATCTGGCCCAGGCGTATCTGCAAATGGAGGTAGAAGAAGCATCAAAAAAATACCTCACAATCAACACCCATAAAGGTCTCTACCAATAGAACTGGCTGGTATTCGGGGTAGCATCAACTCCGGCTATTTGGCAGAGGGCAATGGAACAAGTCCTGCAAGGGATCCCAGGGACCCAGTGTTATTTGGACGACATGCTGGTCACGGGCGAAAATGACAGTGATCACCTTGCCAACCTGAAGCAGGTGCTCACTAGATTGCAGGAATATGGGCTCCGAGCTAACCACCCCAAATGCGAGTTTTTTAGAAAACAGATCTCGTATTGTGGCCATGTTATCGATAAAGAGGGGTTACATAAGTCCCCAGAGAAGATTGAGGCAGTAGTCAAGGCTCCAGCACTGGAAAATGTGTCACAAATGAGGTCGTTCCTCGGGCTGGTAAACTACTACCATAAGTTCTTGCCAAATTTGTCTACAATACTACACCCACTGAACACCCTACTGCAAACTGGGGTGCCATGGAAGTGGAGTGACGAATGTAGACGAGCTTTCCAGAAGAGCAAAACACTAATCACATTGAAAGAGGTATTGGCCCATTACAACCCAGCATTTCCAATTCGGTTGGCATGTGATGCGTCACCCTACGGCATTGGAGCGGTGCTGTCGCACAAATTCTCAGATGGCTCAGAGTGGCCAATAGCCTTCGCGTCACAATCACTAACCTCAGCCGAGCGTAACTACGCCCAGATTGACAGGGAGGCCCTCAGCCTAGTGTGGGGAGTGAAAATGTTCAATCACTATCTGCATGGGCAGAAATTCACTTTGCTGACTGATCACCAGCCTCTTGTCTCCATTTTTAATCCGAAGAAGGGCGTTCCTGTGATGACTGCGCAACGACTACAAAGATGGTCACTTTTTCTAGGGGCGCACCACTATGAGATTGAATATAAGGGCACGAAACAGCATGGAAATGCTGATGGGCTATCACGCCTGCCACTGCCTACTGTGGAGGAAGCACCAGCAGTGGATCCTGTCGAAATATTCCATTCGACTACAGTAGTTACCGGTAGGTATTCAAACGCTTGTATCGAAAAGGAAACCCGAAATGACCCGACACTGTTTCGGGTATATGATTTGACGGTGAAGGGACGGCCAGCACGTGGCGACTCACTGTTGCCAGCATTCTCGACAAGGAGAGAACAGCTGTCAGTGTGCCGGGGGACCTTGATGTGTGGATCCCGAGTGGTAATTCCACCCAAGTTAAGGGATAGAGTGCTCAATGAGCTTCATGAGGGTCACCTGGGAGGGGTAAAAATTAAAAGCCAACCAGGGCTTATGTGTGGTGGCCGGGAATCGATAAACAAATCGAGGACTTGACCAAGAGCTGCTCAGGATGCCAGAGAGTCCAAAATGCACCACCACAGGCCCCTCTACTGCCATGGGAGTGGCCCTCATCTCCATGGCAACGGGTGCATATTGATTTTGCTGGTCCTACAGGGAGGAGGTCCAGCATCTCGTGAAGTGGTGCGCCGATAACAACCTGGCCCTTAACACCAAGAAAACAAAAGAAATCATTGTGGACTTCAGGAAGTCCAAAGGCGGAAGTCACACCCCCATCCACATCAATGGGGCTGTGGTGGAAAGTGTGGACAGCTTTAAGTTCCTCGGAGTCCACATCACGGAAGACCTCTCCTGGTGAAGAAGGCCCAGCAGCGCCTATATTTCCTAAGGAGGCTGAAGGGATGTAATCTATCACCCCTGATCCTCTCTAACTTTTACCGCTGCACTATAGAGAGCATCCTGACAAACTGTATCACAGTATGGTATGGCAGCTGTAGCTACTATGACCGGAAAGCCCTGCAGCGGGTAGTCAAAACTGCCCAATGCATTACCGGCACCCGGCTACCGACCATGGAGCACATATACCAGAAACGCTGTCTACGGAGGTCACGGTCCATCATCAAAGACCCTACCCACCCCAGCCACAGTCTGTTCGCCCTCCTGCCATCTGGGAGATGCTACAGATGCATTCGCACCCGTACGACCAGATTTAGGAACAGCTTCTTTCCCAGGGCTGTCATCCTACTGAACTCCACAAATAAACTCTAAAGCTTGCACATCTGCCAATGCACTTTATTATGGTTATATTTATGTTAATATACTACAAGCCAAATGTATGTTGAATGTTTAAATGTCTTAATCCAAATGTACACTCTCGGGAGCCGCAAGCCTACATTTCGTTGTACTGCACTTGTGCACTAACAATGACAATAAAAGTTGATTTGATTTGATTTGATGGCAACAGGTGCATATTGATTTTGCTGGTCCATTCATGGACTCAATGTTTTTAATAGCCGTGGATGCGCACTCGAAATGGCCTGAGGTCATCAAAATGTCCTCCATCACCACGGAGAAAACTATTGCAGTCCTACAGACCATTTTTGCCAGGAATGGCTTGCCAGAACAGATTTGCTCCGACAACGGACCACAGTTTGTGTCCGAAGAGTTCCGGAGGTTCTTGAAAAAGAATGGGGTAAGGCATTACACATCCGCCCCGTATCATCCAGCCACAAATGGATTGGCTGAGAGGTTCGTACAAACCTTTAAGAAGGCAATAAAGGCTATGTACAATGACAACATTCCGCTGCAGCACAAGGTGGACAATTTCCTGTTCGCCTACCGGAATGCGACACATGCAGTCACCAACCAGGCCCCAGCCATGATGTTCTTTAACCGAAGGTTAAGATCTCGCCTGCATTTACTCAGACCAAATGTACGAAGAGATGTTGAGAGTAAGCAATTCCAGCACATCCATGAGAAGCCAACAAGGAGCTTCAATGTAGGGCAACCAGTCTTGACCCGTGACTACCGAACAGAAAAATGGCAGCCAGGAACGATATGCACACGGCAGGGCCCACTAATGTACACAGTGGACGTTGGGGAGAGCATCGTGAGACGCCATGCTGACCAGATCCTAGAGTCACAGGAACAAGCCAACCCCATGCCTCGCCCATACGTACCTGGTGATGAACCCGACGTACAGGTCGCATCTACCCCAGAAACAGTAGCATCGGAAGCTGATGAACCAACCGACGACAGGGGGCCAGAATCGCCTCCGCACCAAGAGCAAGACACTCGGGAAAGGCGCTATCCAGAAAGGATCAGGAAGCCTCCCCAAAGACTGAATATATAAATAGACTATTTTCAGCTAATGTTGCATGTTAAAAGTGTTAATTGTAATTAGTTTGATATTTAATTGTTAAATGAGTGTTATGGTACTGTTAATCTAAAAGGGGAGGAATTGTAATGTATATACCTTTAAGGGGGGGACTATGTTTTACAGCTCATGTATACTGCAGTACCAGCAGTGACTACACCTGTATATAGCACTGAGTAGTAATCTGTACAGATCAGTTGCAGTGTGAGCCACGTTGAGTAAACACCTGTTGTACCGTTCTCCGCAGTCTGTGTCTTATTATACACGGACGCAACATTGTCCGTGCCGGCCAACAAAGAGCTATCCACCCTAATCCCACTTTCCAGCTCTTGGTCCGTAGCCTTGTAGGTTGTGGCACTTCAAGTGCATATCCAAGTACTTTTTAAATGTGATGAAGGTCTCTGCCTCTACCACCCTTTCAGCAGCGAGTTCCAGACCCCCACCACCCTCTGGGTGAAAAACATTTCTCCTCAAATCCCCTCTAAACTTCCGACCAATTACTTTAAATCTGTGCCCCCTGGTTATTGACCCCTCTGCTAAGGGAAATAGGTCCTTCCTATCCACTCTATCCAGGCCCCTCATGATTTTATACATCTCAATTAGGGGTCTCCTCAGCCTCCTCTGTTCCAAAGAAAACAACCCCAGCCTATCCAATCTTTCCTCATAGCTAAAATTCCCCAGCCCAGGCAACATCCTTGTAAATCCCCTCTGTACCCTCTCTAGAGCAATCACATCCTTCCTGTAATGTGGTGACCAGAACTGTACGCAGTACTCTAGCTGAGGCCTAACTAGTGTTTTATACAGTTCAAGCATAACCCCCCTGCTCTTATATTCGATGCCTCGGCTAATAAAGGCAAGTATCTCGTATGCCTTCCTAACCACCTTATCTACCTGTCCTGCTACCTTCAGGGATCTGTGGGCATGCACTCCAAGGTCCCTCTGATATTCTGCACTTCTCAGTGTCCTACCATTTATAGTGTATTCCCTTGCCTTGATAGCCCTCCCCAAATGCATTACCTCACACTTCTCCAGATTGAATTGCATTTGCCACTCTTCTGCCCGCCTGACCAGTCCATTGATATCTTCCTGCAGTCTGCAGCTTTCTTCTTCATTATCAACCACACGGCCAACTTTTGCATCATCTGCAAACTTCTTAATCTTACTTCCTACATTCAAGTCCAAATCATTGATTTTTACCACAAAAAGCAAAGGACCCAGCACTGAGCCCTGCGGAACCCCACTGGAAACAGCCTTCCAGTCACAAAGACACCCTTCGACCATTACCCTTTGTTTCCTGCCTCTGAGCCCGTTTTGGATCCAACTTGCCACTTTGCCTTGGATCCCATGGGCTTTTACTTTCATGACCAGTCTCCCACGCGGGACCTCATCAAAAGCCTTGCTAAAATCCATATAGACTACATCAAACACACATCAAACACACGACACTCATCGACCCTTCTTGTTACCTCCTCAAAAAATGCAACCAAGTTAGTCAGACATGACCTTCCCTTAACAAATCTGTGCTGACTGTCCCTGATTAATCCGTATCTTTCTAAATGAAGATTTATCCTGTCCTTCAGAATTTTTCCCAATAATTTTCCCACCACCAAGGTTAGGCTGACTGGCCTGTAATTGCTCAGTCTATCTCTTTCTCCTTTTTTTTATCAACGGTACCACATTAGCAGTCCTCCAGCACCACACCTGTAGCCAGAGAGGATTGGAAAATGATGGTCAGCGTCTCTGCTATTTCCTCTCTTACTTCTCTTAACAGTCTGGGATACATTTCATCCGGTCCTGGGGATTTATCCACTTTCAAAGATGCTAAACCTCTTAATACTTCCTCTTTCACTATGTTTATTTCATCTAATATTTCACACTCCTCCTCCCTGATTGTGATGTCTGCATCGTCCCTCTCTTTTTGTGAAAACAGACGTAAAGTATTCATTAATATATATATGATGTTATAGTGTCCCTTACCCCTGTTTATTATTCAATCAGTGATTGTCCCTTTGCCAGGCCCGCTGCCTGCGGCCCCTCTCCCAGATTCCAGCCCCAGCTCTGTACTGACTGAGCTGCTCTCACCTGGGGACAGCGCGTCACAATCGGACCCAGCGCACTTGAGCTGGAGGAGGCCCCGCCCCCTTGCCGCGCCGCCATTGGTTGGAGGACCCGCCGCCATTCGGCTCTGCCCGCGCTCTTCCTATTGGTCAGAGCTCCCGTTAGCCACAGGCCCTGCGATCAGTTGCTCCGGTTCACTCCGCCCCCTCGCAAAACTCACTTTCCCTCACTGCGGCTCTTCACCAACACCGACTTTACAAAGAAAGCCCCGCACGGCAGCCTGGAGCTCAGGGGCCCAACGCGCAGGCATGGGGGAGGATGATTGACAGGAGCCCAGGGTGTGTGCTGAGCATGCGCAGTGCGGGCCGGGCACCTATGGAGCAGGAGAGGGCAGGGCCATGGGGCGCATGCGTGGTGTCAGACACAACTCAGCCTGGCAGCCGGAGCTGATGAGAGACACAAAACATAAGACGTAGGAGCAGGAGTCGGTCATACGGCCCCTCGAGCCTGCTCCGCCATTCAATAAGATCATGGCTGATCTGATCTTGGCCTCAACTCCACTTCCCTGCCCGCTCCCCATAACCCTTGACTTCCTTATCGTCCAAAAATCTGTCTATCTCCACCTTAAACACATTTAATGACCCAGCCTCCACAGCTCTCTGGGGAAGAGAATTCCAAAGGTCAGAGGCTGGGTATTCTGTGGCAAGTGTCTCAGCTCCTGACTCCCCAAAGCCTTTCCACCATCTACAAGGCACAAGTCAGGAGTGTGATGGAACACTCTCCACTTGCCTGGATGGGAGCAGCTCCAACAACACTCAAGAAGCTCGACACCATCCAGGACAAAGCAGCCCGCTTGATTGGTACTGCAGTCACCACCTTAAATCTTCACTCGCTGCACCACCAGCATACCGTGGCTGCAGTGTGTTCCATCTACTAGATGCACTGCAGCAACTCACCAATACTTCTTCAGCAGCACCTCCCAAACCCGCGACCTCTACCACTTAGAAGGACAAGTGCAGCAGGCGCATGGGAACATCACCACCTGCAAGTTCCCCTCCAAGTCACACACCATCCTGACTTGGAAATATATCGCTGACACTTCATCGTCGCTGGGTCAAAATCCCGGAACTCCCTACCTAACAGCACTGTGGGAGTACCTTCACCACAAGGACTGCAGCGGTTCAAGAAGGCGGCTCACCACCACCTGCTCAGGGGCAACTAGGGATGGGCAATAAATGCTGGCCTTGCCAGCGACGCCCATATCCCATGAATGTAGAGGGAGCTGTATTCTGTATCTGTATTCTGTATCTCATCCCTGCTGTACCTGTCCTGGGAGTGTTTAATGGGACAGTGCGGAGGGAGTCTTAATGTGTATCTAACCCATGCTAATCACTTAATTTTTTTAATAGACTAATAAACTATCACAATTTAATTTCATCTTCTAACCCTTTCTAAAATTGTACTAGTTGTCCATGCTCCAATGGACGCTGCGCGGCTCAACCCGGTGTCTGAAATCACAGGAATCAACTTTCATTGATTTTCTCCTCCTCCTCCTATTGCTTGCTAGAAATGTATCTCTGAGCTCTTCAGCCGCCCGAGACAATGGCGGTGGCTGTAACCCAGAACGCTCCACGAGGAAGAATAGGCCCTATCAATGCTGCAGGGGCCTGGTGCGCAGGCGCGGTGTGGGGGCAGGGCTGGTCCCGCGTGTGCGCAGTCAGTGCCGCTAGTCGGGTGATGGTGGCAGAAGGCGGAGAGAAGATTCCGGTGCGGAGGGGCGCAGGGGAGCACTGGAACGGGCGGGGAGGCTTTATAAACACCCGGTGTAGGCCTCAAGCCCCCGAATAAGAACCTACGGGTCCCGCGTTTGCCCCGAGCGGGGCGGCGGCTGCGGAGCTTTCTCCCGGTGACAGGCCCGGCTCAACGGCCGCCATCTTGAGAGGCCGAGTGTGCAGCGGGGCGCATGCGCGGCCCCCTTGGGCCAGGGAGCAGGAGGAGAGAATGTTGTCAATTTCTGTCCTGGACTCTCAGTGATGGCTTTTGTAAACTCCTTTCACAGGCTGTGAGAAGGGCAGGATTGACAGACGGGGAAACTCAAACCAAACTTCACATCAAGATCTCAGAGAGTCACTCCATTCATCAGGACCTGAAATTCATCGGCCTTTTGAGTGCGGAAGGAGAAATGTTTGGGAGGTAAGTAGCACGAAGTCCAGTTCTATGGAGTACTGCTTCTACAGAGTACTTAACTCGGGAATTGGGTGAGTGAGCGAATTCGATGAGGTGGGGGTAAGAGGTGCTGCTTGATATGTAAAAAAAATATAAACAACTAGGGTTTAATTAGGACTGTGGGCTAAGTTACAGTAAAGACCTAAAGCATAAAGCTAAATTTAATAAATTAAACAAGGTTATTAACTAGATTAAAAACTATTAATAGACAATTGGGTATTTCAAAACTTAAAAACCTAATTAGTTAAATACAATACAATAGAGATGGCAGGGCAGGTGATGTGTTGCAGCTGTAGCATGTGGGAGCTGGTGGACCCCAGTGTGATCCACAGCAACCACATAGAGTCATAGAGGCACAGAAGGAGGCCATTCGGCCCATCGAGTCCGTGCCAGCTCTCTGTTGAGAAATCCAGTCAGTCCCATTCCCCCGCTCTATCCCCGTAGCCCTGCAAGTTTATTTCCCTCAAGTGCCTATCCAGTCTCCCCTTGAAAACATTCAGTGTCTCCGCTTCCATCACTTCCATCGGCAGCGAGTTCCAGGTCCTCACCACTCGCTGCGTAAAAAAGTTTTTCCTCACATCCCCCCTGTATCTCTTGCCCAAAACCTTAAATCTGTGTCCCCTAGTCCTTGTCCCATCAATTAGTGGGAACAGCCTTTCCCCGTCTAGCCTATCCAAACCTGTCATAATCTTGTACACCTCTATCAAATCTCCCCTCAACCTCCTTTGCTCTAATGAAAACAAATCCAGCTTCTCCAACCTGTCCTTGTAGCTAAGATCCCCCATCCCCGGAACCATTTTGGTAAATCTCCTCTGCACCCTCTCAAGGGCCTTCACATCCTTCCTAAAGTGTGGTGACCAGAACTGGATGCAATACTCCAGTTGTGGCCTAACCAGCGCTTTATAAAGGTCCAGCATAACTTCTCTACTTTTGTACTCAATACCTCTATTTATGAAACCCAAGATCCCATATGCTTTGCTAACCACTCTCTCAATATGTCCTGCTACCTTCAGGGACCTATGCACATTAACTCCCAGGTCCCTCTGTCCCTGCACACACTTTAAAACTGTACCATTAAATGTATATTGCCTCCCCCTGTTCCTTCTGCCAAAATGCATCACCTCACACTACTCTGTATTAAATTGCATCTGCCACTTGTCTGCCCATTCTGCCAGTCTTTCTATGTCCTGTTGCAGTTGATTGGTATCATCATCACTGTTTGTCACACCCCCAAGTTTGGTGTCATCAGCAAATTTAGACATTCTACTCTGTATTCCAATATCCAGGTAATTTATATATATCAAAAAAAGCAGTGACCCCAGCACTGACCCTTGGGGAACACCACTGTCTACCATCCTCCAGTCTGAAAAACAGCCATTTACCACAACTAGCTGTTTTCTGTCCTTAAGCCAATTCCTCATCCAGGTTGCCACTGACCCATCTATTCCATGAGCCTCAATTTTGTTAACCAGCCTTCTATGTGGTACTTTGTCAAACGCCTTCCAAAAATCCATGTAGACAACATCCATTGCATTCCCTTCATCAATCCTCTGTTACTTCATCAAAAAATTCAATTGGATTAGTCAAACACAATCTGCCTTTTAGAAACCCATGTTGGCTCTCCTTAATTAGCTTAAACCTCTCCAAATGGCCGTTAATTTTTTCCTTGATTATTGTTTCTAAAACTTTACCCATCACTGATGTTAAACTGACCGGCCTGTAGTTACTAGGATTGTCCTTACACCCTTTCTTGTACACTGGTGTCACATTTGCCACTTTCCAATCCTCAGGCACCTCCCCTGCATCTAGGGAAGATTGGAAAATTATGGCAAACCCTTCCGCCTTCTCCTCCCCCAATTCCCTTAGCAACCTGGGATTCAAAGCCATCTGGACCAGGTGACTTGTCCACTCTAAGCATACCCAGCCTTTGTAATACATCCTGTCTATCAATTTTCACCCCTTCCATTGCTTCTACATTTTCCACCTTCCGATATTTTGTCAGCATCCACCTCCTTAGTAAACACCGATACAAATTACTCATTGAGTAGTCCAGCCTTGCCCTGCGCCTACAAGCATATATCACCTTCTTTGTCTCTAATAGGCCCCACCCCGCCTTTTACTACCTTACTCTGCCTGCCACATAAAAGGTTATTGCACAAGATTAGGGCTCATGGGGTTGGTGATAATATAGTAACAGGCAGAATACAGAGAGTAGGGATAAACGGATCTTTTTCAGGTTGGCAGGCTGTAACTAGTGGGGTGCCGCAAGGATCAGTGTTGGGGCCTCAGCTATTTACAATCTATATTAATGACCTAGATGAAGGGACCGAGTGTAATATATCCAAGTTTGCTGATGATACAAAGCTAGGTGGGACAGTAAGCTGTGAGGAGAACACAGAGTCTGCAAAGGGATATAGATAGACTGAGTGAGTGGGCAGTAAGGTGGCAGGTGGAGTATAATGTGGGGAAATGTGAGGTTATTCACTTTGGTAGGAAGAATAGAAAAACAGAATATTTTTAAATGGCGAGAAACTTTCAAATGTTGGTGTTCAGAGAGATTTGGGTGTCCTCGTGCAAGAAGCACAGAAAGCTAGCATGCAGGTACAGCAAGCAATAAGGAAGGCAAATGGCATGTTGGCCTTTATTGCAAGGGGGTTGGAGTATAAGAGTGAGGAAGTCTTGCTCCAATTGTACAGGGCCTTGGTGAGACCACACCTGGAGTACTGGGCACAGTTTTGGTCTCCTTATCTAAGGAAGGATATACTTGCCTTGGAGGCGGTGCAACGAAGGTTCACTAGATTGATTCCTGGGATGAGAGAGCTGTCCTATGAGGAGAGATTGTGTAGAATGGGCCGATACTCTCTGGAGTTTAGAAGAATGAGAGGTGATCTCATTGAAACATACAAGATTCTGAAGTAGATGCTGAGAGGCTGTTTCCCCTGGCTGGAGTGTCTAGAACCAGGGCTCACAGTCTCAGGATAAGGGGTCGGCCATTTAAGACTGAGATGAGGAGGAATTTCTTCACTCAGAGGGTTGTGAATGTTTGGAATTTTTTGCCCCAGAGGGCTGTGAATGCTCAGTCTTTGAGTATATTCAAGGCTGAGATCGATAGATTTTTGGACTCTAGGGGAATCAAGGGATATGGAGATCGGGCGGGAAAGTGGAGTTGAGGTCAATGATCAGCCGTGATCTCATTGAATGGCGGAGCAGGCTCGAGGGGCCGAATGGCCGATTCCTGCTCTTATTTCTTATGTAAGGGTCAGTAACCAGGGGCATAGATTTAAAGTAATTGGTCGGAGGTTTAGAGGGGATTTGAGGAGAAATGTCTTCACCCACAGGGTGGTGGGGGTCTGGAACTCACTGCCTGAGAGGGTGGTAGAGGCAGAAACCCTCATCACATTTAAAAAGTACTTGGATATGCACTTGAAGTGCTGTAATCTATAAGGCTACGGACCAAGTGCTGGGCAGTGGGATGAGGGTGGATAGCACTTATCTGGCCATTATCACATTGCTATTTGCTGGGAGTGAACTCACTGCCACGTTTCCTGCCTGAAACCATCATCCAAACCTTTGTTACCTCCAGACTCGACAGTTCGTATCCTAACTCGCACCAAGTCCCGTTCACCCTGTGCTCGCTGACCTACATTGGGTCCCAGTCCAACAATCTCATCCTTGTTCTCAAATCCCTCCATGGCCCTCGGTCTCTCCCTATCTCTGTAACCTCCTCCAGCCCCACAACCCTCCCAGATATCTGCGCTCCTCCAATTCTGGCCTCTTGAGCATCCCTGATTTTAATCGCGCCATCATTGGTGGACGTGCCTTCAGCTGCCTGGGCCCTAAGCTCTGGAATTCCCTCCCTAAACCTCTCCACCTCTCCACTTCGCTTTCCTCCATTAAAATGTTCCTTAAAACCTACCTCTTTGTACAGGCTTTTGGTCATCGGTCCTCACATCTCCTTCTGTGACTCGGTCTCGAGTTTTGTTTGATAACGCTCCTGTGAAGTGCCGAGGGACATTTCACTGCGTTAAAGGCGCTACATCAATGCAAGTTGTTGTTGTTATCAGCAGGTTTGCACAACAGGTTGCCATTCCATCAAATTCACAGCACAGAAACAGGCCATTGGGCCCAACAGGTTTGTGCCAGTGTTTCTGCTTCACACGAGCCTCCTCCCACCCTTCTTCATCGAACCCCATCAACACATCCTTCTATTCCTTTCCCCCCCTCTTTATCCAGCTTCCCCTTGAATGTATCTCTGCTCTTCGCCTCAACCACTCCCTGTGGGAGCGAGTTCCACATTCTCACCACTCTCTGGGTAAAGAAGTTTCTCCTGAATTCCTTATTGGATTTATTAGTGACGATCTTATATTTATGACCCTAGTTTTAGACACCCCCACAAGTGGAAATATCTTCTCTACCTCGACCCTATCAAACCCCCTCAGCCAAGAGCCCCAGCCTGTGCAGTCTCTCCTGCTAGTTATAACCTCTCAGTTCTGGTATCATTCCTGTCAATCTGTTTTGCACCTTCTCCAGTGCCTCGATATCCTTGTTTTAATACGGAGACCAGAACTGATACCAGAAATGCAAGGGTATACATATCAGGAAAGGATGAACAGGCTGGGTCTCTTTACTCTTCAAAACAGAAGGCTGAGGGGTGACCTAATAGAGGTCTTCAAAATTATGAAAAATTGAGAGAGTGGATACAGAGAGAATGTTTCCACTTGTGGGGCAGAGCATAACTAGAGGCCTGAATATAAGATAGTCACCAAGAAATCAAACAGGGAATTCAGAAGAAACTTCTTTACCCAGAGAGTGGTGAGAATGTGGAACACGCTACCACAGGGAGTGGTTGAAGTGAATAGTATCGATACATTTAAGGGGAGGCTAGACAAGCATATGAGGGAGAAGAGAATAGAGGGTTATGCTGATAGATTTAGATGAGGAAAGACGGGAGGAGGCTCGAGTGGAGCATAAACACCGGCATGGACTGGTTGGGCCGAATGGCCTGTTTCTGTGCCGTATATCCGATGTAATCCTATGTCAAGTATCCCAGCTGGCTTAGCTCCAGCCACTTTAGCTCAGTGGGTGGCGCTCTCACCTCAGAGTCAGAAGGTCGTGGGCTCAAGTCCCAGTCCAGAGACTTGAGCATAAAAATCTAGGCTGACACTCCAGTACTGAGAGAGTGCTGCACTGTCAGAGGTGCCGTCTTTCGGATGAGATGTTAAACCGAGGCCCCCGTCTGCTCTTTCAGGTGGATGTAAAAGATCCCATGGCACTACATTGAAGAGGAGCAGGGGAGTTCTCCCCGGTGTCCTGGGGCCAATATTTATCCCTCAATCAACATCACTGAAATAGATTATCTGGTCATTGTCACATTGCTGTTTGTGGGAGCTTGCTGTGCGCCAATTGGCTGCCATGTTTCCTACATTACAACAGTGACTACACTTCAGAAGTTCTTCATTGACTGTAAAGCGCTCTGGGACGTCCTGAGGTTGTGAAAGGCACTATATAAATGCAAGTCTTTCTTTCTCAGCAAGAGGGCGAGTGTCAGTGGTTGGAGCGAGGAGCTCAGTGTTGTCACTGGGTGGACACAGACAGATTGAAGCTAAAAGACAGAGAATGCTGAAGTTTGGAATGATAACACCCAAAGTCAGGAGATGAGCCCTTTGCCTAGATAAGGGAGGTGGTTGCTAAGAGACCCACAGACCTAATAACACTGCAAACTGCTCAGGCAGCAGACCTGTTGCAACAGGCGAGGTCACGAGTGAGTTGGTGCCCAGACAACAGAGCCTTGGGCATTCTTGAGAGAGACAAACTGGTTCTGTAACCGGGAGAACAGGTTGAGGGAGTTACTCTACGTGGGACGGCTCGTCTGAGGTCTTAACACAGAGTCAGCTTGGGAATGGGATGATCAGTGAATCATAGAATCATAGAAATTTACAGCACAGGAGGCCATTCGGCCCATCTTGTCCGTGCCGGCCGACAAAGAGCTATCCACCCTAATCCCACTTTCCAGCACTTGGTCCGTAGCCCTGTGGGTTACAGCACTTCAAGAGCATATCCAAGTACCTTTTAAATGTGATGAGGGTCTCTGCCTCTACCACCCTTTCAGGCAGTGAGTTCCAGACCCCCACCACCCTCTGGGTGAAAACATTTCTCCTCAACTCCCCTCTAAACTTCAGACCAATTACTTTAAATCTATGCCCCCTGGTTATTGACCTCTCTGCTAAGGTAAATCGGTCCTTCCTGTCCACTCTATCTGGGCCCCTCCTAGTTGAGGTGTATGAAATTATGTCTCCCCTCAGCCTCCTCCGTTCCAAAGAAAACAACCCCAGCCATCTCTGCTTATAGCTAAAATTCCCCAGACCAGGCAACATCCTGGTAAATCCCCTCTGCACCCTCTCTACTGCAATCACATCCTTCCTGTAATGTGGTGACCAGAACTGCACGCAGTATTCTAGCTGTGGCCTAACTAGTGTTTTATACAGTTCAAGCATAACCTCCCTGTTCTTATATTCTATGCCTCGGCTAATTAAGGCAAGTATCCTGTATGCCTTCTTAACCACCTTATCTACCTGTCCTGCTACCTTTAGGGATCTGTGGACATGCACTCCAAGGTCCCCCTCTGATCTTCTGCACTTCTCAGTGTCCTACCATTTAATGTGTATTCCCCTGCCTTGTTAGCCCTCCCCAAATACATGAACTCACACTTCTCCAGATTGAATTCCATTTGCCATTGTTCTGCCCACCTGAGCAGTCCATTGATATCTTCCTGCAGTCTGCAGCTTTCTTCTTCATTATCAACCACATGGCCAACTTTTGCATCATCTGCAAACTTCTTAATCATACTTCCTACATTCAAGTCCAAATCATTGATTTATACCACAAAAAGCAAGGGACGATATAGATGGGTTGGCCAGATGGGCGGAACAGTGGCAAATGGAATTTAACCCTGAAAAGTGTGAGGTGATGCATTTTGGACGGACTAACAAGGCAAGGGAATACACAATGAATGGTAGGACCCTAGGAAAGACAGAGGATCAGAGGGACCTTGGTGTGCATGTACATAGATCCCTGAAGGCAGCAGAACAGGTGGATAAGGTGGTTCAAAAGGCATGTGGGATACTTGCCTTCATTAGCCGAGGCATAGAATATAAGAGCAGGGAGGTTATGATGGAGCTGTACAAAACGCTGATATGGCCACAGCTGGAATACTGTGTGCAGTTCTGGTCACCACACTATAGGAAGGATGTGATTGCTTTGGAGAGGGTGCAGAGGAGATTTACTAGGATGTTACCTGGGCTGGAGCGCTTCAGCTATGAAGAAAGACTGGACAGGCTGGGGTTGTTTTCCTTGGAGCAGAGAAGGCTGAGGGGGGACCTGATTGAGGTGTACAAAATTATGAGGGGCATAGATAGGTTAGATAGAAAGGAACTTTTCCCCTTAATAGAGGGGTCAATAACAAGGGGGCATAGATTCAAGGTAAGGGGCAGGAGGTTTAGAGGGGATTTGAGGAAAAACTTTTTCACCCAGCGGGTGGTTGGAATCTGGAACTCACTGCCTGAAAGGGTGGTAGAGGCAGGAACCCTCACAACATTCAAGAAGCATTTGGATGAACACTTGAAATGCCATAGCATACAAGGCTATGGCCCAAATGCTGGAAAATGGGATTAGTTCAGACAGGGCTTGATGGCTGGCGCGGACGCGATGGGCCGAAGGGCCTGTTTCTGTGCTGTATAACTCTATGACTCTACTGAGCCCTGTGGAACCCCACTGGAAACAGCCTTCCAGTCACAAAAACACCCTTCGACCATTACCCTTTGTTTCCTGCCTCTGAGCCACTTTTGCATCCAACTTGCCACTTCGCCTTGGATCCCATTGGCTTTTACTTTCATGACCAGTCTGCCATGTGGGACCTCATCAAAAGCCTTGCTAAAATCCATATAGACTACATCAAACACACATCAAACGCACTACCCTCATCGACCCTCCTTACCTCCTCAAAAAATGCAATCAAGTTAGTCAGACACGACCTTCCCTTAACAAATCCATGCTGACTATCCCTGATTAATCCATGTCTTTCTAAATGAAGATTTATCATGTCCCTCAGAATGTTTCCCAATAGTTCTCCCACCACTGAGGTTAGGCTGACTGGCCTGTAATTACTCAGTCTATCACTTTCTCCCTTTTTAATCAATGGTACCACATTAGCAGTCCTCCAGCACCACACCTGTAGCCAGAGAGGATTGGAAAATGATGGTCAGAGCCTCTGCTATTTCCTCTTTTACTTCTCATGGGATTTATCCACTTTCAAAAATGCTAAACCCCTTAATACTTCCTCTTTCGCTATGTTTATTTCATCTAATATTTCACACTCTTCCTCCCTGATTGAATAAAAGAGAGGGATGATGCAGACATTGCAATCAGTGATTGTCCCTTTGCCAGGCACGCTGACTGTGGCCCCTCTCCCAGATTCCAGCCCCAGCTCTGTGCTGCCTGCGGCCCCTCTCCCAGATTCCAGCCCTAGCTCTGTGCTGCCTGCGGCCCCTCTCCCAGATTCCAGCCCCAGCTCTGTGCTGACTGAGCTGCTCTCACCTGGGGACAGCGCGTCACAATCGGCCCCAGCGCACCTGAGCTGGAGAGGAGGACCCGCCCCCTTGCCGCGCCACCATTGGTGGGCGGACCCGGGCCCGCCCTCTTCCTAATGGTCAGAGCTCCCATCAGTCACAAGCCGGGCCGGCCTCCATCTTCCTCTGATGATGGCACAATCGGGCCCCAGCCTCAGCGCCGGGGAGGAAGGTCCCACCCCCTAGCTGCGCCGCCATTGGTTGGAGGACCAGGCCACCCAGTTCAGTCCTCCCAGCGCAGCCCTCTTCCTACTGGTCAGCGCTCCCGTCAGTCAGAATCACATTGCTCCGGCTCACTCCGCCACCCCACGCGATCAATCCGCTCCGTCCGGCGTCCGCGGAGGTCCCGCCCGACTCTCAGGTTTGGTTTTCTCGTATTTTACTTTATAATCTCGCTCTCCGCTCCTCTCGCTCACCTCGATTTAAGTCAATTCCCCAACACTTTACTTTACCCCGGCCGCTGAGTCCGCCTCTTCCCCGGGCCCGGCCTTCCGTCTGCTCCCCGGAGGCCCCGCGCAGGCGCACTGGCAGCTTCGTGTTGTGGCGAGCGGGCCGAATAAACATGCGCGGCCTCGCCTCTCCACATTTAAAGGTATGGAGATGCCGGAGTTGGACAGGGGTGGACAAATGTAAGAAGTCACACAACACCAGGTTATAGTCCAACAGCTTTATTTGAAATCACAAGCTTTCGGAGCGCTGCTCCTTCTTCAGGTGAAGTGGAGAAATGCATAGAGACACAGCTTATATAGTCAGAGAATCATGTCAGATGTTTACAGGTAACCTTTCCAACTGCCATTTATCACACCTCGGCAGAGAGATAATCACAGCAGTCAAAGGTGTGAATGGTGCCCAAACCGGTCAGTCAGGGAAACATTACATCAAAGAACAATGAGGTGGGGTCACAAGGGGTCAAATATTGCAGATGCTGGGGTCTGTATGAAAAACAAAAAAACAGACAAAAAACATTTTTTTTGGCTGGAAATCACAGCAGGTCCGGCCGCATCTGTGTAGAGAGAACAAGCCAATGTCGACTCGAGTCTGGATGACCCTGCGTCAGGTGAGGTTACATGTAGCGTGACATGAACCCAAGATCTTGGTTGAGGCCGTCCTCATGGGTGTGGAACTTGGCTATCAGTTTCTGCTCGACGATTTTGCGTTGTCGTGTGTCTCGAAGGCCGCCTTGGAGAATGCTTACCCGAAGATCGGAGGCTGAATGTCCTTGACTGCTGAAGTGTTCCCCGACTGGGAGGGAACACTCCTGCCTGGTGATTGTTGCGCGGTGTCCGTTCATCCGTTGTCGCAGTGTCTGCATGGTCTCGCCGATGTACCATGCTCCGGGGCATCCTTTCCTGCAACGTATGAGGTAGACAACGTTGGCCGAGTCACATGAGTATGTACCATGTACCTGGTGGGTGGTGTCCTCACGTGTGATGATGGTATCCGTGTTGATGATTTGGCATGTCTTGCAGAGGTTGCTGTGGCAGGGTTGTGTGGTGTCGTGGTCACTGTTCTCCTGAAAGCTGGGTAATTTGCTGCGAACAATGGTCTGTTTGAGGTTAGGCGGCTGTTTGAAAGCGGTTTGAAGAAGGAGCAGCGCTCCGAAAGCTTGTGATTTCAAATAAAGCTGTTGGACTATAACCTGGTGTTGTGTGACTTCTTACATATGTCCACATTTAAAGGGACACCCACCCTCTCCACATTTAAAGGGACCCCTCCCCCTCCAAATTTAAAGGGACAACCACCCCTTCACATTTAAAGGGACACCCACCCCCTCCACATTTAAAGGGACACCCACCCCCTCCACATTTAAAGGGACACCCACCCCCTCCACATTTAAAGGGACTCCCACCCCCTCCACATTTAAAGGGACACCCACCCCCTCCACATTTAAAGGGACACCCTCCCGCTCCACATTTAAAGAGAATCCCACCCCCTCCACATTTAAAGGGACATCCACCCCCTCCACATTTAAAGGGACACCCACCTCCTCCACATTTAAAGGGACTCCCTCCCCCCCTCTCATGTCCTCTACTGTGGAGGAGGAATTCCTGGAGTGTTTACGGGATGGTTTCCTGGACCAATATGTCGAGGAACCAACCAGAGATCAGGCCATCTTAGACTGGGTATTATGTAATGAGAATCGATTAATTAGCAATCTTGTTGTACGAGGCCCCTTGGGTCGGAGCGATCATAATATGATCGAATTCTTCATTAAGATGGAGAATGAAGTTGTTGACTAAAGACTAGGGTCCTAAATTTAAATAAAGGAAACTACGATGGTCTGAGGAGCGAGTTGGGTAGGATTGATTGGGGAATGTCACTCAAAGGGTTGACGGTGGATAGGCAATGGCAAACATTCAAAGACCGCATGGATGAACTACAGAATTTGTTCATCCCAGTTTGGCATAAAAATAAAACAAAAAAGGTGACTCAACCGTGGCTAATAAGGGAAATTAGGGATAGCATAAGATCCAAGGAGAGGACATATAAATTGGCCAGAAAAAGCAGTAAACCTGAGGATTGGGAGCAGTTTAGGATTCAACAAAGGAGGACAAAGGGATTAATTAAGAAGGGGAAAATAGAATATGAGAGTAAGCTATCAGGGAACATAAAAACTGACTGTAAAAGCTTTTATAGATATGTGAAGAGAAAAAGAACATAAGAACATAAGAAGTAGGAGCAGAAGTAGGCCATACGGCCCCTCGGGCCTGCTCCACCATTCAATAGGATCATGGCTGATCCGAACCTAGACACACGTCTACTTCCCTGCCCGCTCCCCGTAACCCCTAATTCCCTTATCAGTTAGGAAACTGTCCATCTCCGTTTTAAATTTATTCAATGTCGCAGCTTCCACAGCTCTCTGAGGGAGCAAATTCCATAGATTTACTACCCTCTGAGTGAAGAAGTTTCTCCTCATCTCAGTTTTGAAACAGCAGCCCCTTATTCTAAGATTATGCCCCCTTGTTCTAGTCTCACCCATCAGTGGAAACATCCTCCCCGCATCCACCCGATCAAACCCCCTCACAATCTTATATGTTTCGATAAGATCGCCTCTCATTCTTCTGAATTACAATGAGTAGAGGCCCAACCTACTCAACCTTTCCTCATAAGTCAAACCCCTCATCTCCGGAATCAACCGAGTGAACCTTCTCTGAACTGCCTCGAGAACAAGTATATCTTTTGTTAAATATGGAAACCAAAACTGTACGCAATATTCCAGGTGTGGCCTCACCAGTACCCTGTATAACTGAAGCAAGACTTCCCTGCTTTTATACTCCATCCCCCTTGCAATAAAAGCCAAGATTCCATTGGCCTTTCTGATCACCTGCTGTACCTGCATACTAACCATCTGTGTTTCATGCACCAGGACCCCCAAATCCCTTTGTACTGTAGCACTTTGCAGTTTCTCTCCATTTAGATAATAACTTGCTCTTTGATTTTTTTCTGCCAAAGTGCATAACCTCACACTTTCCAACATTATATTCCATCTGCCAAATTTCTGCCCACTCACTTAGCCTGTCTATGTCCTTTTGCAGGTTTTTTATGTTCTCCTCACTCACTGCTTTCCCTCCCATCTTTGTATCGTCGGCAAACTTGGATATGTTGCACTCGGTCCCCTCCTCCAAATCGTTAATATAGATTGTAAAGAGTTGGGGTCCCAGCACTGACCCCTGCGGAACACCACTAGCTACTGATTGCCAACCCGAGAATGAACCAT
This sequence comes from Somniosus microcephalus, assembly GCF_052327205.1. Classification (NCBI taxonomy): domain Eukaryota; kingdom Metazoa; phylum Chordata; class Chondrichthyes; order Squaliformes; family Somniosidae; genus Somniosus; species Somniosus microcephalus. Next base: position 2,206,166 of record NC_140993.1, read on the forward strand.
TTATCCCAACTCTCTGTTTTCTGTTAGATAGCCAGTCTTCCACCCATGCCAGTATATTACCTCCAATCCCGTGATTTTTTATCTTGTGCAGTAATCTTTTGTGTGGCACCTTGTCAAATGCCTTTTGGAAGTCCAAATACACCACATCCACTGGTTCCCCTTTATCCACCCTGTTTGTTACATCCTCAAAGAATTCGATCAAGTTTGTCAAACATGACTTCCCCTTTATAAAACCATGCTGACTCTGTCCGATTAAATTATGCTTATCCAAATGTCCTGTTACTGCTTCCTTAATAATGTACTCCAACATTTTACCAACCACAGATGTTCGGCTAACTGGTCAATAGTTTCCAGCCTTTTGTCTACCTCCCTTTTTAAATAAGGGCATTACATTAGCAGTTTTCCAATCTGCTGGGACCTTGCCTGAATCCAGGGAGTTTTGGAAAATTACCACCAATGCATCCGCAATCCCCACCGCTACCTCTCTCAAGACCCTAGGATGTAAGCCATCAGGTCCAGGGGATTTATCTGCCTTAAGTCCCATTATCTTACCGAGTACCATCTCCTTCGTGATTTTAATCGTGTTCAGCTCCTCCCCCCCTATAGACCTCTGTTTGTCCAGTGTTGGGATATTTTTAGTGTCCTCTATTGTAAAGACTGATACAAAATATTTGTTCAGCGTTTTTGCCATCTCCATGTTCCCCACTACTAATTTCCCGGTCTCGTCCTCGAAGGGACCAACATTCACTTTAGCCACCCTTTTTCTTTTTATTTAACTGTAGAAACTCTTGCTATCTGTTTTTATATTTTTTGCTAGTTTACTTTCATAATCTATCTTCCCTTAATTAATCTTTTAGTTATTCTTTGCTGGCTTTTAAATGCTTCCCAATCTTTCTATCCTCCCACTAGATTTGGCTACTTTATATGCACTTGTTTTCAGTCGGATACTATCCTTTTTTACTTTACTTAGCCACAGATGGCTGTCTTTTCTTTTACGCCACTTTTTCCTCAGTGGAATATATTTTTCTTGAAAGTTGTGAAATATCTCCTTGAATGCACACCACTGCTCATGTACCTTCTTACACCTTAATCTATTTTCCCAGTCCACTTTAGTCAACTCTGCTCTCATACCTTCATAGTCTCCTTTATTTAAGCTTAGTACGCTGGTTTGAGATCCAACTCTCTCACACTCAACTGAATTTGGAATTCAACCATGTTATGGTCACTCATTCCAAGGGGATCCTTTACTATGACATTTTTTATTAATCCTGTCTCATTACACAGGACCAGATCTAAGATTGCCTGCCCCCTGGTTGGTTCAGTAACATACTGCTCAAGGAACCCATCCCGACTGCACTCTATGAACTCTTCCTCAAGGCTGCCCTGCCCAATTTGATTTGTCCAGTCAATATGAAAGTTAAAATCTCCCATGATTATAGCTGTTCCCTTATTACAAGCCCCAACTATTTCCTGATTTATACTCTGACCAATAGAGTTGCAACTGTTAGGAAGCCTATAGACTACACCCACTAGTGACTTTTTCCCCTTATTATTCCTTATTTCCACCCAAACCATTTCACTATCCTGATCCTTTGACCCAATATCATTTCTCACTATTGCAGTGATTCCATCTTTTATTAACACAGCCACCCCACCTCATTTTCCTTCCTGCCTGTCCTTCCTAATAGTCAAATACCCCTGGATGTTTAGTTCCTAGTCATGGTCACCCTGCAGCCATGTTTCTGTAATGGCCACCAGATCATACCCATGTGTAGTTATTTGTACAATCAACACGTCTATTTTGTTACGAATGCTGCATGCATTCAGATAAAGAACTTTTACATATGTTTTGTGATAATTTATTCCTGCTTTTAACCCCTTTACTACTTTACCTTTATCATTATATATTCTGTCCCTTCCTGACACGCTCTGGTTTTTAATTCCCCCACTGCTACCTTGCTCTATTGCCTTCTCCGCTGACTTTTTAATTTTTTGCTCTCTTGGAACCTCCCCCCCACTAATTAGTTTAAAGCCCTCTCTACAGCACTAGTTATTCGATTCGCCAGGATTCCAGTCCCAGCACTGGCCAAGTGAAGTCCGTCCCAATGGTACAGCTCTCTCCTGTCCCAGTACTGGTGCCAGTGTCCCAAGAAGCAAAATCCATTTCTCCCACTCCAGTCTTTGAGCCACGCATTTAACTGTCTGATTTTACTTGGACCTGTGGGAGAGCAGCAGCGCGACCGGCGGCACTTAAAACCGGCGGGTTCAGCAGAGGCGGGACCAAATCAACAGCAGAGCAGAGAGGCCCACAGCCCCGAGACCGGAGAAGCAGCGGATCTGCGCGGGAGCAGCCCGAGGCGGGAAGAGCTTAAAACCGGCGGGTTCAGCAGAGGCGAGGTCAGAGAGCTTGGACCTGTGGGAGAGCAGCAGCGCGACCGGCGGCACTTAAAACCGGCGGGTTCAGCAGAGGCGAGGTCAGAGAGCTTGGACCTGTGGGAGAGCAGCAGCGCGACCGGCGGCACTTAAAACCGGCGGGTTCAGCAGAGGCGGGACCAAATCAACAGCAGAGCAGAGAGGCCCACAGCCCCGAGACCGGAGAAGCAGCGGACCTGCGCGGGAGCAGCCCGAGGCGGGAGAGCTTAAAGGCTTGAGAGGGAGCAGTCAGAGGCACCGACCAATCCAGGTTCCAGGACAGAGCTGGGGCAGTCGGGAGAGCAGGAGGCCAGTAACTGGTGAGTTTAAAAGCTCACCTTTCGCGGGCTTTTTCTTTCACAGCTGGTGCAGTCAGGAGAGCAGGAGGCCAGTAACTCTTATATAAGTGGAGCTGTTGCTAAACCCGAAACACTACAGTGTAGTGTCTCCCACCCTTCCACCTCCTCTAACCTTTTAGGGGTTAGGGGAAGTTGAAAAGGTAGGTTCAATTTATTTTATTTCAGGAGCCTAACCTAGGTGGAAAAGGTTCCAGGACAGGAGGCAGCAGTGAAAATACAACACCAGAAAACAGGTAGGTGACTGGTTGGTGAGTACTTTCACAAACTTATTCTAAGTAGAATTCAATAATTAAGCTAAATCGTAGTAAATAAAAGGGTCTTGTAAGGGTTAAGTCATGGAAGGGCAGCTCAGACCCGTGTCATGCTCCTCCTGTGCCATGTGGGAAATCAGGGACACTGTCCCTGACAACTATGTGTGCAGGAAGTGTGTCCAGCTGCAGCTCCTAGCGGACCGCATGGCGGCGCTGGAGCTGCGAATGGACTCACTCTGGAGCATACGCGATGCTGAGGATCTTGTGGATAGCACATTCAGTGAGTTGGTCACACCACAGGTAAAGGCTAGCTCAGACAGTAAATGGGTGACCAAAAGGCAGGGTAAAGGCAGGAAGGTAGTGCAGGACTCACCTGCGGTCATCTCCCTCCAAAACAGGTTTACCGTTTTGGGTACTGTTGGGGGAGATGACTTATCAGGGGAAGGCACCAGCAGCCAGGTTCAAGGCACCATGACTGGCTCTGCTGCACAGAAGGGCGGGAAAAAGAGGGATAGGGCTATAGTGATAGGGGATTCAATTGTAAGGGGGATAGACAGGAGTTTCTGTGGCCGAGACCGAGACTCCAAGATGGTATGTTGCCTCCCTGGTGCAAGGGTCAAGGATGTCTCGGAGCGGGTGCAGAGCATTCTGAAGGGGGAGGGGGATCAGCCAGTTGTCGTGGTACATGTAGGTACCAACGATGTAGGTAAAAAGAGGGAGGAGGTCCTACAAGCTGAATTTAGGGAGTTAGGAGCTAAATTGAAAAGTAGGACCTCAAAGGTAGTAATCTCTGGATTGCTACCAGTGCCACGAGCTAATAAGTTTAGAGAGAGTAAGATAGATAAGCTAAATACGTGGCTTGAGCAGTGGTGCAAGGGAGAGGGATTTAAATTCTTGAGGCATTGGAACCAGTTCTTGGGGAGGAGTGACCTGTACCAAGGGGACGGTCTACACCTGAACTGTGAGGGAGCCGATGTCCTCGGGGTAATATTTTCTAGGGCGGTTCGGGAGGATTTAAACTAATTTGGCAGGGGGATGGGAACCTAGGTAGTGGAAAAGAGGGAAGTCATATGAAGTCGGAAATAGATGGTAGAAAGGTGAGAAGCAATAAGCAAAGGAGAGAAACACAAAGGGCCAAACTAATTCATAATGAGAGTGTGAAAAAAGCAAGCCTGAAGGCTTTGTATCTTAATGCTAGAAGCATTAGGAACAAGGTGGATGAATTAGTTGTGGAAATAGAGGTAAACAAGTATGATTTGATTGGGATTACAGAAACGTGGCTGCAGGGTGGGCAAGGCTGGGAACTTAACATCCAGGGATATACAATATTTAGGAAGGATCGGCAAAAAGGTAGGGGAGGTGGGGTAGCATTGCTGGTAAAGGAGGGGATTAATGCAATGGAAAGGAAGGATATTAACTCGGATGAAACGGAATCTGTATGGGTAGAAATGAGAAATAGCAAGGGGAGGAAAACGTTAGTGGGTGTGATATATAGGCCTCCAAATAGTAATATGGAGGTGAGGGAAGGCATAAAAAGGGAAATTAGAGAAGTGTGCGATAAGAGCACAGCTGTCATCATGGGTGACTTTAATTTACATATTGATTGGACTACCCAAACTGGTAAAAATTCTGAGGAGGAGGAATTCCTGGAATGTTTTCGGGACGGTTATCTGGACCAATATGTCGAGGAGCCGACTCGAGATCAGGCCATTTTAGACTGGGTATTGTGCAATGAGAAGGGACTTATCAGCAATCTTCTTGTACGAGGCCCCTTGGGTCAGAGCGATCATAATATGATCGAGCTCTCAGTCGAGATGGAGAGTGAGGAAATTGAATCAGAGACTAAGGTCCAGAACTTAAATAAAGGGAATTACGAGGGTATGAGATGGGAATTGGGTAAGATTGATTGGGTGGTGTTTCTGGGGGGATTGACAGTGGATAGACAATGGCAAGCATTCAAAGATAGAATGGAAGAATTCCAGAACATGTTTATACCAGTTTGGCACAAAAATAAACCTAAAAAGGTGACTCAACCGTGGATAACGAGGGAAATTAGGGACAGCATAAAATAAAAAAAAAGGGCATATCAACTGGCAAAAAAAAGCACCAGACTGGAAGATTGGGGGCAGTACAAGATACAGCAAAAGAGGACAAAGGGATTAATCAGGAAGGGGAAAATAGAATACGAAAGTAAACTTGCAGCAAACATAAAGACAGACTGCAAAAGCTTTTATCGGTATATCAGGAGGAAAAGACTGGTAAAATCCCAAGTCGGTCCCTTGCAGTCCGATTCGGGAGAATATATAATGGAGAATAAGGAAATGGCAGACCAATTAAACTCATACTTTGGTTCTGTATTCACAAAGGAGGACACAAATAACCTCCCAGGAATATCGGCAAACATAGGGACTAATGAGAGGGAGGAGCTGACAGAAATTAGTATCTCTAGGGATATGGTGCTGGGTAAGTTGAGGGGACTGAAGGCCGACAAATCCCCGGGGCCTGATAAACTACATCCTAGGGTACTTAAGGAGGTGGCCCTGGAGATAGCAGATGCTCTAAGGATCATCTTCCGGAACTCCATTGACTCGGGAACAGTACCCGTGGATTGGAGGGTAGCTAATGTTACCCCAATATTTAAAAAGGGGGGTAGAGAGAAAGCAGGGAATTATAGACCAGTAAGCCTTACATCGGTTGTGGGCAGAATGCTAGAGTCCATTATTAAGGATAAAATAGCGGAGCACTTGACAAATGGGGAAAGGATCGGACAGAGTCAACATGGATTTACAAAGGTTAAATCGTGTTTGACTAATCTGCTGGAATTTTTTGAGGAAGTAACTGGTAAAATAGATGGGGGAGAGCCAGTGGATGTGGTGTACCTTGACTTCCAGAAAGCCTTCGATAAGGTTCCACACAAAAGATTATCATGCAAAATTAAGGCTCATGGGATTGGGGGCAAAGTATTAACGTGGATAGAGAACTGGCTGGCGGATAGAAAACAGAGAGTTGGAATAAACGGCTCGTTTTCGGAGTGGCAGGCAGTGACCAGCGGGGTGCCGCAAGGATCTGTCCTGGGACCCCAGCTGTTCACAATATATATAAATGATCTGGATCAGGGAATTGGATGCAATATTTCCAAATTCGCTGACGACACTAAACTAGGAGGAGGGGTGGGCTCTGATGAGGATGTCAGGAGGCTACAGTGCGATTTGGACAGGTTGGGGGAATGGGCGGATACGTGGCAGATGCACTATAATGTGGATAAATGCGAGGTTATCCACTTTGGGGGTAAAAACAGGAGGGTAGATTATTATCTAAACGGCAATAGATTGGGAGATGGGGAAGTGCAGAGGGACCTGGGTGTTCTTGTGCACCAGTCACTGAAGGAGAGCATGCAGGTGCAACAGGCGATTAAGAAGGCAAATGGTATGTTGGCCTTCATATCAAGGGGGTTCGAGTATAGGAATAGGGATACCTTACTACAGCTGTACAAGGTGCTGGTGAGACCGCATCTGGAGTATTGTGTACAGTTTTGGTCGCCCCATCTGCGGAAGGATGTTCTTGCCATGGAAAGAGTGCAACGGCGATTCACCAGGCTGATACCTGGAATGGCGGGAATGACCTACGAAGAGAGATTAAATAGTTTGGGCTTGTACTCACTGGAGTTTAGAAGATTGAGAGGTGATCTCATCGAAACATATAAAATTATGGCAGGCCTGGACAGGCTGAATTCAGAGAGAATGTTTCCAATGGCCGGGGAGCACAGAACCAGGGGCCACAGTCTAAAAATAGCGGGCAAATCATTTAAAACAGAGATGAGGAAGAATTTCTTCACTCAAAGAGTGGTGAGCCTGTGGAATTCCCTGCCACAGAGGGCTGCGAAGGCTAATTCAATAAATATTTTCAAGAGAGAATTGGATATATTTCTGAAGGCTAAGGGGATTAAGGGTTACGGAGAAAAGGCGGGGACGGGGTACTGAACTGGTAAGATCAGCTATGATCTCAGACGAAGATCAGCCATGATCTCATTGAATGGCGGAGCAGGCTCGAAGGGCCGAATGGCCTACTCCTGTTCCTATCTCTATGTTTCTATGTTTCTATGTTACTTACCCCAGCCAAATTTGCTCGTGAGGGCAGGTACAGCATGGGTTAGATACAGAGTAAAGCTCCCTCTACACTGTCACATCAAACACTCCCAGGGCAGGTACAGCACGGGTTAGATACAGAGTAAAGCTCCATCTACACTGTCCCATCAAACACTCCCAGGGCAGGTACAGCACAGGTTAGATACAGAGTAAAGCTTCCTGTACACTGTCCCATCAAACACCCCCAGGGCAGGTACAGCACAGGTTAGATACAGAGTAAAACTCCCTCTACACTGTCCTGTCAAACACTCCCAGGGCAGGTACAGCATGGGTTAGATACAGAGTAAAGCTCCCTCTACACTATGCCATCAAACACTTCCAGGGTAGTTACAGCACCGGTTAGACACAGAGTAAAGCTCCCTCTACAGTGTCCAATCAAACACTCCCAGGGCAGGTACAGCACAGGTTAGATACAGAGTAAAGCTCCCTCTACACTGTCCCATCAAGCACTCCCAGGGCAGGTACAGCACGGGTTAGATACAGAGTAAAGTTCCCTCTACACTGTCCCATCAAACACTCCCAGGGCAGGTACAGCACGGGTTAAATAACTCTGTTCTGGCATTTGTATTTGTTGTTGTACTTGTTAATGTCTGGAATGTTTTACAGGTGTAACCACTAATGCTCCTCCCTAGCCCCGCCTTTATGAATCCTCCTGATTGATGTGAGTCTTGCTTATAAGAGCTGGGTTTTGCTCATAATGGCTGGGTCGGTGATGAATGATGGTTGCCCCGTGTTAACTTGATGCCATGTTTCTTACTTAATAAAAGCCTTTCGTTTTAAGTTTTAACCTTATGGATTCAGGCAATTATTTGGCACATCAGTTTTATTAAGTAACAACTTTGGAAGATGGATCGATTTTTGAAAGCAGAGCGTCTAGATATCAATCCCCATTCGGCAGATGCGTCGAAGAAATTTACGCATTGGCTTCGATGTTTTGAACACTTCATCGCATCGATCGATCCGACAGTTAACAAGTTGGGTCTTTTAACCAACTTGGTAAGTCATCAAACTAACTCTATATTTGAAGATATTACTACGTATGAAGAGGCCCTTGGAGCTCTTAAGGCCCAGTACCTTAAGTCGGTTAATGAAGTATACGCCAGGTATCTTTTGTCTACTCGCAGGCAATTACCCGAGGAATCCCTGGATGATTTCCTGCAGGATCTCAAGGCTTTGGCTAAGGATTGCAACCACAAGGCTGTCTCTGCCATATTGTATCAGGAAGAAGCCATCCGCGATTCTTTTATATCTGGCCTCCGATCTAATTATATTAGACAGAGACTCCTCGATCGTTAGATGTAGCCCAGAAGAATTTAGAAGTGTATGCATCAGCCCATGCATCTCTCTCAGCCTCGTGTGTTCCGAGTATGGAGGCATCCATACCGCCAATGGAGCCTCCACTTAATCCTACTGTTGTGGCTGTACCCCATGGGTCTAAGTGTTATTTTTGTGGCCAATCTAAACACCCCAGGCAAAGATGCCCAGCCAGAGAGGCTACCTGTTTTAAGTGTAAGAAATGGGGACATTTTAGTAAAGTGTGTAAGGGTAATCCTGTATCCGATGTCTTCTCTGCTGCCGCCTATCGTTTTACTCGAGCCTCGGTTATGGTTGACCAGACCATACCATGTTCCTTGTCGAAATCTATGATGGACATTAAGATTAATGGTCGTCCTACTGGGTGATTGATAGACTGTGGCAGTACTGAAAGGTTTATACATCCCAACCTTGTTAACTCCTGTTCATTGAAGGTGTATCCTACTCGAAGTGAAATTCTGATGGCGTCGAAGTCCCTTACTTCGGAGGTAACTGGATATTGTAATGTCACATTGACTGTTAAGGATACGGAGTATAAGGATTTTAAACTCCTTATATTACCTCAGTTGTGTGTTAACTTAATTTTAGGCTTGGACTTCCAGTGTCAGCATGAGAGCGTTACCCTTAAGTATGGTGGGTCTCAGCCTCCACTCACAGTCTGCGGCCTTTCTACTTTAAAAGTAAGTCCGCCTTCTTTGTTCGTGAACCTTGCTCCTAATTGCAGACCTACAGCGACTAAGAGTCGACGGTATAGTTCAGAAGATAAAACATTTATAAAAGAGGAAGTGGAAAGGCTTCAACGGGAGGGAGTCATCGAACACAGTAATAGCCCATGGCGTGCCCAGGTGGTGGTGGTTAAAACTAATGAAAAGAAAAGACTTGTGGTCGATTATAGCCAGACTATAAACTTGCATACCCAAACCTGAGAGTCCGTGGATCCGGGCCCCGAGCGGAGCTTCTTCAGTTTGGCGGAGCGCGCTCCAGGGACACGTGACCCGGGCCCAGGGCCTGATTGACGGGAGCTTCCGACCAATAGGGAGCAAGCGGGGTGGGGCTGGAGGAGCGAGCCTGCGCCCCGCGCACCCACACCCCTCTTCGCCCAACCAGTCACGTCAAGACGTCGCCGTCGTACAATGATAGACGTGAGTTCTCCACGAATGAGCGAGGGGAGGCTGAGCCTGGAGGACCGACCGAGGAGCTTTGGTCCTCCAACCAATCGCGGCGAAGGAGATGGTGGGACCTGGAACCGGCTCATTGGACGGATCGGCCCGCCGCCATTTTGTAAAGGGTCTCAGGATCTGTGAGCCCGGGAAAGTATTTTTTTAATGTTCCTTTCACATTTTACAGCTCAAACTAATTTTGATTTGCAGAAGATACTTTTAATTAAAGAAAAGAAGTTCGCTTTTAAATTGATGAAATAACAAACCCTGTGGAACAAATACTTGTGAGTAAAAATATTTCTTCTCCCTGAATTAATTTTCTTAATATTAATTTTCAGCATTTTTAATTATTAATTTCAAGCACTTTAAGAGAATACGGGAGTGGTGGGGTTTCTCATTAAAGGGACTGTGTCCCCCGTGGATGACTGATTTTAAAGGGACAGCATCTCCCTTTTTATAATGTACTAGCTGGAGTGCCCGGCGTTGCCGAGTCTTTTTCGAGGGCATGTTGTTGCTGGAAGAGAGAGAGAGAGAGCAACTGGGGGGAAGAGAGAGTGCGACTGGGGGGAAGAGAGAGAGCGACTGGGGGGAAGGGAAGGGGGGAAGGGGAGGGGGAAAGGGGAGGAAGGGGAGGGGGAAGGGGAGGGTCCCGGGAGGGGGGTAGGGAGGGGGGGAGGGTGGGAAGGGGAGGGGGAAGTGGGGGAGGAGGGGGGAGGAGGGGAAGGGGAGGGGTGGAAGGGGGGAGGGGGGAAGGGAAGGGAGGAAGGGAAGGGGAAGGGGAGGGGGGAAGGGAAGGGGAGGGGGGAAGGGGAGGGGAGGAAAGAGGGGGGGAAGGGGAGGGGGGAAGAGGGGAGGGGGAAGAGGAGGGGGGAAGGGGAGGGGGGTAAGGGGAGGGGAGGAGGGGGGGAAGGGGAGGGGGGAAGGGGGAGGGGAAGGGGGGGAGGGGAGGGGAGGGGGGAAGGGGGGAAGGAAGGGGAGGAGGGGGGAAGGAAGGGGAGGAGGGGGGAAGGAAGGGGGGGAGGGGAGGGGGGGGGAAGGGGAGTGGGGAGAGTCCCCGAGCCCCCTGATCTCCACACCCCCATCACCCGAGCCCCGCCCCCCCCGATCTCCGAGCCCCGCCCCCCCGATCTCCCGAGCCCCGCCCCCCCGATCTCCCGAGCCCCGCCCCCCCCGATTTCCCGAGCCCCGCCCCCCCCCCCCGTGCTCCCCGAGCCCCGACCCCCCCGATCTCCGGAGCCCTGTCCCCCCCGAGACTCGTCCCCCCCACCCCCCCCCGATCTCCCAAGGCTCGCCCCTCCCCCCCCCCCAACCAAGCACCGAACTCCGGAGGCCCGATCTCCCGAGCACCGGCCCCCCGCCCCTCCCGCTCTCCGGAGCCCTGCCCTCCCGAGCTGGCTTCAAGTCCCGCCCGAGATCCGCACTCCCTAGAGCCCCGCCCCCCCCCGCCAGAGCCGAGCGGGGAACAGAGAGAGACGCCGCGTCTCACCTGCTCCTGCTGCGCGCGCACCTTCCCGCTCACCAAGTCCCGCCCGAGAGCTCCTGCTGCGCGCGCACCTTCCCGCTCACCGAGCCCCGCCCGAGATCCGCACTCCCGAGAGCCCCGCCCACCCCGCCCGAGCCGAGCGGGGAACAGAGAGAGACGCCGCATCTCAGCTGCTCCAGCTGCGCGCGCACCGTCCCCGCTCACCAAGCCCCCGCCCGAGATCCGCACTCCCGAGAGCCCCGCCCCCCCCCCGCCCGAGCCGAGCGGGGAACAGAGAGAGATGCCGCGTCTCAGCTGCTCCTGCTGCGCGCGCACCCTGACCCTCGTGACCCTCGTGGCTGAAATCCATTGCCTTGGGTAACGTGACACCGGGGCGGGGGGGGGGGGTGGGGGGTGAGGAGCTTAGCAGAAGCCGTGGGACTATTATCTAGCTGGGGCCCGGCTGGGCAAGAAAGGCCCAGGCTTTGAGGCCTAACAAAAATGGGGAAAGGTAGGAAAAAGAATCTTCAGGTTAGAGAAAATATTTACAAATGAATGAAGTTTTTTTTAAAACAATTTAATAAAAGCAATTTTATTTTGCTGGAAATGTATATTTGAAAAGAAAGACGCAGAAAGCAGGAAAAAGAATGGAAGCAAGATGGCGGCTACTCACCTCGGTTCAGAATGATAAGGCCCGCCCACACACGCACCGATTGGTCGACCGTCAGGTCACCAAAGCATAGGATTGGTCAATCATCCCGTCACTCGACCGTAGGAGGGCCCGGCCGCACGCGCCAGCAACCCGGCGTACGATTGGTCGACCTCGAGGTCACTCTGTCGCTAATGAGCGGATAATGAGATGCTAATGAGCGGAATGTTGAAGGTTTTTCGGATACCGCGGGCGCGATTTTCGTCCGGCCGAAACGTAAATACGCTTACCAGGGTTTCGGAAAGGTAAGCTTTCTTTCGACGTAACGCACGCGTAGGTACGCTCTATAACTTTCGAGCGCATAGCCGGACAGACGCACACCCGAGGACAGACAAGACAGACAGACAGAAGGACAGACAGATAGAAGACAGACAGAATGATTCCTTTATTTATATATATAGATGTGTAAGAGACTGACATTTAAAGTAGGGCTAATCCCCTGCTCCCGTGAGTGCTTCGCAAGAAATCAGGTGCTGTTTGCTCTCGCCCCCTCCCAATTTTCTGCCAAGGGACAGAAAGCAGAGAGTAGTGGTGAACGGTTTCTTTTCAGACTGGAGGGAGGTAAACAGTGATGTTCCCCAGGGGTCGGTATTAGGACCAGTGTTCCCTCTAATTTTTTGAGGTGCGTGGCCCCTTTTAACATTCAAATTTACACGCATGCGCGTTTATTCCATTTAAAGGGTGGTGAGCCGGCTGCGCGGGACCTCCAGACTGCTGTGTGGCTGCGCAACTTAACGTGAACATTGATTCAGACCACTGCTTTTTTGATATATATTACTGACCTGGACTTGGGGATACAGGGCATAATTTCAAAATTTGCAGAGGACACGAAAATGTAGCAAACAATGAGGATAGTAACAGGCTTCAGGAGGACGTAGCCAGACTGGTGAAATGGGCAGAAACGTGGCAGATTAAATTTAATGTAGAGAACTGTGAAGTGATTCATTTTGGTAGGAAGAATGAGGAGAGGCAATATAAACTAAATGGTCCAATTTTAAAAAGAGTGCAGGAACAGAGAGGCCTCGGGGGGTATGTACACAAATCTTAGAAGGTGGCAGGACAAGTTGAGAAGGCTGTTAAAAAGCAAACAGGATCCTTGACTTTATTAATAGAGGAATAGAGTACAAAAGCAAGCAGGTTATGCTAAGCCTTTATAAAACACTGGCTAGGCTTCCGCTGGGCACCACACTTTAGGAAGGATGTCAAGGCCTTAGAGAGGGTGCAGAAGAAATTGCCGAGGATGGGACCAGGGATGAGGGACTTGAGTTACATGGAGAGACAGGAGAAGCTGGGGTTGTTCGCCTTGGAGCAGAGAAGATTAAGAGGAGATTTGATAGAGTTGTTCAAAATCAGGATGGATTTTGAGAGAGTAAATAAGAAGAAACCGTTTCCAATGGCTGAAGGGACAGAAACCAGATTTAAGGCGATTGGCAAAAGAACCAGAGGGGACATGAGGAAACCGATTTTTACACCAAGTTGTTGTGATCTGGAATGCGCTGCCTGAAAGGGCGGTGGAAGCAGATTCAATATTATAATTCAAAAGAGATTGAGGTAATACTTGAAGGGAAAACATTTACAGGGCTTTGGGGGAAGAGCAGGGGGAGTGGGATTAATTGGATTGCTCTTTCAAAGAGCCGGCACAGGCACGATGGGCCGAATGGCCTCCTTCTGTACTGTATCATTCTATGATGCTGTTCTACACAGACACACACACATACAGTCAGACAGACACACAGACACAGATACTCACTAAAATACAGACAGACACACACACATTTTTTCTGCATGAACTTTTATTATTAATTTCAAAGACTTTAAGAAAAAGGTGGGAGTGGTGGGTGGAGGGTTCTTAAAGGGACAGGGACTCTCCTTTTCAGTGTGATTTTCATTAAAGGGACCGGGACCCTCTTTGCCTGTGGAGGACCGATTTTAATAGGACAGCGTCTCGAAATCAGGTGCTGTCTGCGTGTGAACCACCTCCACCCAATTTCCTGCCAAGCGATCCATGCATAGCCCTGCAAGTTTATTTCCCTCAAGTGCCTATCCAGACTCCCCTTGAAAACATTGAGTGTCACCGCTTCCACCACTTCCGTCGGCAGCGAGCTCCAGGTCCTCACCACTCGCTGCGTAAAAAAGTTTTTCCTCACATCCCCCCTGTATCTCTTGCCCAAAACCTTAAATCTGTGTCCCCTAGTCCTTGTACCATCAACTAGTGGGAACAGCCTTTCCCCGTCTAGCCAATCCAAACCCGTCATAATCTTGTACACCTCTATCAAATCACCCCTCAACTTCCTTTGCTCTAATGAAAACAAATCCAGCTTCTCCAACCTGTCATTGTAGCTAAGATCCCCCATCCCCGGAACCATTCTGGTAAATCTCCTCTGCACCCTCTCAAGGGCCTTCACATCCTTCCTAAAGTGTGGTGACCAGAACTGGACGCAATACTCCAGTTGTGGCCTAACCAGCACTTTATAAAGGTTCAGCATAACTTCTCTACTTTTGTACTCAATTTATGTAGCCCAAGATCCCATATGCTTCGTTAACTATTATGTCCGTGTATGATTGAGACACGGACAGCAGGAGTTGAACAAAACAAGTCTTTACTGAAAGGAGTCAATCAGGAAACTGAAACTACAGAGGCTTACTAGCGCCTTTTATACAGGGGTGGTCACTGCTGGTACTGCAGTCTGAGACCAGTTATTCTCTTAAAGGTACATACACAACAGTCCGGCTACAACTGTACAGGGTATTGGTGAGACCACACCTGGAGTACTGCGTACAGTTTTGGTCTCCGTATTTAAGGAAGGATATACTTGCATTGGAGGCAGTTCAGGGACGATTCACTAGGTTAATTCCTGAGATGAGGGGATTGACTTATGAGGAAAGGTTGAGCAGGCTGGGCCTATACTCATTGGAATTGAGAAGAATGAGAGGTGATCTTATTGAAACATATAAGATACTGAGGGGGCTCGACAAGGTAGATGCAGAGAGGATGTTTCCCCTCATGGGGAAATCTAGAACTCGGGGGCATAGTTTTAGAATAAAGGGTCGCCCTTTTAGAACTGAGATGAGGAGGAATTTCTTCTCTCAGTTGGTCGTAATTCTGTGGAATTCTCTGCCCCAGAGAGCTGTGGAGGCTGGGTCATTAAATACATTTAAGGTGGAGATAGACAGATTTTGGCAAGATACGGGAGCGAAGGGTTATGGGGAGTGGGCAGGGAAGTGGCTTTGAGCCCAAGATCAGCCATGATCTTATTGAATGGCGTAGCAGGGTCGATGGGGCAAGTGGCCTATTCCTGCTCCTATTTCTTATGTTCTTGTGTTCAAAGCGGATAACTTCACACTTCTCCACATTATATTCCATCTGCCATGTTCTTGCCCATTCACTCTGTAATGATCAGTAACCTGTCATTCTGGAATGGTACACTAGGTGGTGCTGTATGTATATAAGAGTGGGCTACCCACGATGCACCAGGCATCCCACAAGGCAGCAGTCAAGATGGATGCCTCTACAGATACTGTACCTAGTCCACATGTGCTCAATAAAGTGTCTAGCAAAAGCTAGCAGTTCTTAATAAAAATGACTAGTTATTAATGAACATAACATGGTACCAGGATTGGTAAGATCTGCTGAATATTGTGCAACGCGACATGGAGAATTTGAAGCCACCAGAGCATTTGAAACTCACAGGAAATATTGACTACAATTGGCAGACTTTTAAACAACAATTCGAACTCTACATTGCTGCCATCGGGTACGGTACGAAGCCAGATGCAAGGAAAATAGCGTTGCTGGTCACGGTTGCAGGCCCACAGGCGACAGAGGTATTTAATACATTTGTATTTAATCCAGAGGCGAACAGAGAAAAATTAGACGATGTGCTAAAGAAGTTTGATACACATTGTTCTCCCAAAAAGAATGAAACCTATGAGAGGTACATCTTCTGTTATCGGACACAGCAGCAAAATAAGACTTTTGATAGCTTTATGACTGATCTGAAACTGAAAGCACAGGCATGTAATTTCTCTGAGCTGAAAGCATCCATGATTCGTGACCAGATTGTGTTTGGTATTCATGATAAAAAAGTCAGGGGACGTCTGTTGAGAGAAACCGAACTAACATTGGAAATTGCAGTGAAAATATGCCAAGCCAGCGAGCTAGCTCGAAAGCACGCGAAGAATTTCAGGGAAATCAATAATGATGCCATTGTAATGAGTGATAATGCTGCTGTCAGTGCTGTGTCCTACAAGGGGAAGAAACGTGGGCAGAACAGAAATGAAAAGCAATCGGAGGATGAAATTTTTAATTGTAAACGCTGTGGTTACAAACACCAGTTAAGACAATGCCCAGCATTTCGAAAAATGTGCAAAGTGTAATGGAAAGAATCACTTTGCTAAACAATGCTTTTCAAAAGTAAAAACAAAGAAAGGGCAACAAGTTAATGTGATTGAGGACACTGATTTAAGTGAGACATGTTTTGTAGGAATGGTGTCATGTGACAATATCAAAAAGGATACAGAAATTGTGCAGCCCTCAGGAATTAACAATGCTGAACATAAAGTTAATGCAGTAAAAGAGGACAAATGGATGATCCCACTGCAGGTAAATGGAGCATTAGTTACATTGAAACTAGACACTGGGGCAAAAGCAAACTTAATCAGGATGAGTGACATTAACAATATGAAAGAAAAGCCCAAAATACAGAAGAAGTCAGTACTACTGAAGGACTATAATGGACAGAAAATAGATAGCTTAGGTGTATGCAGACTTAAAGTGACAGTCAAAGACAAAGTGCATCATCTCATGTTTTCTGTTGTGGCTGAAGGACTTGATTCAGTACTGGGTGACAAAGCTTGTGAGGACTTAGAACTGGCCAAGAGAGTCTACCGTATGAACTGTGCCATAAGCAGACCAGATGACTCGATGGATTCTGTAGTGAATAATTTCCAGGATGTGTTCAAAGGATTTGGAGTTCTACCATTCACTTACAAGATCCAGCTAAAGGAGGATGCTCAGCCAGTGGTACATGCTCCACGAAGAGTTCCAGCACCCCTGCGTGACCGGCTCAAGAACGAACTGGACAGAATGACCACACTAGGAGTCATCAGGAAAGTCGAAGAGCCAACAGACTTGGTTAACTCCATGGTATGTGTAAAGAAAAAGAACAATGATCTAAGAATATGCATGGATCCAAAGGACTTAAATGCAAACATAAAACGTGAACACTACCAGATTCCCAAGTGAGAAGAAATCACCAGTGAAATGTCAGGTGCCAGATACTTTACAAAGCTCGATGCCTCACAAGGATTTTGGCAACTAAAACTGGATGAAGAGAGCACCAAATACTGTACCTTCAACACACCATTTGGCAGGTATTGTATCCTCAGAATGCCTTTCGGGATAATATCTGCATCTGAAATCTTTCATAGAGCGATGGAACACATAATTGAAGGTCTGGAAGGAGTTCGGGTCTATGTTGATGACATCATCATCTGGGGCTCCACACTGAAAGAACACAATAAGAGACTGACTAAAGTGCTACAGAGCATACGCCGGAATGGACTGAAGCTCAACAAAGCCAAGTGTCAGTTTGGCATCCAGGAAGTCACTTTCCTAGGAGATAATCTATCTGGTAAAGGAATAGAGCCAGATATGGAAAAAGTAAACGCCATACTCAAAATGCCCCGACCCACTGACAAAAAAGGAGTGCTACGCATCATGGGGATGATAAACTTCATTGGAAAGTTCATTCCTAACTTGTCAGCCAAGACAGCCTGTCTGCGAGACCTGCTACGTAAAACAAATGAGTTTGCATGGACAGAAAGACATGAACAAGAGTGGATAAACCTCAAAACAGTGCTGACTGTAGTGTCCGTGTGTTGATAAAGACACTGAAGACAGGAGTTGGTTCATAGGTGTTTACTAAGCAAAGTCTGGGGGGGGGGTTCTAACGGATATACACAATATACAGGCTTATATAGCCCGAGTGGCCATTACCGGCATTACAGCACACCTGGGGCTCTTAAAGGCACATACACTACAATTCCTCCCCTTTTAGCTAACCAATACATCATATTTTAAGTAATTATTAATTACATGTTATAAGAAAAATAATATACACATTGCTGTAGTTAATTAGTTATAAGTCAGTCTCTCAGGAGGCTTCCTGACTCAGTCCAGATAACGCCTCGGGGGTGTAGTAGTTTCTGGTGGTGTAGTAGATTCTTTTGGCAAGGCTGATTCGGCTTGAATGCCAGTGTCGGGTTCATCGGGTTCCAGTATCACCGGATCGGAGGTAGATATGGGTATCTCTACTTCATTGTTAGACGTAAAGAGTTGTGGTGTAGGTTGTCCCTTTTCGGATGACTTTATGATTTGGTCAGCATGGCGCCTTATTATGCTTTCTCCGATGTCCACGGTATACATCAGTGGTCCTAGTCGTGTGCAGATAGTTCCAGGCTGCCATTTCTTGGTACGGTAATCCCGGGCCAAAACTTGTTGACCTATCTGGAAGGTTCTAGTTGGCCTTTCATTCATGCCTTGAAACTGCTGGTTCTCCACGTCCCTTCTGATGTTGGGCTTGACCAAATCCAGCCGGCATGTTAGGTTTCTATTGAAGAACATCATGGCGGGAGTTTGGTTGGTAACCAAATGTGTTGCATTCCTGTATGCGAATAAGAAGTTATCCACCTTGTGCTGAAGTTTTATGTCTTCATTACCCATGGCCTTTATGGCCTTCTTGAAGGTCTGGACAAACCTTTCAGCCAATCCATTGGTGGCGGGATGGTATGGGGCGGACGTGTAGTGCTTAACCCCATTGTTTTTTAAGAACTTTCTGAATTCTTCGGACACAAATTGCGGTCCATTATCAGAACATATCTGTTCCGGCAGCCCATTCCTGGCAAATATGGTCCTTAATACTGTGATGGTTTTTTCCGTGGTGGTGGAGGACATCTTTATTACCTCCGGCCACTTGGAGTGTGCATCAACCGCAATTAAGAACATTGAGTCCATAAATGGACCAGCAAAGTCGATATGCACCCTTGGGGGCCACTCCCATGGATGTAGAGGGGCTTGTGGTGGAGCGTTTTGGACCTTCTGGCACCCTAGGCAGCTCTTGGTCATTTCTTCAATGTCTCCATCGATACCTGGCCACCATACAAACGCCCTAGCTAGGTTCTTCATTTTCACTCCACCCAGATGCCCCTCGTGAAGCTCCTTTAGCACTTTATCCTGGAGTTTGGGTGGAATCACCACTCTGGATCCACACATCAAGGTTCCTCTGCACACTGACAGCTGTTCTCTTCTTTGCGAGAATGCTGGCAACAGTGGTTCGCCATGTGCTGGCCATCCCTTCACTGTTAAATCGTAGACCTGTGAGAGAGTCGGGTCATTTCTCGTCTCCCTTTCAATGGCAGAATTTGTTACTGGTAGACATTCCACTATGGTACAGTGGAACATCTCTACTGGGTCTACTGTAGGTGCTTCTTCTACCGTTGGCAATGGTAGGCGCGATAAACCATCAGCATTCCCATGCTGTTTTGATCCTTTGTATTCTATGTTGTATTGGTGTGCCCCTAGAAAAAGGGACCACCTCTGTAGCCTTTGCGCTGTCATAATGGGAACACCCTTTTTAGGATTGAATATGGAGATGAGGGGTTGATGGACAGTCAACAAGGTAAATTTTTGTCCGCGTAGGTAATGGTTGAATTTCTTCACTCCCCACACCAGGCTGAGTGCTTCCCTGTCGATTTGGGCATAGTTACGCTCAGCTGAGTTCAATGAGCATGACGCAAAAGCTATCGGCCGTTCTGAGCCATCAGGGAATTTATGGGATAATACTGCTCCTATGCCGTAAGGGGATGCATCGCACGCCAGTCTGATTGGCAGTGATGGGTTGTAATGAGCCAAAACTTCTTCGGATGTGATTAAGTCTTTGCATTGATGGAAGGCACGTTTACAGTCTTCATTCCATTTCCAAATCACTCCTGTTTGTAGAAGTTCATTAAGAGGGTGTAGAAGAGTTGATAAGTTCAGTAAAAATTTATGACAGTAATTTATTAATCCCAGGAACGACCTTAATTGTGAAACATTTTCAGGTGCTGGGGCTTTTATGATCGCTTTAATTTTTTCAGGTGACTTATGCAACCCTTCATTATTAATTATGTGGCCACAATATGATATCTGATTTTGGAAAAATTCGCACTTGGGGCGATTTGCTCGTAGGCCCCGTTCTTTCAGCCTAGTGAGCACCTGCTCCAAATTGGCAAGGTGCTCATTGTCGTTTTCTCCTGTTACAAGGATGTCGTCTAGGTAGCATTGAGTCCCCGGAATCCCTTGCAGGACTTGCTCCATAGCTCTTTGCCAGATAGCTGGAGCTGATGCTACTCCAAAAACCAGTCGATCGTACTGGTACAGGCCTTTGTGTGTGTTTATCGTGAGATACTTTTTAGAGGCGTCCTCAACCTCCATCTGTAGATATGCCTGTGCCAAGTCAATTTTGGTGAAACGTTTCCCTCCGGATAGTGAGGCGAAAATATCTTCTATCCTCGGCAGAGGATACTGTACTGTGTGGAGGACCGGGTTTACAGTCACCTTGAAGTCTCCACAGATGCGAATTTTTCTCTGTTCTTCAGATTTATCATTATTCAATGCTTTTTTCATGACTGGAACGATGGGTGTTGCCCACTCGCTCCAATCTATTTTGGATAATACGCCTGCCTTTTCCAAATTCTCCAGCTCTGCCTCGACTGCTGGACGAATTGCGTATGGCACCGGTCTTGCCTTAAAAAATTTGGGAATTGCTGCATCTTCCACTTTTATTGAGGCGGTGATGCCTTTCAAGGTTCCTAGTTTCTCCTGAAACACTTCTTTGGCGTTGGCCAAGATGTCTTTTAATCGTTCAGGTATGATGTCATCATTGTTTTTTTTCTTATTGGTCACCGTCAGTGCCTGAATGGAGTGCCAGTCTAAACGTATCTTTCTGATCCATTCACGTCCCAATAACGGTGGACCACCATCTTGAAGAATGTATAAATACAACTTTTGTATTTCTTTGCCGTTGTATACAACAGGCACCCTTATTTTTCCTTTGGGGTATACTTTCTGCCCCGTATATGTTTTTAAGATAATGGATGTGTCTTTTAGAGGTATATGCGAAAATAGCCTCTCGCAATCCCGTCGATTTATTACGGTTAGAGCTGATCCTGTATCTAGCTCCATTTTAACTGGGGACCCTGCTATCGTGAGGGTAACCCAAATGGTTTGGTAATCATCTTTGGCAAGTACATTATGTAATTTGAGACAGCTTAGTCTCTTGTTTTCGGAGTCGCTATCGCTCTTCTGGTCTTCGGAGCTACTGTCCGTCATCATTTCTACCTTCCTGTACTTTCCTTTATTGATTTTTTTTTTTCGGTCAGTGGATTTATTTTGTCCAGATTGGCATACCCGTGCAATGTGTCCAATTTTTCCGCATTGCCTGCATGCTTTGTCCTTGAACCAGCAGTCCTTCTGGTTATGGGTGG
Organism: Somniosus microcephalus; assembly: GCF_052327205.1. Lineage (NCBI taxonomy): Eukaryota > Metazoa > Chordata > Chondrichthyes > Squaliformes > Somniosidae > Somniosus > Somniosus microcephalus. The sequence continues at coordinate 2,227,503 of NC_140993.1, forward strand.
ATCTGCCGCAGCGATAACATCTTTCGAAACCCTGTGTCATTTCATGGGTGCCGAAGTCCTGTGTCTTTTGTTGTATCTCTGCAGCTCCTCTTGCTGCTGCTTCATATGATACAGCCATACTGAAAGCTTTGTCCAATGTTAAATCTTTTTCAGAAAGCAGCCTTTTTTGTGTTCCTTCACTTAAGAGACCGCAAACGAATTTGTCTCGAAGATAATCTGCTGGTCCTGCCCCGAATTGGCAGTACTTTGATAGCTTTCTTAATTCGGTTAGGTAATCAGCGTTACTTTCATTCTTGTGTTGATTTCTCTTGAAGAATTTGAATCATTCCGCTATCAGCAGCGATGTTGGGTTTAAGTGCTCCTGCAGGGTATCAACAATTTCTTTAAAATTCTTGTCCTTTGGTTTGGCTGGAGTGATTAAATTTCGTAACAGCCCGTATGCCTTTGCGCCCATTAGGTTCAGCAGTACTGAAGCTTTTTTTCATCTTCTATTCCATTTGCAGTGCAATATACCTCTACTCTTTCCACGTATGTGGTCCAATCCTCTATTTCGCTATCAAAAGCATCAATATTGCCAGACTTAGGCATTTCAGAAAAGATATGGCGCTTCCCGCGCTTTTCTTTCTTTTCTGCAGCAAAGATATGGCGCATCCCGTGCTTTCCCGCCGCTGCTGCCGATGACAACGCTGTTTCCCGCAGTTCCCGTTCTTTTTTTTAATTTATTTACAGTTGGAGATTCGTTCCCGTGGGATTTTCTCTCCAGGTCTGAACGCTGACCTGCTTGCCACGCCGGCCATCTCCCGAGTGCTCCCTCCCAGTCCGTTATTGCTTGCCTCCGATTTTGCTGCCTGCCTCAGCTGTAGAGCCAGCCACTGGAGCCCCAGCCTGACGCCCAGGAAGGATTAGCGCAGTACCTGACACCAGCTTGGCCCGCTGGTGAAACCACAGCTTCTCTCACTTTCTTGAGTCTTCTGGACGCCTGAGGAATCGATGTCCTTGAGGTGCTGCCAAATTGCAGGTAAGTCCGTTTCCACTTCGTCGCCACTGTAGTGTCCGTGTGTTGATAAAGACACTGAAGACAGGAGTTGGTTCATAGGTGTTTACTAAGCAAAGTCTGGGGGGGGTTCTAACGGATATACACAATATACAGGCTTATATAGCCCGAGTGGCCATTACCGGCATTACAGCACACCTGGGGCTCTTAAAGGCACATACACTACAATTCATGGGGATGATAAACTTCATTGGAAAGTTCATTCCTAACTTGTCAGCCAAGACAGCCTGTCTGCGAGACCTGCTACATAAAACAAATGAGTTCGCATGGACAGAAAGACATGAACAAGAGTGGATAAACCTCAAAACAGTGCTGACAACCACACCTGTACTCATCTTCTTTGACCCAACAAAAAGAATCAAAGTGCCAACGGATGCATCAAAAGATGGCCTAGGTGCGGTCTTGCTACAAGCAGAGGGTGAAGATTGGAAGCCTGTTGCCTATGCCTCCAGGTCTATGACTGATACTGAGTGTCGATATGCCCAGATTGAAAAGGAATGTCTAGGCTTGGTAGTTGGACTAGAAAAGTTTCATGGCTACATATATGGACTTCCCACCTTCACAGTTGAGACAGACCACAGCCCACTGGTTGCCATCATAAAAAAGAACCTGAATGAGATGTCTCCAAGGATTCAACGACTCATGATGAAGCTGCAAAGATATGACTTTGAACTGATCTACACACCAGGCAAATACATAGTGTTAGCAGATGCACTATCCCAAGCACCCACAATGAGTCATGTGAGCTCTACTGAAGAAGATGTGGATGTTCATGTGAGTATGGTCACTGCTGCGCTGCCCGTGTCAGACACAAATTCAAAGCAAATAGCAGAAGAAACAGTAAAAGATACAGTATTACAAACAGTAATAGAGAACATTCATCATGGTTGGCCAAAAGGTTCCTGTCCAAAATATTTTCACATAAGGTCAGAATTGAGTGTCGCAAGTGGACTATTACTAAAACAGAACAGAATAGTCATTCCACAGGCTCTACATCAAGACATGCTCAAAAGGATTCATGAGGGACACCTCGGAATTGAAAAATGAAAATGGAGAGCAAGAGACACTGTTTATTGCCTGGCATAAATAAGGACATTGAGAACATGATAGGCAAATGTGAGACATGTCAGAAACACCAAAACAAACAAGCAAAGGAACCAATGATAGTAGCTGACATACCAACAGCACCATGGCAAATGGTTGGTATGAACCTTTTTCATTTAAATAGTAAAGACTATCTAATAGTGATTGACTACTATTCTAACTATCCTGAGATGGCGCTGCTCTCAAGCACCACAGCAAGCAGTGTCATAATGCATGTGAAATCCATCTTCACCAGACATGGAATTCCCAGGATTGCCGTTAGCGACAATGGTCCATGCTTCAACTGTAAGGAGTGGCAACAGTTTGCAGCACATTATGACTTTCAACACATCACATCCAGTCCTTTGTATGCTCAGTCGAATGGTAAGGCAGAGAAAGGTGTTCAAGTTCTCAAGCAGCTACTGAAAAAAGCGACAGAAAGCAAGTCTGATCCTTATCTCGCCCTGCTGAGCTACCGAGCCTCACCTTTAGACTCTGGTTCTTCACCTGCTGAACTCCTAATGGGTCACAAGTTGCGTACCACGCTACCCTGCTGTGCAAAAGAAAAGCAGAGTAAGGAACTGAGACAGAGACTTCAACTGTTAAAGCTGGAACAGAAATCATACTATGACAAGTCATCCAAAACTCTGAAACCATTGACAAGGGATGATGTTGTCAGGATTGAAGATCCAGATGCATGGAACAGGAAAGCTACAGTTCTTGAGGAAGTAGGACCAAGGTCATACACTGTTAGAACTGAGGAAGGACAGACTCTCAGGAGGAACCGCCGTTCCCTCCTAAAAACACAAGAGACTATCGAAGAGCAAATCGATGACAATGCCGCAACTGAATCTTGTCACTCACCACCAGAACAATCTAACACAAATACACATACATGCTCTCATGAAAACACATCAGACTTAACTGTGCTGAGAAGATCCACACGTGAAGTAAAAAAGCCTGATAGACTTAATCTTTGAGTACGAAGAAAACTACATTGAAAATGTATTGACTGTTGAAGATGTTTATGTTGTTATGATTGACTGATATTGATTGATACTGATTTTGTTTAACCTCAAAGAAAGGGGGATGTAATGATCAGTAACCTGTCATTCTGGAATGGTACACTAGGTGGTGCTGCATATATATAAGAGTGAGCTACCCACGATGCACCATACTTCCCACAAAGCAGCAGTCAAGATGGATGCCTCTACAGATACTGTACCTAGTCCACAATGCTCAATAAAGTGTCTAGCAAAAGCTAGCTGTTCTTAATAAAAACGACTAGTTATTAATGAACATAACACACTCAACCTGTCTATATCCCTTTGCAGCCTCTTTGTGTCCTCCTCACAACTTATTTTCCCACCTAGCTTTGTATCGTCAGCAAAATTGGATACATTGCACTCGGTCCCCTCATCTAAGTCATTGATGGAGATTGTGAATAGCTGAGGCCCCTGCACTGATCCTTGCGGGACCCCACTAGTTACAGCCTGCCAGCCTGAAAATGAGCCGTTTATTCCTGCTCTCTGTTTTCTGACCGTTAACCAATCCTCTATCCATGCTAATATTACCCCCAATCCCATGAGCCCTAATTTAGTGTGACAGCACCCTGGGAGGAAAGGGCACCTGCTCCTGATCGCCACCCACTTAAATTGACAAGGTCGGACTGTCTACACCACAACTACAGATATACACAGCCATGCTTCAGCTGTCCAGAGCCTTGCTCAGGCCCCATCCGGAGGACTGCCTTCAGTTTTAGGCACCGCACCTCAGAAAGGGACACACTGGCCTCGGAGGGGGTGCCGGGCAGATTCACCAGGAGGACACCGGGGCTGAGAAGGTCTCATTATGGGGACGGAACCATCGAATGAAACAGCACAGAAGGAGGCCATTCGGCCCACCGTGCCTGTGCCAGCTCTTTGGTCGAGCTCTCCAATTATTCCCACTCCCCCCTGCTCTTTCCCCCTCACCCTGTAAATGTCTCCCCTTCAAGTATTTACCCACTTCTCTTTTGAAAGTTACTGTTGAATCTGCTTCCACCGCCCTTTCAGCCAGCGCATTCCAGATCACAACTGGCTGTGTTTAAAATCTGTTTCCTCATGTCGTCTCTGGCTCTTTTGCCTGAAATCTGTGTCCTCTGGTTACCAACCCTCCTGCCACTGGAAACAGTTTCTCCTTATTTACTCTATCCAAACCCTTCATGGTTTTGAACCCCTCTATCAGATCTCCCCATAGCCGGGCAGGTGGAAGGGGTATCAGTGGGAGAGCATTGTGGGGGTAGTGATCATAATTCAGTTAGATTTAGGGTAGTTCTGGAAAAGGACACAGATAGACCAGGAATAAAAGCTCTCAATTGGGGAAAAGCCAATGTCACTAAGCTGAGATGTGATTTAGCCAAAGTGGACTGGAAGCAGCTACTTGAAAGTGAATCCGTGTCAGAGCAGTGGGAGGAGCTAGAGAGGGCTCGGCGAAAGTATGTTCCCTTAAAGAAAAAGGGTGGGCCCAACAAGTCTAGAGCCCCCTAGATGTCAAGGGGCACACCGGGTAGGATAAAGAACAAAAGGGAGGCTTCTGACAGTCCCCGAGGGCTCAATCCCACAGAATCCCCAGAGGAGTAGAGAAAGGGCAGGGGGGACATTAAAAAGGAAATTAGGAAAGAGAGAGCATGAAAAAATATTGGCAGGTAAAATCAAGGAAACCCAAAGATGTTTTATAAATACATTCAGAGCAAGAGGATAACTAAAGAAAGAGTAGGGCCTATTAGAGACCATGAAGGTAATCTATGTGTGGAGGCGGAAGACATGGGTATGGTCCGAAATGAACACTTTGCGTCTGTTTTCACAAAAGAGAGGGAAGATGCAGACATCACAATCAGGGAGGAGGAGTGTGAAATATTAGGTGAAATAATCATAGTGAGAGAGGAAATAGTAATGGGTTTAGCATCTTTGAAAGTGGATAAATCCCCAGGCCCGGATGAAATGTATCCCAGGCTGTTAAGAGAAGCAAGAGAGGAAATAGCAGAGGCTCTGACCATCATTTTCCAATCCTCTCTGGCTACAGGTGTGGTGCTGGAGGACTGGGGGACTGCTAATGTGGTACCACTGTTTAAAAATGGAGAAAGTGATAGGCCGAGTAATTACAGGCCAGTCGGCCTAAACTTGGTGGTGGGAAAATTATTGGGAAAAATTCTGCGGGACAGGATAAATCTTCATTTAGAAAGACACAGATTAATCAGGGACAGTCAGCATGGATTTGTTACGGGGAGGTCATGTCTGACTAACCTGATTGCATTTTTTGAGGAGGTAACAAGGAGGGTCGATGAGGGTAGTGCGTTTGATGTAGTGTATATGGATTTTAGCAAGGCTTTTGATAAGGTCCCACATGGCAGACTGGTCATGAAAGTAAAAGCCCATGGGATCCAGGACAAAGTGGAAAGTTGGATCCAAAAGTGGCTCAGAAGTAGGAAGCAAAGGGTTATGGTCGATAGGTGTTTTTGTGACTGGAAGGTTGTTTCCAGTGGGGTTCCACAGGGCTCAGTACTAGGACCCTTGCTTTTTGTGATATTTATCAATGATTTAGACTTGAATGTAGTGGGTATGATTAAGAAGTTTGCAGATGATACAAAAATTGGCCGTGCAGTGGATAATGAAGAAGAAAGCTGCAGACTGCAGGAAGATATTTAGTTTGCTGATGACACAAAACTAGGTGGGATTGTGAGTTGTGAGGAGGATGCAAAGAGGCTTCAAGGCGATTTAGACAAGTTGAGTGAGTAGGCAAATACATGGCAGATACTGTATAACATGGATAAATGTGAAGTTATCCACTTCGGTAGGAAAAACAGAAGGGTAGAGTATTATTTAAATGGTGATAGATTGGGAAATGCTGATGTACAGAGGGACCTGGGTGTCCTTGCCCTGTGGAGACCAAGTCACTGAATAAGTGCAGCTCCAACAACACACAAGAAGCTCGAAACCATTCAGGATAAAGCAGCCCGCTTGATTGGCACTCCATCCACGACCTTCAACATTCACTCTCTCCACCACCGGCGCACTGTGGCTGCAGTGTGTACCATCTACAAGATGCACTGCAGCAACTCGCCAAAGCTCCTTCAACAGCACCTTCCAAACCCGCTGTTGTGTATGTACCTTTAAGGGAATAACTGTCTTAGACTGCAGTACCGGCAGTCACCACCCCTGTATAAAAGGCCCTAGCAGGCTTCTGTAGTTTCAATTTCAAGCTGCCTCTTGTTCAGTAAAGTACCTGTTAAACTGTTCTCCCGAAGTCCGTGTATTGTTGAGGCGCGGACTTTACAGTGGTGACGAGTAAGTTCGAACTCACCTGCAGTGTGGCATCATCTCACGGGGATCTCGCCTGAAAGGAAGGTCCTGGAAGGTCGTAGTCTGAGCAACGGGCGTCGACCGAGGGCAACCGGCCAAAGAATCCATCGGTGTTTGGAGAATTGCGGGAGAGACTGTGGTTCCAGCGAATCGTGCTGGTAGCAGGTAGCGCACTGACCCTTCCGGACTGCGGCGGGCTCAAGCTCGATCGAGCGGCTCTACAAATTGGGCCGTGCAGCGTCGCCGGGAAAAGAAAACAAGAGAGGGTGGAGCGCACAGGGCGTGGTCGGTGCTCGAGAACAGGACAGCGGAGAGAAACTAAATGGGGGGGGAAGGAAAGTGAGGTGCGCCGAAGCTGCGGGTCGCCGCCATTACCCCGTAGAACGCTAGGAGCAGCGTGGCAGTAAGGGGAAGAAGCAAAAGCGCGGGAGGCGCCATTTTATTCCATTGGGGAAGAAGCAAAAGCGCGGGAGGCGCCACTTTAAATCGCCCAAGATGCCGAAAAGTGGCAGTATCACTGCTTTCGACAACGAGGTAGAAGACTGGACCACGTATGTAGAAGGAATTGAAGTGTACTGCAAGGCAAATGAGGTGGCCGATGGAAAGAGGGCGTCGGTATTATTAAATCTGATGGGTGCGAATACGTAGGGCCTATTGCGGAATTTAATTTCCCCAGCTAAACCAATGGAGAAAAGTTTTGAGGAGATTGTTCATATCTTACAGGAACACCTAAGCCCTACACCACTGCTGATAGCAGAAAGATTCAAGTTCCATAAAAGAAACCAGCACAAAGATGAGAGCAATGCTGACTATCTTACAGAACTACGCAAGTTATCGAAGCACTGCCAGTTCAGAGCAGGACTGGCAGACACCTTACGGGATAAGTTTGTCTGCGGGCTCCAGAGTGAAGGAACCCAGAAACGACTACTTTCAAAAAAGGACCTGACGCTAGAACACGCTTTCAGCGTGGCAGTATCCTACGAAGCAGCAGCACGGGGAGCTGCGGAAATACAACAGAAACCACAAGAATACAGCACTAACGAAATGGCGTATCAGCCAAAAAGTGCTATCGCTGCAGCAGAACAGCCCATGAGCAGAAGGACTGCTGGTTTAAAGACAAAATATGCAGGCAATGCGGGAAGATGGGACATATAGCAAGAGTCTGCAGGTCGGGAAAGAAGACCAACACGACAAGAACTACTAAGGAACAGTACAGGAAAGTAAAGAAACTGACAGATAGTAGTTCAGAAGATCAGGAGAGTGATAAGGACTCCGGGAGCAGGCGACTAAGTTGTTTAAAGCTACACAACATGATCGCAAAAGAAGATCACCGAACCATTTGGGTCACCCTCGTGATAGCAGGGTCCCCAGTGAAGATGGAATTGGACACAGGATCAGCCCTAACTGTCATGAATCGACGAGACTATGAGCGGCTATTCTCACACATACCCTTAAAGGACACGTCCATCGTATTGAAGACGTACATGGGGCAAAAGGTCTACCCCAGAGGAAAAATAAGGATGCCAGTTGAATATAACGGAAAGGAAACACAGAAACTATACATGTATATACTACGAGATGGAGGACCACCATTATTGGGACGTGAATGGATCCGAAGACTACAATTGGATTGGCATTCCATTCTGGCACTAACTGTGACTGACAAAAAAGATGAAGACGTCGCAAATTCTAGCTGACGCGGAAGAGGTGTTCCAACAAGGACTTGGGACTCTAAAAGGAGTAAAGGCAACCATAAAGATTGAGGATAAAGCAACCCCAAAATTTTTCAAGGCCAGACCAGTGTGATACGCGATCCGCCCAGCTGTGGAAGCTGAACTGGAGAGTCTGGAGCATTCGGGGGTGCTGTCTAAGGTGGACTGGAGTGAGTGGGCCACACCCATCGTTCCTGTAATGAAGAAAGCATTGAGCAGCATGCCTGGGGAGCCAAGGAAGGTTCGCATCTGTGGGGACTTCAAGGTGACTGTCAACCCAGTCCTGCACACAGTACAGTATCCGCTGCCGCGGATAGAAGATATTTTCGCCTCACTATCTGGAGGGAAACGTTTTACAAAGATTGACCTGGCTCAAGCGCATCTACAAATGGAGGTGGAAGAAGCATCTAGGAAATACCTCACGATAAAAACTCACAAAGGCCTTTACCAGTACAATCGACTGGTATTTGGGGTGGCATTGGCCCCGGCTCTTTGGCAGAGGGCAATGGAACAAGTCCTGCAAGGGATCCCGGGGACCCAGTGTTATTTGGACGACATCCTGGTTACGGGCGAAAATGACAATGAACACCTTGCCAACCTGGAACAGGTGCTCACGAGATTGCAGGAATATGGTCTACGAGCCAACCGTCCCAAATGTGAGTTCTTCAGGAGACAAATCTCGTATTGTGGCCACATGATTGATGAGGAAGGGTTGCATAAGTCGCCGGACAAGATTGAGGCTGTAGTCAAGGCTCCAGCACCAGAAAATCTGTCGCAACTGAGGTCGTTCCTCAGGTTGATGAACTACTACCATAAGTTCTTGCCGAATTTATCTACAATTCTGCACCCACTGAATGCCCTCCTTCAAGCTGGTGTAACATGGAAATGGAGTGATGAGTGTAAGCATGCCTTTCAGGAATGTAAATGCCAAATCACTTCAAAAGATGTATTGGCCCGCTACAACCCAACACTACCGATTCGGTTGGCATGTGATGCGTCACCTTACGGCACTGGAGCGGTGCTGTCACACAAATTCCGTGACAGTTCAGAGAGGCCAATAGCCTTTGCATCGCGCTCGCTAACCTCAGCCGAGCGTAACTACGCCCAGATTGACAGGGAGGCCCTCAGCCTGGTGTGGGGGGTGAAGAAGTTCAATCACTATCTGCACGGGCAGAAATTCACCCTACTGACTGATCATCAACCCCTGGTCTCAATTTTTAACCCAAAGAAGGGCGTTCCGGTGATGACGGCGCAACGGCTGCAAAGATGGTCACTTTTTCTAGGGGCACATCAGTATGACATAGAGTACAAAGGTACGAAACAACATGGAAATGCTGATGGGCTGTCGCGCCTACCGTTGCCTACGGCGGAAGAAGCACCTGCATTGGACCCTATGGAGATATTCCATGTGACCATAGTCGAATGTTTGCCTGTTACAAATGCAAGTATTGAGAAGGAAACCCGAAATGACCCGACACTCTCTCGGGTCTATGATTTGACGGTGAAGGGATGGCCAGCATATGGCGACTCACTGTTGCCAACATTCTCGCCAAGGAGGGAACAGCTGTCAGTGTGCCGGGGAACCTTGATGTGTGGATCCCGAGTGGTAATTCCACCTAAGTTGAGAGATAGAGTACTCAATGAGCTTCACGAGGGTCATCTGGGAGGGGTAAAAATGAAGAGCCTAGCCAGGGCATTTGTGTGGTGGCCGGGAATCGATAAAGAAATCGAGGATATGACCAAGAGATGCACAGGATGCCAGAAGGTCCAAAACGCTCCACCACAGGCCCCGCTACATCCATGGGAGTGGCCCTCATCTCCATGGCAACGGGTACACATTGATTTTGCTGGTCCATTTATGGACTCAATGTTTCTAATCGCTGTGGACACCCATTCGAAATGGCCAGAGGTCATTAAAATGTCCTCCACCACCACGGAGAAAACTATTGCAGTCCTAAGTACCATCTTCGCCAGGAATGGGTTGCCAGAACAGATCTGTTCCGACAATGGCCCACAGTTTGTGTCTGAGGATTTCCCGAGGTTCCTGAAGAATAATGGGGTGAAACATTACACATCTGCCCCATATCATCCAGCCACAAATGGATTGGCTGAGAGGTTTGTTCAGACCTTTAAAAAGGCCATAAAGGCAATGTATAATGACGACATACCACTGCAACACAAGGTGGATAACTTCCTGTTTGCTTACCGGAATGCGACACATGCAGTAACCAACCAAACTCCAGCCGTACTGTTTTTCAACCGGAGACTAAGATGTCGCTTGGATTTGCTCAAACCAAACATAAGACGAGATGTTGAGGATAAGCAGTTCCAGCACATAAATGAGAAGCCAACCGGGGGCTTCAAGATAGGGCAACCAGTCTTGGCCCGTGACTACCGAACAGAAAAATGGCAGCCAGGCACGATATGCACACAGCAGGGACCACTAATGTACACAGTGGACATTGGAGAGAGCATCGTGAGATGCTATGCTGACCAGATTCTAGAGTCACAGGAACAAGCCAAGCCTGTACCACAAACATGTGCACCTGGTAATGAGCCCGAAGTACAGATTGCGTCTACCTCAGAAGCAGTGGTATTGGAAGCTGCCGAGCCAACCAATGACAATGAGCCAGAATTGACTCCACTGCCAGAACAGGATACTCGAGAAAGGCGCTATCCAGTCCGGATCAGGAAGCCTCCTCAAAGACTGAACTTATAAATGACTATTTCAGTTGATGTATATATTACTGAGAAAATTGTAATTGTAATTAGTTATTATTTAGTTGTTAAATGAATGTTATGTACTGTTTATCTAAAAGGGGAGGAATTGTTGTGTATGTACCTTTAAGGGACTAACTGTCTTAGACTGCAGTACCGGCAGTCACCACCCCTGTATAAAAGGCCCTAGCAGGCTTCTGTAGTTTCAGTTTCAAGCTGCCTCTTGTTCAGTAAAGTACCTGTTAAACTGTTCTCCCGAAGTCCGTGTATTATTGAGGCGCGGATTTTACACCCGCGACCTCTACCACTTAGAAGGACAAGGGCAGCAGACGCATGGGAACATCACCACCTACAAGTTCCCCTCCAAGCCACACACCATCCTGACTTGGGCCTGTATCGCCGTTCCTTCACTGTCGCTGGGCCAAAATCCTGGAACTCCCTTCCTAGCAGCATTGTGGGTGTACCTACACCATATGGACTGCAGCGGTTCAAGAAGGCGGCTCACCACCATCTTCTCAAGGGCAATTAGGGATGGGCACTAAATGCAGGCCTAGCCAGACAGAGATGGGGGGGGCAGTTAGGAGGGGAGGAAGGAGTAGAAAGAACACCCTGTACTTTTGCAAGAGGCAGGAAAGATAAAATGTTGTAACTGGGAGTGGCAAAAATCATACAGCATGAAAAATGGGGGCAGGGATAATGATCTGAAATTGTTGAACTCAATGTTGAGTCCGGCAGGCTGTAAAGTGCCCAATCGAAAGATGAGGTGCTTGTTCCTCGAGCTTACGTTGAGCTTCATTGGAACAATGTAATAGGCCGAGGACAGAGAGATCAGAGCGGGAGTGAAGCGGTGAATTAAAGTGACAGGCGACTGGAAGCTCAGGGTCACCCTTACGGACTGAACGGACGTGTTCCGCAAAGCAGTCGCCCAATCTGCGTTTGGTCTCCCCAATGTAGAGGAGACCGCATCATGAGCAGCGAATACAGTATATTAAATTGCAAGAAGTACAAGTAAATCGCTGTTTCACCTGGAAGGGGTGTTTGGGGCCCTGGACAGTGGGAAGGGAGGAGGTAAAAGGGCATGTGTTGCATCTCCTGCGCTTGCACGGGAAGGTGCCAGGTGAAGAAGGGCTGTTGGGGGTGATTGAGGAGTGGACCAGGGTTTCGCAGAGGGAGCGGTCTCTTCGGAATGCTGAAAGGGGAGGGAGGGGAAGATGTGTTTGGTGGTGGGATCACGTTGGAGGTGGTGGAAATGACGGAGGATGATCCATTGAATGTGGAGGCTGGTGGGGTGAAAGGTGAGAACAAGGGGAGCCCTATCGTGGTTCTGGGAGGGAGGGGAAGGGGTGAGAGCAGAAGTGTGGGAAATAGAACAGACACGGTCAAGGGCCGTGTCACCCATAGTAGAGGGGAATCCTCGGTTGAGGAAAAAGGAAGACATGTCAGAAGCACTGGTATGGAAGGTGGCATCGTCAGAACAGATGCGGCGGAGATGGAGAAGCTGATTTTCGGGTCCCAGTTGCTGCACAGGTTGGTTGAAAGAATCAACAGTAATGGTGGCTGCAATACCCACAAGCCCCTGCGCTCCAGAAAGCGCTCCGGACACCACGCTGAGTTGTGGCTGACCCCGCGCATGCTCCCTATGGTCCCGCCCTCTCCTGCTCCACAGGCGCCCGGCCCGCACCGTGCATGCTCAGCACACACCCTGGGCCCCTGTCAATCATCCTCCCCAGCGCCTGGGCCCCTGAGCTCCAGGCTGCCGTGCGGGGATCTTTTTGTTAAGTCGGTGTTGGTGAAGAGCTGCAATCAGTGAGGGAAAGTAAGTTTTCCCTCGGATCCGATTGAGATCAGAGGAGGGGAGAGAATAAAGGGGAATCCAAATCTGAGAGTCCGCGGATCCGGGCCCCGAGCGGAGCTTCTTCAGTTTGGCGGAGCGCGCTCCAGGCACACGTGACCCGGGCCCAGGGCCTGATTGACGGGAGCTTCCGACCAATAGGGAGTGAGCGGGGCGGGCCTGGAGGAGCGAGCCGGCGGCGGGTCCTCCAACCAATCGGGGAGGCTGAGGGGCGGGACTTGCACCAGCTGATTGGGACAGAGGAGGCTGATGGGAGATTTTAATTTTAAATTAATTTCCCGCCTGCTCCAACCACCCACCCTGCAACGTTACAACGTCGCCGGCGTGCACTGACTGACACTGAGCTCTCCACCAATGAGCGAGGGGAGGCTGAGCCTGGAGGACCGACTGTGGGGCTTTGGTCCTCCACCAATCGCGGCGAAGGAGGAGGCGGGACCTGGAACCGGCTCAATGGACGGATCGGCCCACTGCCATTTTGTAAAGGGGCCTGGTCAGGATCTGTGAGCCTGGGAAAGTTTGTTTTTAATGTTCCTTTCACATTTTACAGCTCAAACTAATTTTGTTTTGCAGAAGATACTTTTTAAAAAAAAGTTGTTTGTTTTTACATTGATGAAACTAGAAAACCTGAGGAGCAAATACTTAGGAGTAAAAATATTTTTTCTCCCTGAATTAATGTTTTTAATATTAATTTTCAGTGTTTTTAATTATTAATTTCAAGCACTTTAAGAGAAATATGGGAGTGGTGGGGGTTCTCTTAAAGGGTCAGGCGCTCTCTTTTATGTGATTTTCATTAAAGGGACCACGTCCCCACGGATGACTGATTTTAAAGGGACAGCGTCTCCCTTTTTATATATAATGTATATGTAAGAGACTGATATTTAAAGTAGGGCTAATCCCCTGCTCCCGTGAGTGCTTGGTGAGAAATCAGGTACTGTTTGCTCTCACCCCCTCCCAACTTTCTGCCAAGTGACAGAAAGCAGAGAGTAGTGGTGAACGGTTTCTTTTCAGACTGGAGGGAGATAAACAGCTTTTAATTGACCAATTAAAATTGGGTCCTGATGGGAGGCCTGTTGCATCAAATGGCTGCTGCTTTTACTTGATTAGTAAACCTGTTGGATTGAATGGTCCCTGCTTTTATTTAGTTACATTTTGGGGATAAGGCTCAGTTCCTCCCAACTTCCCGTCAGGAATGTGACAGATGCTGCACTGGTTCTTTTAACAAGAGAGAGATCAAATCATGGTGTAGAAATTCGAATGGCCCACATCTGTTTTGCAGGCATAAAATGGGTTCCTATAGAACCCGTTCCCCAGGGGTCGGTATTAGGACCAATGTTCCCTCTAATTTTTTTTTTAAGTGCATGGCCCCTTTAACGGGCTGTGCGGCACATTGAAATTTCCGCACATGCACATTTTTTCTATTTATATGGCGGTGAGCCGGCTGCGTGGGACCTCCAGACCGCTGTGTGGCCACGCAGTAACGTAAACATTGATTCGGACCACTGCTTGTTTTGATATATATTACTGACCTGGATTTGGGTATTGATAGATCTCTTAGTTCTTAAATGAGATTCGAAGTCTGGTGGTAGATTCAGGTGATCTTTATTGCTTCAGATCTTCATTACAATAATCACCCTTACAGTTTCAGTTTCGATACAGTTTGATTCTTTTGAGCACACCCAGTTCTTACATTGTAATTGGCCTTTGGCATCAGCTATTTGAGTTGTCATGCTGTGATTGGCCTTGAGTTGAGTTGCTGTGATTGGCCTTGAGTTGTCATGCTGTGATTGGCCTTGCGTTATCATGCTGTGATTGGCCTTGAGTTGTCATGCTGTGATTGGCCTTGAGTTGTCATGCTGTGATTGGCCTTGAGTTGTCATGCTGTGATTGGCCTTGAGTTGTCATGCTGTGATTGGCCTCCCGGTGCAGCCTTGAGTTGTCATGCTGTGATTGGCCTTGAGTTGTCATGTTGTGATTGGCCTCCCGGTGCAGCATTGAGTTGTCATGCTGTGATTGGCCTTGAGTTGTCATGCTGTGATTGGCCTTGAGTTGTCATGCTGTGATTGGCCTTGAGTTGTCATGCTGTGACAGCGAGTTACTCGCTGTTGCGTCCTGATTGGACGAAGGGCGGAACTCCATTTATGGCTTTACAGCTTGCTTATTCCCTGTCAGGTATACAGGGCATAATTTCAAAGTTTGCAGGTGACACGAAACTCTTAAATGTAGCAAACAATGAGGATAGTAACAGACTTCAGGAGGATGTAGCCAGACTGGTGAAATGGGCAGAAACGTGGCAGATTAAATTTAATGTAGAGAAGTGTGAAGTGATTCATTTTGGCAGGAAGAATGAGGGGAGGCAATATAAACTAAATGGTCCAGTTTTAAAGAGGGTGCAGGAACAGAGAGGCCTCGGGGGGTATGTACACAAATCTTAGAAGGTGGCAGGACAAGTTGGGAAGGCTGTTAAAAAGCAAACAGGATCCTTGACTTTATTCACAGAGGAATAGAATACAAAAGCAAGCAAGTTATGCTAAGCCTTTATAAAACACTGGCTAGGCTTCCGCTGGGCACCACACTTTAGGAAGGATGTCAAGGCCTTAGAGAGAGTGCAGAAGAAATTTACTAGAATGGGACCAGGGATGAGGGACTTGAGTTACATGGAGAGACGGAAGAAGCTGGGGTTGTTCTCCTTGGAGCAGAGAAGTTTAAGAGGAGATTCTGTACTGTATCATTCTATGATGCTATTCTACACAGACACACACACATACAGCCAGACAGCCACACAGACACAGATACTCACTAAAATACAGACAGACACACTCACATTTTTTCTGCATGAACTTTTATTATTAATTTCAAAGACTTTAAGAAAAAGGTGGGAGTGGTGGGCAGAGGGCTCTTAAAGGGACAGGGACTCTCCTTTTCATTAAAGGGACCGGGTCCCTCCTTGCCTGTGGAGGGCCAATTTTAAAAGGACAGCGTCTCGAAATCAGGTGCTATCTGCGTGTGCACCACCTCCTCCTAATTTCCTGCCAAGCGATCCCTGCGGGCACCACTCCACTCTAGGTGTGGCTCCTAGAATCATACAGCACAGAAGGAGGCCATTCAGCCCATCGTGCCTGTGCCGGCTCTTTGAACGAGCTCTCCATTTAGTCCCACTCCCCTGCTCTGTCCCCATAGCCCTGCAAATTTTTCCCCTTCAAGTATTTATCCAATTCCCCATTAAACGTTATTATTGACTCTGCTTCCACCGCCCTTTCAGGCAGCGCATTCCAGATCACAACAACTCACTGCGTAAATAAAATTCTCCTCACCTCGCCTCTGGTTCTTTTGTCAATGACCTTATATCTGTGTCCTCTGGTTACCGACCCTCCTGCCACTGGAAACAGTTTCTCCTTATAAGCTACAGCTATACAAAGCCCTGGTTAGACCCCAGAGAGTGATAGAGTCATGATGGCACAGATGGAGGCCATTCAGCCCATCCAGTCCGTGCCGGCTCTCTGCAGAGCAATCCAGTCAGTCCCATTCCCCCGCTCTCTCCCCGTAGCCCTGCAAGTTTATTTCCCTCAAGTGTCTATCCAGTCTCCCCTTGAAAACATTGTGTGTGTCTCCGCTTCCACCACTTCCGTCGGCAGCGAGTTCCAGGTCCTCACCACTCGCTGCATAAATTTTTTTTTCCTCACGTCCCCCCTGTATCTCTTGCCCAAAACCTTAAATCTGTGTCCCCTAGTCCTTGTCCCATCAACTAGTGGGAACAGCCTTTCCCCGTCTAGCCTATCCAAACCCGTCATAATCTTGTACACCTCTATCAAATCACCCCTCAACCTCCTTTGCTCTAATGAAAACAAATCCAGCTTCTCCAACCTGTCCTTGTAGCTAAGATCCCCCATCCCTGGAACCATTCTGGTAAATCTCCTCTGCACCCTCTCAAGGGCCTTCACATCCTTCCTAAAGTGTGGTGACCAGAACTGGATGCAATATTCCAGTTGTGGCCTAACCAGTGCTTTATAAAGATTCAGCATAACTTCTCTACTTTTGTACTCAATACCTCTATTTATGAAGCCCAAGATCCCATATGCTTTGTTAACCACTCTCTCAATATGTCCCGCCACCTTCAGGGACCTACACACCTTAACACCCAGGAACTTCCTGGAGCACTGTGTACAGTTCTGGGCACCACGCCTCAGAAAGGATATACTGGCCTTGGAAGGAGTGCAGCACAGATTCACCAGAATGTTACCCGGGCTCCAAGGCTTAGATTATGAGGAGAGATTACATAAACTACGCTTGTGTTCCCTGGAATCTAGAAGGTTAAGGAGTGATTGAGGATTTTAGGATTTTGAAAGGAATTGGTAGAGTAGATAGAGAGAAACTTTTTCTGCCGGTGGGGGAGTCGAGGACAAGGGGACATCACCTTAAATTCAGAGCCAGGCCATTCAGGAGAGAAGTTGGGAAACACTTCTTCACACAAAGGGTGGTAGAAGTGTGGAACCCTCTCCCACAGAAAGCAGTTGATGCCAGCTCAATTAATCATTTTAAATCCGAGAGTGATAGATTTTTGCTAGACAAGGGAGCAAAGGGATATGGAGCCAAGGCAGGTGGGTGGAGTTACGACACAGATCGGCCATGATCTCATTGAATGGCGGAACAGGCTGGAGGGGCTGAATGGCCTCCTCCTGTTTCCATGCTCCTATTTACTCTATCAAAACCCTTCGGCCTAGAAATTCATTATAGCCACTTTTGGGGCGGTAAAGTCGGGCGGCCGCTAAAGTTTGCGCCCGGCGCAAATTCGAGGCCACTTCGCCGATATTCATTAGCTTCGCCCTAAGAGTTTGCTCGAGCGCTAAAACTGGCGATGCACGGCTCTCTTTAGGCGCTAAGCCGGCATTGCTGAGCGATACCGCCGAGGCCGGGCGCAGCGCAGGTGCGGCCATTTCTTGATTGACAGCAGACACCCTGGCGCCGGCCAGCTCTTAAGGGGGAAGGGTTGAGTTGGTCTGCTGCCACGCCCTGGACACTGCAGCCCTCCAGCTAGGCCTGAACACTGCTGCTGGACCCAAATAGCGCCTGAAAGGATGGAGAAGGCCCGTGAACGAGTGCAGCGCTTCTCAGAGCATGATCTGAGGGTGCTGGTTGGCGCTGTGGAGAAGAGACGCCATATTTTGTTTCCGGACAATGGGAAGAAGCCGGCGGCCCGCGTCTACCGGAAAGCCTGGAGGCATGTCGCCATCAGGGTGACATCCAACAGTGAGGTCCCCAGGAGCTCTGTACAATGCCGCAAAAAGCTAAATGACCTCGCCAGGATTGTCAGGGTGAGTACCCTTTCCAGTGTCCTCCTCATCCTTGCATGTGCACCTCACATTATGGGCAAAGGGCCCTGAAAGCCCTAATGGCCAGCCCTCATGCAGCAGCTATGGGACAGTCATGACCATCAATTGCACATTGTGCACTTAACACACTGGCCAGGCTATTCGACCATGGGAGGCAGTGCACACAAGATCAGGGCTACACACTGGCCAGGCTATTCCACCATGGGAGGCAGTGCACACAAGATCAGGGCTACACACTGGCCAATAATAAGAGGAGCCAGACTGAGACCGGGGGAGGCGGACCCCAGATCCAGCCGCTCACCGAGCTGCAACAGCGCGTGGAGCGCATCATGGGTGCCCGGGTGATTGGCCCCGTTGCATCTGGAGATGCCGACCCTGTTCTGGGCACCAATGGTAAGGACACCACCTTTTGGACCTCTCTCGTCCCACTTGCACATCAGATCTACATCCTTTGCCACTGTCCGACCAATGCGCTGAATGCCACCACTCATGCATCACTCGCTGATGCCCTCCCCTCACTCTAAAGCTACTCTTGTGCCTTCCTGCTTTCAGATGGTGAGGAGGAGGTCCCTGAAGTTGCCAGTGACAGCCCCTCAGAAGAGGAGGAGGAGGAGGAGCAAGAGGAAGGCGGCCCATCAGGGGAACCCTCAGCCGCGGCAAGCCATGCCAATGTAGGGGAGACGTCTTCCCTGGAGGGGAGCCTGGGGGAAGTGTCAGAG
Source organism: Somniosus microcephalus (assembly GCF_052327205.1). NCBI lineage: Eukaryota > Metazoa > Chordata > Chondrichthyes > Squaliformes > Somniosidae > Somniosus > Somniosus microcephalus. The sequence continues at coordinate 2,246,308 of NC_140993.1, forward strand.
GGGAGTGTAGCTCCTGGGACCAGCGGCCTGCAGAAATGCGGGAGGGGGTTGGAAGCTCAGCGGCCTTCTCCCCAGAGGGGGGAAGGGTCGGAGGGGAGTCCAATTGCTGTGCCCAGCGGCGTCCAGCAACGCAGGAAGGGTCGGCCAGCTCGGCGGCCTTCTCCCCAGAGGGAGAGTCCGGCCTCCAGTCCGGAGACGGTCAACGTCGAGGAGATGCGCCGCCTCGAGGACATGTCCGCGGACTCGGAGCGCCGGCACTTGGAGCTCATGGGGGTAGTGGCATGGATGCCTGAGGCCATCGAGTCCCTGTCTCGGAGTGTGACCGAATTCGGGGCCTCACAGGCCACCAGTTTGGTGGAATTCGGGGCAGATCAGGCAGCAAGTCAGGCAGAATTCGGGGCAGCTCAGGCAGCGACTGGCCAGGTGATCAGTGGTGCCGTGCAGTCACTGGCTGCTCTGATGCGGTCACAGAACAGGGTAACACGGGCACTCACTGCTGCCACACTCGCTGTGTCAGCCAGGCATCGCCAGGGCACCCGGCGCGCTGCAGCAGCACAGCGGTCTGTCCCTCGGCAGATTGCTGCGCATGCTGCAGTGCTGGCCCGGGCGAGTGCCAGTGTCTCAGGCGACCAGCGAGCGCCTGCCATCCGCCAGCTTGCCCCCATTCCTCCAGCCGCCACTGCCACTCCCCCAGTGGAGCTGCCACGAGCTGCTGCAGCGACTGATGCTGCCCAGCCACAGCTGCAGCATTCACCAGCCGGCCCCTCGAGGGCCAGACCTCGTCTAGGCCAACCCCCAAGGGCATCTGCCGTCACGACATGTGCCCCTCAGGAGCCTTCCCCCAGCCTTGCAGCAGCCACTGGCCTCACTTTGAGGAGGAGCAGCAGGGCGTGCAGGGGCCGCCAAAGTTTGCAGAAGGCATCGCCCTCGCGGGCCACAAAGTAGAGGGTGTGTCCAAATGTTTTGTTTTTTGGAATGGGTGTTTTGTGAAGGCCGAGGATGAAGGCCATTTTTGTTTACATCTTTTGTTAATCCTCCCCAGGTTGTGGGAGTGAGTCATGTGTGTGAGTGTTTTTTGGGGGTTTCGTGTGTTTTTGGTTTTCATGTGGGAAGGGCCCTGAGTTTGTACAATAAACCATTTTATTTATTCACATTGTCCATGTTTGATCTTTGAAGTGTTTGTTGCCTTAACCGGCTGAGGGCTTGCGGAGCGGCTGCAATCATGTTCTTTCATTGGCACAAGCCATTCCCTGACAGGGGGCCTAGAAGTGACGTTCAATAAGCAGCCGACGGGCGGCCCTTGGACCTTCTGCCTCCCTCCTGGGCTGGTACTCCTCCTCCTCCTCCTCCTCATGCTCCTCCTGCTCCTCCTCCTGAGGTGGTGGTCCAACGTGAGGTGGCAGTGCCTGAGTCCTGCGGATAGCCAGGTTGTGCAGCATGCAGCAAACGATGACGAATTGGGAGACTCGCTCCTGCGAATACTGGAGGGCTCCCCCAGAGCGATCCAGACAGCGGAACCGTTGCTTCAGGACGCCGATTGTTTGTTCGATGAGGTTCCTGGTCGCTTGATGGCTCTCGTTGTATGCCTCTTCAGCAGGGGTCCTGGGCGCGCGGAGCGGGGTCATGAGCCAGGTACACAAAGGATAGCCTTTGTCCCCGATAAGCCATCCTCTTGGGTGAGGCTGTGCCTGGAACATGTCAGCCACAGTTGTCTGTCGCAGAATAAAGGCATCGTGGCTGCTGCCTGGAAAGCGGGCATTGACAGCTAGGATGCGCTGCCTGTGGTCACACACCAGCTGTACGTTGAGGGAATGGTAGCCCTTCCGGTTGCGGTAATCCTCGGCATGCTCCAGAGGTGCCCGCAAAGCCACATGCGTGCAGTCAATGGCGCCCTGCACCATGGGGAAGCCCGCTATTCTTGCAAAACCCACTGCACGCTGCTGCTGCTTGTCCAGGGTCATGGGGAAGGAGATGAATTGACGTCTCCTTCTGAAAAGGGCATTGGTCACCTGGTGGATGCAGCAATGCACGGCGAACTGGGAGATGTTAGCGATGTCCCCAGCAGCGGATTGGAAGGAGCCGGTGGCATAGAAGTTGAGAGCCACCGTCACCTTCACTGCCACCGACAGAGACGTCCTGCGCATCAGCTGTGGACGCAGATCTCTGTGAAGCAGCTGGCAGATGTCTGCAACCACCTCCCTTCTGAATCGCAGCCTCCTAACACACTGCGCGGCAGACATGTTGAGATAGGAGAACTGCTGGCGGTATACCCTGGGTGGGTAAGGCCTCACTTGGCAACGCCTGTTGCCCCCTCTGCATCCAGCCAGGGCTGCCACTCTCTCACGGCGTCTGTAAGCCCTTCCGGCATAAGGCTGAAACTCAGCGTTGGCACCCAATGCAGCCCCCATAATATGCTGGCAAACACTGAGATCTCAATGAAGGCAAAGAGAATTGCAAAGCTCTGGCCTGAAGCCAAAAATACCTGTCCTAGTGTTGGGCCAAAGAAGTAAGCTCTCTTCCTTGGTCTCTCTCCAAAAATCCGTTGCACAAGAGTGAATGCTGCAAAATGGCTGCCCTTTATAGTGCAGGGTAAGTGCCCTTTAATTTGCGCTCCCCACGGCCCGCCTTGGCTGTGTACCGTTCCACTCAACAGTCGTTAGGGCCGCCCGGCGCACAATGGGGCGGCGCGAGTGAAGTTCCGGTTCCGGGCGCACAAAGGGCGTTGCACGACGAAATGACGTCATGATCTGCGCGCGCAGATGAGCGCGCGCAAAGACTTTGCGCCGGCGCTAAATGTCTACTGAAGTTGGGGCGAGGCGCAGATCGCGCTGCGCCCGGGCGCTAAGTGCCTAGCACTCGAGATCTGCTCCTCCTAAGGCGCTAATGGCTGGCGCAGCCAACTGAATTTCTAGGCCTTCATGTTTTGAACACCTGTATTAAATCTCCGCTGCACCTTCTCTGCTCCAAGGAGAACAATCCCAGCTTCTCCAGTCTCTCCATGTAACTGAAATCCTCTGTGTATTTGTCATGGCGCAGCAGGCTATAGCAAACAGCTTTCTTAAGAACATAAGAAATAGGAGCAGGAGTCGGCCATTCAGCCCTTCGAGCCTGCTCCGCCATTCAATAAGATCATGGCTGATCATCTACCTCATCTCCACCTTCCCGCCCAATCCCCATATCCCTTGATTCCCCATGAGTCCAAAAATCTATCGATCTCAGCCTTGATTATACTCGATGACTGAGCTTCCACAGCCCTCTGGGGCAGAGAATTCCAAAGATTCCCCACCCTTTGAGTGAAGAAATTGCTCCTCATCGCAGTCCTAAATGGCCAACTCCTGATTCTGAGACTGTGACCCCTGGTTCTGGACTCTGCAGCCAGGGGCAACAGCCTCCCTGCATCTACCCTGTCAAGCCTTCTAAGAATTTTGTATGTTTCAATGACATCACCTCTCATTCTTCAAAATTCCTGGGAATATAGGCTTAGTCTACTCAATCTCTCCTCATAGGACAATCCCCCCATCCCAGGAATCAGTCTGGTGAACCTTTGTTGCACTCCCTCTATGGCAAGTGTATCGTTCCTTAGGTAAGGAGACCAAAACTGTACACAATATTCCAGGTGTGGTCTCACCAAGGCCCAATATAATTGCAGTAAGACTTCTTTACTCTTATACTCCAACCCTCTTGTAATAAAGACTAACATACCATTTGCTTTCCTAATTGCTTGCTGCACCTGCGTGCTAAGATGAGAAATGATAAAGGCAAGAAGTCACTTGTGGGAGTGGTGTACAGGCCCCCTCACAGTAACCACATGGTAGGATGGAGTATAAAGGAAGAAATAATGGGAGCTCATGGGGGATTTTCATCTACATATAGACTGGAAAAATCAGATGGGCAAAGGTAGCCTAGATGAGGAGTTCATGGAATATTTTCGGGATAGTTTCTTAGAACAGCACGTTCTGGAGCCAACCAGAGAGCAGGCTATACTAGACCTGGTATTGTGCAATGAGATAGGATTAATTAATGACCTCATAGTGAAGGCGCCCCTAGGTAGCAGTGATCATAATATGATTGAATTTTACATTCAGTTTGAGGGAGAGAAGAGTGGGTCCAAGACTAGTATTTTAAACTTAAATAAGGGCAATTATGAGGGCATGAAAACAGAGCTAGCTAAAGTGAACTGGCAAATTAGGTTAAGGGATAGGTCAATAGAGTTGCAGTGGCAGAGATTTAAGGGGATATTTCAGAATACACAGAATATATACATTCCAACAAGAAAGAAAAATTCCAAGAGGAGGACCCACCATCCGTGGTTAACTAAAAAACTTAAAGATAGTATCAAACTTAAAGAAAAAGCATATAATTGTCCAAAGATGGCTGGCAGGTCAGAAGATTGGACAGAATATAAAAAACAGCAAAGAATGACTAAAAGATTAATAAGGAGAGAAAAATTAGAGTACCAGAGAAAGCTGGCTAGAAATATAAAAACAGATAGTAAGAGTTTCTATAGATATTTAAAAAAGAAAAGAGTTAACAAAGTGAGTGTTGGTCCTATAGAAAGTGAGTCTGGGGAATTAATAATGGAAAATAAGGAGATGGCAGTTGAACTGAACAGGTATTTTGCGTCGGTCTTTACTATAGAGGATTCAAGTAACATCCCAGAAATAGCTGTAAATCAGGAAATGGAAGGGAGGGAGGAACTCAAGAAAATTACAATCACCAGGGAAGTGGTACTGAGCAAATTGTTGGAGCTGTGGGCTGACAAGTCCCCGGGTCCTCATGGACTTCATCCTAGGGTCTTAAACGAAGTGGCTAGTGAGATAGTTGATGTGTTGGTTTTAATTTTCCCAAATTCCCTAGATTCGGGGAAGGTTCCATTAGATTGGAAAATAGCGAATGTAACTCCTTTATTCAAAAGGGAGGGAGAGAGAAAGCAGGAAACTACAGGCCAGTTAGCTTAACATCTGTCATAGGGAAGATGTTAGAATCTATTATTAAAGACGTTATAGCAGGGCACTTGGAAAAGTTCAAGTTAGTCAGACAGAGTCAACATGGTTTTGTGAAACGGAAATCATGTTTAACCAATTTATTGGAGTTTTTGAGGAAGTAACCTGTGCTGTGGATAAAGGGGAACCAGTGGATGTACTGTACTTAGATTTCCAGAAGGCATTTGATAAGGTGCCACATCAAAGGTTATTGCGGAAAATAAAAGCTCATGGTGTAGGGGGTAACATGTTGGCATGGATAGAAGATTGGCTAGCTAACAGGAAACAGAGAGTAGGCATTTTCTGGTTGGCAAGATGTAACAAGTGGTGTGCCACAGGGATCAATGCTGGGGCCTCAACCTTTTACAATTTATATAAATGACTTGGATGAAGGGACCAAAGGTACGGTTGCTAAATTTGCTGATGACACAAAGATAGGTAGGAAAGTAAATTGTGAAGAGGACATAAGGAGGCTACAAAGGAATATAGATAAGTTAAGTGAGTGGGCAAAGATCTAGCAAATGAAGTATAATGTGGGAAAATGTGAAGTTGTCCACTTTGGCAGGAAGAATAAAAAAGCATATTATCTAAATGGTGAGAGATTGCAGTGCTCTGAGATGCAGAGGGATCTAGGTGTCCTAATGCATGAATCGCAAAAGGTTAGTATTCAGGTACAGCAAGTAATCAGGAAAGCTAATAGAATTTTTATCATTTATTGTGAAGGAAACTGAATACAAAAGTAGGGAGGTTATGCTTCAGTTCTACAGGGCATTGGTGAGACCACATCTGGAGTACTGTGTACAGTATTGGTCTCCTTATTTAAGGAAGGATGTAAATGCATTGGAAGCAGTTCAGAGAAGGTTTACTAGACTAATACCTGGAATGGGCGGGTTGTCTTATGAGGAAAGGTTGGACAGGCTAGGCTTGTATCCGCTGGAGTTTAGAAGAGTAAGAGGTGACTTGGTTGAAACATATAAGATCCTGGGGGGTCTGGACAGGGCGGATGTGGAGAGGATGTTTCCTCTTGTGGGAGAATTTAGAACTAGGGGTCACTGTTTAAAAATAAGGGGTCGCCCATTTAAGACAGAGATGAGAAATTTTTTCTTACAGACGGTCGTGAGTATTTCGAACTCTCTTCCTCAGAGGGCGATGGAAGCAGAGTCTTTGAATATTTTTAAGGCAGAGGTAGATAGATTCTTGGTGAGCAAGGGGGCGAAACATTATCGGGGGTAGGTGGGAATGTCGAGTAATCAGATCAGCCATGATCTTATTGAATGGTGGAGCAGGCTCGAGGGGCCGAGTGGCCTACTCCTGCTCCTAATTTGTATGTTCGTATGTAACCTGTGCAGCAGCTGGGGCCTGAAAATCAGCTTCACTGCCCCTGGGCTGGGAAAGGGAGACATGAGGCAACATTCTCCCTCTTACCCCTTTCTACACATCTTTTACAGGGTTTTAGAAGTGGAGCATTTACAGACAGGAAGCTCAGATCGAACATCACGTCAAGAACAGACAGAGTCGCTCAATTCATCAGGACCTGATTCAGTCGGTCCTCCAATCTGCTGGCACACCAGCGAGTTCACACTAATGAGAGACCTTTTAAATGTTCTGAGTGTGGGATGAGCTTCAAAATCTACAAGTACCTGAAGCAACACCAGTGGCTACACACTGGGGAGAGCCCATTCACCGGCCCCGTGTTCCAGAAGGGATTCACTCAGTCATCCGCTCCGATGATACACCAGCAAGATCACACTAGGGAGAGCCCTTTAACCCGCTCCGTGTGTGGGAAGGGATTAATTGCACCCTCCATGCTGCTGAGACACCAGCTTGTCCACACCAATGAGAGACCATTGACCTGCTCTGTGTTTTTGAAGCGATTCTCTCATTCTGCCACCCTCCCGAGACACCAGCTTGTTCACATTAAATGTTCTGACTGTGGGAGGAGCTTTAAAAGGTCCCAGGATCTGAAGAGACACCAGCTGGAGAGAGCAGGAGAGATTCTGTTCACCTGCTCTGTGTGTGGGAAGAGATTCACTCGGTCCTCAAATCTGCTGGCACACAAGCGAGTTCGCACTGGGGAGAGGCCGGTGAAACATTCCGACTGTGGGAAAAGCTTTCAAATGTCCCAGGGGCTGAAGAGACACCAGCTGGAGACAACAGGAAAGAGACCGTTCACCTGTTCCGTGTGTGGGAAGGGATTCACTCAGCCATCAAACCTGTTGAGACACCAGCGATATCACACTGATGAGAGACCATTTAAATGTTCTGACTGTGGGAAGAGCTTTAAAACCTCTGGTTGTCTGAAGGTACACCAGTTGGTTCACACCGATGAGAGACCATTTAAATGCTCTGACTGTGGTCAGAGCTTTAAAAGCTCCGGGCATCTGAAGAAACACCAGCATGTTCACACTGGGGAGAGGCCATTCACCTGCTCCATGTGTGGGAAGGGATTCACTCAGTCATCCCACCTGCTGGCACACCAGCGAGTTCACACTGATGAGAGACCATTTAAATGCTCTGACTGTGATAAGATCTTTAAAAGCTCCGGGGAGCTGAAGATACACCAGCGAGTTCACACTGGTGAGAGGCCGTTCACCTGCTCCATGTGTGGGAAGGGATTCACTTGGTCATCCCACCTGCTGGCACACCAGCGAGTTCACACTGATGAGAGACCATTTAAATGCTCTGACTGTGGTAAGAGCTTTAAAAGTTCCAGGCATCTGAATGGACACGATTGCACAGAAACAGGCCATTTGGCCCAACTGGTCCATGCCGGTGTTTATGCTCCACACCCACCCTACTTCAATTAACCCGATCAACATCCCCTCCCATTCCTTTCTCCCTTGTGTGGCTTCCCCATAAATCCATCTATGCTGTTCACCTCAACTATTCCCTGTGGTAGCGAGTTCCCCATTCTCACCATTCTCTGGGTAAAGACATTTCTCCTGAATTCATTACTGGATTTATTAGTGACTATTTTAAGTTTGTGGCCTCATAAATATGATGAGATTCTGTTAAGCTGACCAGTATGTTGTTGTACTTTGTCTTTTTCTGATGAATTAAACATTACTGAGCCCTTGTACGCGTGTTATGGGATGAAGTTTTTTTTAATGCGTTCATGGGATGTGGGCATCGCTGGCAAGGCCAGCATTTATTGCCCATCACAAACTGCCCTTGAGAAGGTGGTGGTGAGCTGCCGTCTTGAACTGCTGCAGTCCGTGTGGTGAAGGTACTCCCACAGTGCTGTTAGGGAGGGAGTTCCAGGATTTTGACCCAGCGACGATGAAGGAATAACAATATACTTCCAAGTCAGGATGGTGTTTGACATGGAGGTGGTGGCCATAGAGTTATACAGCACAGAAATATGCCCTTTGGCCCATCGCATCCATGCTGGCCATCAAGCCCTGTCTATTCTAATCCCAATTTTCAGCATTTGGTCCGTAGCCTTGTATGCTATGGTGTTTCAAGTGCTCATCTAAATACTCCTTGAATGTTGTGAGGGTTCCTGCCTCTACCACCCTTTCAGGCAATGAGTTCCAGATTCCAACCACCCTCTGGGTGAAAAAGTTTTTCTTCAAATCCCCTCTAAACCTCCTGCCCCTAACCTTGAAATTACGCCCCCTGGTTATTGACGCCTCTACTAAGGGGAAAAGTTTCTTTCTATCTACCCTATCTATGCCCCTCATAATTTTGTACACCTCGATCAGGTCCCCCCTCAGCCTTCTCTGCTCTAAGGAAAACAACCCCAGCCAGTCAAGTCTCTCTTCATAGCTGAAGCACTCCAGCCCAGGTAACATCCTGGTGAATCTCCCCTGCACCCTCTCCAATGCAATCACATCCTTCCTATTGTGTGGCGACCAGAACTACACACAGTATTCCAGCTGTGGCCTAACTAGCATTTTGTACAGCTCCATCATAACCTCCCTGCTCTTATATTCTATGCCTCGGCTAATGAAGGCAAGTATCCCATATGCCTTTTTAACTATCTTATCTACCTGTCCTGCTGCTTTCAAGGATCTATGTACATGCACACCAAGGTCCCTCTGATCCTTTGTCCTTCCTAGGATCCTACCATTCATTGCGTATTCCCTTGTCTTGTTTGTCCTCCCAAAATGCATCACCTCACACTTTTCAGGGTTAAATTCCATTTGCCACTGTTCTGCCCATCTGACCAACCCGTCTATATCGTCCTGTAGCCTGAGGCTTCCCTCCCCTCTATTTACCACTCCCATCAATTTTCGTGTCATCTGTGAACTTACTGATCATATCTCCTACATTCATATCTAAATCATTAATGTACACTACAAACAGCAAAGGACCCAGCACCGATCCCTGTGGTACACCACTGACACAGGCTTCCAGTCAAAAACAACCTTCGACCAGCACCCTCTGCCTCCTGACACGAAGCCAATTTTGGATCCAATGTGCCAAATTGCCCTGGATCCCATGGGCTCTTACCTTCTTGACCAGTCTCCCATGCGGGACTTTGTTAGAAGCCTCACTGAAGTCCATGTAGACTACATCAACTGCATTACCCTCATCCACACACCTAGTCACCCCCTCGAAAAATTCAATCAAATTGGTCAGACATGATCGCCCCCTGACAAAGCTATGCTGACTATCCCTGATTAATCCCTGCCTCTCCAAGTGTAGACTAATTCTGTCCCTCAGACTTTTTTTTATAATCTCCCTACCACTGATGTTAGGCTCACTGGCCTGTAATTCCCTGGTTTATCCCTACTACCCTTCTTGAACAATGGTACTATGTTGGCTGTTCTCCAGTCCTCTGACACCTCCCCTGTGGCCAGAGAGGTTCTGAAAATTTGTGTCAGAGCCACTTGCCTCACACAGCAGCCTGGGATACATCCCGTCAGGGCCTGGGGATTTATCCACTTTTAAGCCCGCTAAAACGGTCCACATTGGTACCAACGACATAGGTAAAAAGAGGGATGAGGTCCTGCATCAAGAATTTAGGGAGCTAGGTAACAGATTAAAGGGCAGGACCTCAAAGGGTGTAATCTCTGGATTACTCCCAGTGCCACGTGCTAGTAAGTATAGGAATGGGAGGATAGAGCAGATGAATGCGTGGCTAAAGAGTTGGTGTAGGGGGGAGGGTTTTACTTTCCTGGATCACTGGGCCTGCTTCTGGGAAAGGTGGGACTTGTACAAGTCGGACGGGTTGCACCTGAACCAGAGCGGGACAAATATCCTTGCGGGGAGGTTTGCTAGCACTGTCGGGGGGGGTTTAAACTAACTTGGCAGGGGGATGGGATACAGGGGGGAGCTGAAGTAGGGGGGGATGTGCTGCCAATTATGGAGGAAAAAACAAGTCAGCTTGGTAGGCAGGGCAAATATATAAGGGCAAGGCTGGATGGCATCTATTTTAATGCAAGGAGCCTTGCAAATAAGGTGGATGAACTGAAGGTGTTGATAAACACATGGGAGTATGATATTGTTGCTATCACTGAGACATGGTTGAGGGAGGGGCAAGACTGGCAGCTCAATATTCCGGGGTACAGAATCTTCAGGCGAGACAGAGGGGGAGGTATAAGAGGAGGGGGTGTCGCAATATTAATTAAGGAGTCAATTACTGCAGTAAGGAGGGATGATATATTAGCTGGGTCCTCTAATGAGGCCATATGGGTGGAGCTTAAAAACAAAAAGGGGGCAAGCACTTTGCTGGGAGTGTACTATAGGCCTCCAAACAGTCAGGGGGAGATAGAGGAACAGATATGTAGGCAAATCTCAGAGAAATGTGCAAATAATAGGGTAATAATAATGGGGGATTTCAACTTCCCCAATATTAACTGGGATAGTCAAAGTGTGAAAGGCTCAGAGGGTGTAGAATTCTTAAAGTGCATCCAGGAGAGCTTTTTGAGCCAGCATGTAGAAAGTCCTACAAGAGGGGGCGGTACTGGACCTAATTCTAGGGAATGTGGCCGGCCAAGTGGAAAAAGTGCTAGTAGGTGAGCACTTTGGTGATAGTGACCATAATATGGTAAGATTTAAGGTGGTCATGGAAAAGGACAGGGATGGGCCGGAAATAAAGGTTCTAAATTGGGGGAAGGCCGATTTTAATAGGATAAGGCAGGATCTGGCCAAAATGGACTGGGATCAGCTACTTGTAGGAAAATCCGCATCGGAGCAATGGGAGGCTTTCAGAAGGGAGATTGAGATCATACAAGGGCAACATGTTCCCATAAAGGTCAAGAGTGGTTCCAAAAACCACAGGGAACCGTGGATGTCAGGGGATATACGGGAATGGATTAGGAAAAAAAGGAGGGCTTTTGGTAGATACAAAAGGCTAAAGACGGAGGAAGCCCTAGAGGAGTACAAAAAGTGCAGGGGGATACTTAAAAAAGAAATTAGGAGATCAAGGAGGGGCCATGAAATAACACTGGCGAGCAAAATAAAGGAAAATCCGAAGATGTTTTATAAGTATATTAAGGGTAAAAGGATAACTAGGGAAAAAATAGGGCCCATTAGGGACAAAAGTGGCAATCTGTGTGTGGAGCCGGAAGATGTAGGAGGGGTTCTAAATGAATTTTTTGCATCTGTTTTCACTATGGAGAAGGACGATGTAGACATAGAAATAGGGCGGGGGGACTGTGATATGCTCGAACATATTAACATCGAGAGGGAGGAGGTATTGGCGGTTTTAGCTGGCCTAAAAATGGATAAATCCCCAGGCCCCGATGAAATGTACCCCAGGCTGCTGTGTGAGGCAAAGGAGGAGATTGCGGGGGCTCTAACACATATATTCAGGACCTCTCTGGCCACAGGGGATGTGCCAGAGGACTGGAGAACCGCTAATGTAGTACCATTATTCAAGAAGGGTAGTAGGGAAAAACCGGGGAACTACAGGCCAGTGAGCCTAACATCAGTGGTAGGAAAATTACTGGAAAAAATCCTGAGGGACAAAATTTGTCTCCACTTGGAGAGGCAAGGATTAATCAGGGATAGTCAACATGGCTTTGTCAAGGGAAGATCATGTCTGACTAATTTGATTGAATTTTTTGAGGGGGTGACTAGGTGTGTGGATGAGGGTAACGCAGTGGATGTGGTATACATGGATTTCAGTAAGGCCTTCGATAAAGTCCCGCACAGGAGACTGGTCAAGAAGGTAAGAGCCCATGGAATCCAGGGTGCCTTGGCACATTGGATACAAAACTGGCTTAGTGGCAGAAGGCAGAGGGTGATGGTCGAAGGTTGTTTTTGTGACTGGAAACCTGTGGCCAGTGGGGTACCACAGGGATCGGTGCTGGGTCCCTTGCTGTTTGTGGTCTACATTAATGACTTGGATATGAATGTAAAGGGTATGATCAGTAAATTCGCGGATGATACTAAAATTGGTAGGGTGGTAAATAGCGAGGAGGGTAGCCTCAGTCTGCAGAACGATATAGATGGGTTGGTCAGATGGGCGGAACAGTGGCAAATGGAATTTAACCCGGAAAAGTGCGAGGTGATGCACTTTGGGGGGTCTAACAAGGCAAGGGAATACACAATGAATGGTAAGACCCTAGGCAAGACGGAGGGTCAGAGGGATCTGGGTGTGCAGGTACACAGATCCCTGAAGGCGGCGGAACAGGTGGATAAGGTGGTAAAAAAGGCATATGGGATACTTGCCTTCATTAGCCGAGGCATAGAATATAAGAGCAAGGAGGTTATGATGGAGCTGTATAAAACACTGGTTAGGCCACAGCTGGAATACTGTGTGCAGTTCTGGTCGCCACACTACAGGAAAGATGTGATCGCGTTAGAGAGGGTGCAGAGGAGGTTCACCAGGATGTTACCAGGGCTGGAGCGCTTCAGCTATGAAGAGAGACTGGGCAGATTGGGTTTGTTTTCCTTGGAGCAGAGGAGGCTGAGGGGGGACATGATTGAGGTGTACAAAATTGTGAGGGGCATAGATAGGATGGATGCTGAGGAGCTTTTCCCCTTAGTAGAGGGGTCAATAACTAGGGGGCATAGATTCAAGGTAAAGGGAGGGAGGTTTAGAGGGGATTTGAGAAAGAACTTTTTCACCCAGAGGGTGGTTGGAGTCTGGAACTCACTGCCTGAAAGGGTTGTGGAGGCAGAAACCCTCACAACATTTAAGAAGCATTTGGATGAGCATTTGAAATGCCATAGCATACAAGGCTACGGGCCAAATGCTGGAATATGGGATTAGATTAGACAGGGCTTGATGGCCGGCATGGACACGATGGGCCGAAGGGCCTCTATCTGTGCTGTATTACTCTATGACTCTATGACTCTAAAACCGTTAGTACTGGTGAGGCCACACCTGGAATACTGCGTACAGTTTTGGTTTCCATATTTAAGAAAAGATATACTTGCTCTTGAGGCAGTTCAGAGAAGGTTCACTCGGTTGATTCCGGAGATGAGGGGGTTGACTTATGAGGAAAGGTTGAGTAGGTTGGGCCTCTACTCATTGGAGTTCAGAAGAATGAGAGGCGATCTTATCAAAACATATAAGATTGTGAGGGGGTTTGATCGGGTGGATGCAGTGAGGATGTTTCCACTGATGGGTGAGACTAGAACTAGGGGGCATAATCTTAGAATAAGGGGCTGCCCTTTCAAAACTGAGATGAGGAGAAACTTCTTCACTCAGAGGGTAGTAAATCTATGGAATTTGCTACCCCAGAGAGCTGTGGAAGCTGCGACATTAAATAAATTTAAAACGGAGAGAGGCAGTTTCTTAGCTGATACGGAATTAGGGGTTACGGGGAGCGGGCAGGGAAGTGGACGTGAGTCCAGGTTCGGATCAGCCATGATCCTATTGAATGGCGGAGCAGGCCCGAGGGGCCGTATGGCCTACTCCTGCTCCTACTACTTATGTTCTTATGTACCTCCTCCCTCTCAATACTAACTTGTTCCAGTATATCACAATCCCCCTGCCTGATTAGTATGCCTACATCACCCTTCTCCATAGTGAACACAGATGCAAAATATTCATTTAAAACCTCACCTACATCTTCCGGCTCTACACACAGATTGCCACTTTGGTCCCGAATGGGCCCGACTCTTTCCCTGGTTATCCTCTTGCCCTTAATATACCAATAAAACCTTGGGATTTTCCTTTATTTTGCCCGCCAGTGTTTTTTCATGCCCCATCTTAGCTCTCATAGAAACATAGAAGATAGGAGCAGGAGTAGGCCATTTGGCCCCTCGAGCCTGTTCCGCCATTTAATGAAATCATGGCTGATCATCCAAATTCAGTACCCTGTCCCTGCCTTCTCCCCATATCCCTTGATCCCTTTAGCCTTAAGAAATATATCCAACTCCTTCTTGAATATATTTAATGAATTGGTCTCAACTGGCTTCTGTGGTAGAGAATTCCATAGGTTCACCACTCTCTGGGTGAAGAAATTCCTCCTCATCTCAGTCCTAAATGGCTTACCCCTTATCCTTAGACTGTGACCCCTGGTTCTGGTCTCCCCCACCATCGGGAACATCCTTCCTGCATCTAGTCTATCTAGTCCTGTTAGAATTTTATAAGTTTCAATGAGATCCCCTCTCATTCTTCTAAACTTAGAAACATAGAAACATAGAAGATAGGAGCAGGAGTAGGCCATTCGGCCCTTCGAGCCTGCTCCGCCATTCAATGAGATCATGGCTGATCATCCAAATTCAGTACCCTGTCCCTGCCTTCTCCCCATATCCCTTGATCCCTTTAGCCTTAAGAAATATATCCAACTCCTTTTTGAATATATTTAATGAACTGGCCTCCACCGCCTTCTGTGGTAGAGAATTCCACAGGTTCACCACTCCCTGGCTGAAGAAATTCCTCCTCATTTCTGTCCTAAATGGCCTACCTTTTATCCTTAGATTGTGTCCCCTGGTTCTGGACTCCCCGACCATCATAAACATCCTTCCTGCATCTAGTCTGTCCAGGCCTGACAGAATTTTATAGGTTTCGATGAGATCCCCTCTCAATCTTCTAAACTCCAGTGAGTATAAGCCCAATCGACACAATCTCTCCTCATACGTCATTCCTGCCATCCCAGGTATCAGCCTGGTGAATCTTCGCTGCATTCCTTCCATGGCAAGAATGTCCTTCCTCAGGTAAGGTGACCAAAACTGCACACAATACTCAAGGTGCGGTCTCACCAAGGCCCTGTACACCTGTAGCAAGACATCCTTGTTCCTGTACTCGAACCCTCTTGCTACGAAGGCCAACATGCCATTTGCCTTCTTAACCGCCTGCTGCACCTGCCTGCTTACCTTCAGCGACTGGTGCACAAGAACATCCAGGTCTCTTTGCACTTCCCCTTCTCCCAATCTATTGCCATTCAAATAATAATCTGCCTTCCTGTTTTTGCCACCAAAGTGGATAACCTCACATTTATCCACATTATAGTGCATTTGCCATTTTTCTGCCCAATCACCCAATCTGTCCAAATCGTACTGGAGTTTCTCGACATCCTCCTCACAGCTTACCCTCCCACCCAGCTTTGTGTCATCTGCAAATTTGGAGATATTACATCCAATTCCCTCGTCCAGATCAATATATATTGTGAACAGCTGGGGTCCTATGACCGATCCTTGCGGTACCCCACTAGTCACTGCCTGCCACTTGGAAAATGACCCATTTGTTGCAACTCTCTGCCTTCTGTCCGCCAACCAGTTCTCTATCCAAGTCAATACCTTGCCCCCAATCCCATGTGCCTTAATTTTGCACGCTAATCTCTTATGTGGGACCTTATTGAAAGCCTTCTGAAAGTCCAAATACACCACATCCACTGGTTCTCCCTTATCTATTTTACCAGTTACATCCTCAAAAAATTCCAGATTAGTCAAGCATGATTTACCTTTTGTAAATCCATGTTGACTTTGTCCGATCCTGTCACTGCTTACCAAGTGCTCTGCTATTACATCTTTGAAATAGATTCTAGCATTTTCCCCACTACCGATGCCAGGCTTAGCGGACTATAATTCCCTGCTTTTTCTCTACCACCTTTTTTGAATAGTGGGGTAACATTAGCTACCCTCCAATCCATGGGTACTGTTCCAGAGTCTATCGAGTTCTGGAAGATGACCAGCAATGCATCTACTATTTCTAGGGCCACTTCCTTAAGTACCCTGGGATGTAGATTATCAGGCCCTGGGGATTTATCGGCCTTCAGTCCCATCAATTTTCCAAACACCATTTCCCTAGAAATACTGATTTCTTTCAGTTCCACCCTTTCATCAGGCCCTATGTTCCCCGGCATCTCTGGGAGGTTATTTGTGTCCTCTAGCGAATATAAGCCTAATCGACCCAATCTCTCCTCATACATCATTCCTGCCATCCCAGGTATCAGTCTGGTGAATCTTCGCTGCACTCTCTTCATGGCAAGAATATTCTTCCTCAGACAAGGTGACCAAAACTGCACACAATACTCAAGGTGTGGTCTCAGCAAGGCCCTGTACAAATGCAGCAAGACAATTATGCTCCTGTACTCAAGTCCCCTCGCTATGAAGGCCAACATACCATTTGCCTTCTTAACCGCCTGCTGCACTTGCATGCTTACCTTCAGCGACTCGTGTACAAGGACACCCAGGTCTCGTTGCACTTCCCCTTTTCCCAATCTATTGCCATTTAGATAATAATCTGTCTTCGTTTTTGCCAGCTAAGTGGATAACCTCGCATTTATGCACATTATACTGCATTTGCCATGCATCTGCCCAATCACCCAACCTGTCCAAATCATACTGGAGCTTCTCGGCATCCTCCTCACAGCATACACGCCCACCCAGCTTTGTGTCATCTGCAAACTTGGAGATATTACATCTAGTTCCCTCGTCTAGATCATTTATATATATTGTGAATAGTTGGGGCCCTAGCACTGATCCGTGCGGTACCCCACTTGTCACTGCCTGCCACTTGGAAAAAGACCCATTTATTCCAACTCTTTGCTTCCTGTCTGCCAACCAGTTCTCTATCCAAGACAGTACATTACCCCCAATCCCGTGTGCTTTAACTTTGCACGCTAATTTCTTATGCGGGACCTTATCGAAAGCCTTCTGAAAGTCCAAATACACCACATCCACTGGTTCTCCCTTATCTATTCTACCAGTTACATCCTCAAAAAATTCCAGTAGTCAAGCACGATTTACCTTTTGTAAATCCATGTTGACTTTGTCCGATCCTGTCACTGTTTTCCAAGTGCTCTGCTATTACATCTTTTATAATGGACTCCAGCATTTTCCCAACTACCGATGTCAGACTTACCAGTCTATAATTCCCCGTTTTCTCTCTGCCACCTTTTTTGAATAGTGGGGTTACATTAGCTACCCTCCAATCCATGGGAACTGTTCCAGAGTCTATAGAATTTTGGAAGATGACCAGCAATGCATCTACAATTTCTAGGGCCACTTCCTTAAGTACCCTCGGATAGTTTCGAGCTTCTTGAGTGCTGTTGGAGCTGCACTCATCCAGGTAAGTGGAGAGCATTCCATCACACTCCTGACTTGTGCCTTGTAGATGGTGGAAAGGCTTTGGGGAGTCCGGGGCTGAGACACTCGCCACAGAATACCCAGCCTCTGACCTGCCCTTGCTGCCACAGTATTTATGTGGGTGGTGCAGTTAAGGTTTTGGTCAATGAAAACCCCCCAGGATTGCAGAGATTAGGCCATTTAGTAACTTATCTCCAGTCTTTCAAATAATCAGGACCGACTGCAAACCAGTATGGTGGGTATATTGTGTTTAATCAGAGTTTAAGACGGAATATAACATGCTGGTTATACAGCAACAACATAGGACCGTGACAAGCAACTGGTACTGGTCCCGATCGGACAGACGGCTGGCGTGCGTGAACAGTTCTCTGGTTTCTGGCCTCTCGCTCTCTCTCTCTCTAGAACCTCGGATGGTGAGCATGGAATCACTCTCAAATGAACGTTCGACCAGCCCAGCTTCTGCTCGGCTCTCCCCTCCACTGTCCGTGTGGGCAAGCACTCGGGGTTCGACCAGCCCAGCTTCTGCTCGGCTCTCCCCTCCACCGTCCGTGTGGGCAAGCACTCGGGGTTCGACCAGCCCAACCTCTGCTCGGCTCTCCCCTCCACCATCCGTGTGGGCAAGCACTCGGGGTTCGACCAGCCCAACCTCTGCTCGGCTCTCCCCTCCACCCTCCGTGTGGGCAAGCACTCGGGGTTCGACCAGCCCAGCTTTTGCTCGGCTCTCCCCTCCACCCTCCGTGTGGGCAAGCACTCGGGGTTCGACCAGCCCAGCTTCTGCTCGGCTCTCCCCTCCACCCTCCATGTGGGCAAGCACTCGGGGGGTCACTTTTATTCACATTTTCCGGGTGGGCCTGAGGCCAAGTTATTGACGAGACCATTTAACCTATCGAGGTTCCTCTAAAACCTCATCACCCAATGACAGCTCAAGTTCTTTGTCTCGATTCTTGGGTGAAAGCCCTCCCCAAAAGAGGGTCTCATTGCTTCATCCAATTTGTCTTGTTTAATCTTTCCGAAGGTTATTCCTTTGGAACTTGTGTCTTATCTCGCTTGTCTCTGTCCTCCTTGACCCAGCAAGTACGAGACCAGACCCAGTCCCTCTTAATCATGGCCCCGGCCAGAGCTGTCACACTTTAGCCAGTCGCTATCTCACTTCCATTTCGCAAATGGCCCATTCTAAGATGGATACCTTAGCATCCTCAAATTCCTTTCATTCTATCTCGTTTCCTAATTAACTTTTAATTATCTTCGCAAGCAGTTCTGCTAAACAAACTCCAAATTCTATCTGTGAAGATTATAATATGGTCATTAGCAATAATGGAAGAAACATAAGTTGGGCCTTCACTGGCCAAATTAAAGATACATTAACAAAGTCCAAACCCTAACTTACAAACAACAGATATAACAGGCAATGCCATCTGATGGGCCCCCATGTGGAATGCTTGTGCTTCACCTAATCTAACAGATTAAAAAGACTGTCTCAAATTCTAATGCAAGTCATAGAGTCAGAGTCATAACGGCACAGAAGGAGGCCATTCGGCCCATCGAGTCCATGCCGGCTCTCTGTAGAGCAATCCAGTCAGTCCCATTCCCCCGCTCTATCCCCGTAGCCCTGCAAGTTTATTTCCCTCAAGTGCCTATCCAGCCTCCCCTTGAAAACATCGAGTGTCTCCGCTTCTACCACTTCTGTCGGCAGCGAGTTCCAGGTCCTCACCAGTGGCTGCGTAAAAAAGTTTTTCCTCACATCCCCCCTGTATCTCTTGCCCAAAACCTTAAACCTGTGTCCCCTAGTCCTTGTACCATCAACTAGTGGGAACAGCCTTTCCCCGTCTAGCCTATCCAAACCCATCATAATCTTGTACACCTCTATCAAATCACCCCTCAACCTCCTTTGCTCTAATGAAAACAAATCCAGCTTCTCCAACCTGTCCTTGTAGCTAAGATCCCCCATCCCCGGAACCATTCTGGTAAATCTCCTCTGCACCCTCTCAAGGGCCTTCACATCCTTCCTAAAGTGTGGTGACCAGAACTGGACGCAGTACTCCAGTTGTGGCCTAACCAGCGCTTTATAAAGGTTCAGCATAACTTCTCTACTTTTGTACTCCATACCCCTATTTATGAAGCCCCAAAATACCATATGCTTTGTGGAGTGGGGAAAGAGTTAAAGTTAAAAATTTGCTGACAGCTTGCAAAACAGTATGTGTGTGCAGAAACGTGTGG
The DNA here is from genome assembly GCF_052327205.1 of Somniosus microcephalus. Taxonomy (NCBI): domain Eukaryota; kingdom Metazoa; phylum Chordata; class Chondrichthyes; order Squaliformes; family Somniosidae; genus Somniosus; species Somniosus microcephalus. The sequence continues at coordinate 2,265,942 of NC_140993.1, forward strand.
CGGCTTATCAAAACAGAAAACATCTTGACGAGGTTTTGGAATGTGATGGAAACTGACCTTTGAACCAGCAGCTATACCCAGAGTTAATTAAATCAACCAAAAGCTGCATTGCATCATCCGTAAGACAATTGGCCGGTTTGAATCATGCAGCTTATAATCCAATTAAGCAACTGCAGAAGTCCAATAACATTGTAACAGGTCACAAGGTCGCCATGAGGTATTGAAAGTATAAAAATGCTGTACACACTGTTACAAGTTGGAGAAGTCTGTAGGTGAGAGACTGGCTCCCAGCCGGCCTAATAAAGACCACTTGAATATCGATCTGAAACCTCGGGTCGAGTGTCAGTTAATACACTCTACAACACTTTGCTAACCACTTTCTCAATATGTCCTGCCACCTTCAGGGACCTATGCACATTAACTCCCAGGTCCCTCTGTCCCTGCACACTCTTTAAAACTGTGCCATTAAGTGTATATTGCCTCTCCCTGTTCCTTCTGCCAAAATGCATCACCTCACACTTCTCTGTATTAAATTGCATCTGCCACCTATCTGCCCATTCTGCTAGCCTTTCTATGTCCTGTTGCAGTCGATTGGTATCATCCTCACTGTTTGCCACACCCCCAAGTTTGGTGTCATCGGCAAATTTAGAAATTCTACTCTGTATTCCAATATCCAGGTCATTTACATTTATCAAAAAAGGCAGTGGCCCCAGCACTGACCCTTGGGGAACACCACTGTCTACCATGCTCCAGTCTGAAAAACAGCCATTTACCACAACTCGCTGTTTTCTGTCCTTAAGCCAATTCCTTATCCAAGCTGCCACTGACCCACCTATTCTGTGAGCCTCAATTTTGCTAACCAGCCTTCTATGTAGTAGTTTGTCAAACACCTTCCAAAAATCCATGTAGACAACATCCATTGCATTCCCTTCATCAATCCTCCCTGTTACTTCATCAAAAAATATAATTAGTCAAACATGATATGCCTTTTACAAATCCGTGTTGGCTCTCCTTAATTAGCTTAAACTTCTCCAAGTGCCTGTTAATTTTTTCCTTGACAACTGTTTCTAAAAATTTACCCACCACTGATGTTAAACCGACCGGCCTAGAAAACATAGAAGATAGGAGCAGGAGTAGGCCATTGGCCCCTCGAGCCTGCTCCACCATTCAATGCGATCATGGCTGATCATCCAAATTCAGTACCCGGTCCCTGCTTTCTCCCCATACCCCTTGATCCCTTTAGCCTTAAGAAATATATCCAACTCCTTTTTTGAATATATTTAATGAACTGGCCTCCACCGCCTTCTGTGGTAGAGAGTTCCACAGGTTCACCACTCCCTGGCTGAAGAAATTCCTCCTGATTTCTGTCCTAAATGGCCGACCTTTTATCCTTAGATTGTGTCCCCTGGTTCTGGACTCCCCGACCATCAGGAACATCCTTCCTGCATCTAGTCTGTCCAGTCCTGTTATAATTTTATAACTTTCAATGAGATCAACTCTCATTCTTCTAAACTCCAGCGAGTACAAGCCCAATCGACCGAATCTCTCCTCATACGTCATTCCTGCCATCCCAGGTATCAGCCTGGTGAATCTTCGCTGCACTCCTTCCATGGCAAGAACATCCTTCCTCAGATAAGGCAATCAAAACTGCACACAATACTCAAGATGTGGTCTCACCAAGGCCCTGTACAACTGCAGCAAGACATCCTTGTTCCTGTACTCGAACCCTCTCGCTACGAAGGCCAACATACCATTTGCCTTCTTAACTGCCTGCTGCGCCTGCATGCTTACCTTCAGCGACTGGTGCACAAGGACACCCAGGTCTCGTTGCACTTCCCCTTCTCCCAATCTATTGCATTTAGATAATAATCTGCCTTCCTGTTTTTGCCACCAAAGTGGATAACCTCGCATTTATCCACGTTATATTGCATCTGCCATGTTTCTGCCCAATCACCCAACATGTCCAAATCATCCTAGAGTTTCTCGACATCCTCCTCACAGCACACACGCCCACCCAGCTTTGTGTCGTCTGCAAATTTGGAGATATTTCATCTAGTTCCCTTGTCTAGATCATTAATAAATATTGTGAATAGCTGGGGTCCAAGGACCAATCCCTGCGGTACCCCACTAGTCACTGCCTGCCACTCAGCAAAAAACCCGTTTATTCCAACTCTTTGCTTCCTGTCTGCCAACCAGTTCTCTATCCAAGTCAATGCCTTGCCCCCAATCCCATGTGCGTTAACTTTACACGCTAATCTCTTATGCGGGGCCTTATCGAAGGCCTTCTGAAAGTCCAGATACACCACATCCACTGGTTCTCCCATATCTATTTTACCAGTTACATCCTCAAAAAATTCCAGTAGATTAGTCAAGCATGATTTACCTTTTGTAAATCCATGTTGACTTTGTCCGATTCTGTCACTGTTTTCCAAGGGCTCTGCTATTACATCTTTTATAATGGACTCTAGCATTTTCCCCACTACCGATGTCAGGCTTACCGGTCTGTAATTCCCCGTTTTCTCACTACCACCTTTTTTGAATAGTGGGGTAACATTAGCTACCCTCCAATCCATGGGAACTGTTCCAGATTCCATCGAATGTTGGAAGATGATCAGCAATGCATCTACTATTTCTAGGGCCACTTCCTTAAGTACCCTAGGATGTAGATTATCAGGCCCTGGGGATTTATCGGCCTTCAATCCCATCAATTTCCCTAACACCATTTCCCTACAAATACTGCCTGTAGTTGCTAGGATTGTCCTTGCACCCTTTCTTGAACAATGGTGTCACATTTGCCATTGTCCTGTCCTCAAGCACCTCCCCCGCATCTAGGGAAGATTGGAAAATTATGGCAAGCCCTTCCGCTATCTCCTCCCCCAATTCCCTCAGCAACCTGGGATGCAAGCCATCTGGACCAGGTGACTTATCCACTCTGAGCATACCCACTCTTTCTCGTACATCCTGTCTATCAATTTTCACCCCTTCCATTGCTTCTACCTTTTCCACTTCTACCGATATTTTGTCAGCATCCACCTCCCTAGTAAACACCGATACAAAGTACTCATTGAGTATTCTAGCCTTGCCCTGTGCCTCTAAGCATATATCACCTTCTTTGTTCCTAATAGGCCCAACCCCGCCTCTACTAACCGCTTACTGTTTACATGCCAGTAGAAGATTTTTGGGTTCTCTTTTATGTTAACCGCCATTCTAGTCTCATATTCTCTCTTTGCCAATATTATTTTCATCTTCACTTCCCCTCTCAACTTATTGTATTTGGTCTGGTTCTCCCTTGAAGAATTCACCTGACATTCATCATAAGAACATAGAAAATAAGAGGAGTAGGCCATACGGCCCCTCGAGTCTGCTCCGCCATTCAATGAGATCACGGCTGATCATTGACCTCAACTCCACTTTCCCGCCTGATCTCCATATCCCTTGATTCCTCTAGAGTCCAAAAATTTATCTCAGCCTTGAATATACTCAAAGACTCAGCATTCACAGCCCTCTGGGGCATTCCAAAGATTCACAACCCTCTGAGTGAAGAAATTCCTCATCTCAGTCTTAAATGGCCAACCCCTTATCCTGAGACTATGACCCCTCGTTCTAGGCTCTCCAGCCAGGGGAAACAACCTCGCAGCATCTACTTCAGAATCTTGTATGTTTCAATGAGATCACCTCTCATTCTTCTAAACTCCAGAGAGTATAGGCCCATTCTACACAATCTCTCCTCATAGGACAGCCCTCTCATCCCAGGAATCAATCTAGTGAAACTTTGTTGCTCCAAGGCAAGTATATCCTTCCTTAGATAAGGAGACCAAAACTGTGCCCAGTACTCCAGGTGTGGTCTCACCAAGGCCCTGTACAATTGGAGCAAGACTTCCTTACTCTTATACTCCAACCCCCTTGCAATAAAGGCCAACATGCCATTTGCCTTCCGTACTGCTTGCTGTACCTGCATGCTAGCTTTCTGTGTTTCTTGCACGAGGACACCCAAATCTCTCTGAACACCAACATTTGAAAGTTTCTCACCATTTAAAAAATATTCTGTTTTTCTATTCTTCCTACCAAAGTGAATAACCTCACATTTCCCTACATTATACTCCATCTGCCACCTCACTGCCCACTCACTTAGTCTATCTATATCCCTTTGCAGGCTCTTTGTGTTCTCCTCACAGCTTACTGTCCCACCTAGCTTTGTATCATCAGCAAACTTGGATACATTACAGTCGGTCCCTTCATCTAGGTCATTAATATAGATTGTAAATAGCTGAGGCCCCAACACTGATCCTTGCGGCACCCCACTAGTTACAGCCTGCCAACCTGAAAGAGATCCATTTATCCCTACTCTCTGTTTTCTGTCCGTTAACCAATCCTCTATCCATGCTACTATATTACCCCCAACCCCATGAGCCCTAATCTTGCTATGATTGTGGAGCTGTATCCCAGCGCATACCTGCCCTTCACAATAGAGGAGGTGAAACTGGAATGGCAGAAAAAAATAAAATAAAAAGTGGAGGGGGGAGTTCTCCCCCGTGTCCTGGGGCCAATGTTTATCCCTCAACCAACATCAGCTATACAGATTATCTGGTGATTATCGCATTGCTATTAGTGGGAGCTTGCTGTGCGCAGATTAGCTGCCGCGGTTCCTGCATTAAACCCTCGTCCATGTAAAAGTCGGATAGCTGGATGGTGAAGGGTAGAATACCGGAGCCTCGTCTTGTAGACTTTCTTCAGTACTCCCACTGTACAGGATGTCCAAATACAATCCCGTATCCACTGCCTCCACAAGAGGCAGTGTTTCAGTACTCCCACTGTACAGGATGTCCAAATACAATCCCGTATCCACTGTCTCCACAAGGGGCAGTGTTTCAGTACTCCCACTGTACAGGATGTCCAAATACAATCCCGTATCCACTGTCTCCACTAGAGGCAGTGTTTCAGTACTCCCACTGTATAGGATGTCCAAATACAATCCCGTATCCACTGTCTCCACAAGGGGCAGTGTTTCAGTACTCCCACTGTACAGGATGTCCAAATACAATCCCGTATCCACTGTCTCCACAAGAGGCAGTGTTTCAATACTCCCACTGTACAGGATGTCCAAATACAATCCCGTATCCACTGTCTCCACAAGGGGCAGTGTTTCAGTACTCCCACTGTACAGGATGTCCAAATACAATCCCGTATCCACTGTCTCCACAAGGGGCAGTGTTTCAGCAGCCAGAGTACTTTGAACAACCCTTTCTATTTTCTTAGCGTCCCAAGCTAAAGGACAACATTTCCCATTCTCGCCCAGAAGAAAGACGATGAAACCAGCTGCAGTGGAATAGCCATCAGGACGATCAGCCTGTGAAGCATCGCTAAAGATAACTCACTTCATGGTCACTGAGTGGCCTAAGGATGGGAATTAGTGCGGATTTATCCAGGTTTAATTTTGGCCATGTTTTATTTGCCATTAAAACATTCTCTACTGTGGGGTGTTCCAGTGAAGTACTTAACTCAAAACATTAAAACTGGCCTCTGGTCCAGTCTGAGTGCACAACCAGTTCAACTGACCAATCAAGCTTTGCAATAGCTCTGCCTCTTCTTTAGATATAACATCACCTTTCGATCATGACGTAATACCATTAAACGGGATGGTAGTAACACTCTCTAAATAGGACAGTTGATTTAAAGTTATAGCAGACCCACTTTGCTTAATATCTAAACCAATATATTTAATATAGTGTGGGGGAGAGGGTCTCACAACCCCGCACTACAGAGCAGTGTGAACTCGCTGGTGTCTCAGCAGGTTGCTGGTCCTTTTAAAGCTCTTCCCACACTCCAAGCATTCAAACGGTCTCTCATCGGTGTGAACGCGATGGTGTGTCAGCAGGTTGCACGACCGACTGAATCCCTTCCCACACACGGAGCAGGTGAACGGCCGCTCCCCAGTGTGAGCTCGCTGGTGTGTCAGCAGGTGGGATGACCGAATGAATCCCTTCCCACACAGGGAGCAGGCAAACGGCCGCTCTCCAGTGTGAACTCGCTGGTGTGCACGCAGGTTGCATGACTGAGTGAATCCCTTCCCACACACGGAGCAGGTGAACGGCCTCTCCCCAGTGTGAACTCGCTGGTGTATCATTAGAGCGGATAACTGAGTGAAACCCTTCCCACACACAGAGCAGGTGAACGGGCTCTCCCCAGTGTGAAGGCACTGGTGTCTCTTCAGATAATTGGAGATTTTGAAGCTCTTCCCACACTCCGAACATTTAAACGGTCTCTCATCCATGTGAATTTGCTGATGTACCAGCAGGGGGGATGAGAGAGCGAATCTTTTCCCACACACAGAGCAGATGAACGGCCTCTCCCCAGTGTGAACTCGCTGGTGTTTCAGCAGGTTGGAGGACCGAGCGAATCCCTTTCCACACACGGAGCAGGTGAATGGCCTCTCTCCAGTGTGGAGGCGCTGGTGTCGCTTTAGCCCCGGGAAGCTTTTAAAACTCTTCCCACAGTCAGAACATTTAAACGGTCTCTCATCAGTGTGAACAAGCTGGTGTGTCAGTAGGGTGGATGACAGACCAAATCCCTTGCCACACATGGAGCAGGTGAACGGTCTCTCCCCAGTGTGAGCTCGCTGGTGTGTGGTCAGATCCCCGGAGCTTTTAAAGCCTTTCCCACAGTCGGAACAAGTAAACCGCCTCTCATCAGTGTGAGCTCGCTGGTGTCCCTTCAGATCGCCGGAGCATTTAAAGCTCTTCCCACAGTCAGAACATTTAAATGGTCTCTCATCAGAGTGAACAAGCTGGTGTGTCCGCAGGTGAGCTGGATAAACAAATCCCTTTCCACAAATGGAACACGTGTGCGGTTTCTCCGCGCTGCGATCGCTGCTCTCTCCTTCCATGTGCAAAGGCCGATGATATTCAGGTGCTGATGAATCGAGCGACTCTGTCAGATCTTGAGGTGATGTTTGGTCTGAGCTTCCTATCTGTAAATGCTCCACTTCTAAAACCCTGTAAAAGGAGTTTAGAAAGGGGTAAGAGGGAGAATGGTGCCTCATGTCGCCCTTTCCCAGCACAGGGGCAGTGAAGCTGATTTTCAGGCCCCAGCTGCTGCACAGGTTGTTTGAAAGGATCAACAGTAATGGCGGCTGCAATCCTCATAAGCCCCCGCGCTCCAGAAAGCGCTCCGGCCGCCGCGCTGAGTTGTGGCTGACCCCGCGCATGCGCCCCATGGCCCCGCTCTCTCCTGCTCCACAGGCGCCCGGCCCGCACCGCGCATGCTTAGCACACACCCCGCCTGAGAGTCCGGATCACCGGCGGAAAGTGAGTTTTATCAGGGTTTTTTATATATAGCGGAGAGAAGCGCGGGCGGGGAGATAAATAAAAAGAAATTACAAACCGCACCGTCCCAGCGCCCTCCCGGCACCGAGCGGAGCGGATTGAGCGGCCGCAGCCCCTTGTCTTCTGCAGAGAGCCGGACTGGGGCACGTCATCAACTCCACGGCGGTGACTGACAGGAGCTCCGACCAATAGGGAGAGAGCGGGCGGAGCTCAGAGGACTGAGGTGGCGGCGGGTCCTCCAACCAATCAGGGTGTCTGAGGGGCGGGACTTCCGCCGCCTGCTTCTCCTGCTGCTGCGACAAGTGGAATGCAGCAGAGGGCGCTCTTCTGAGTTTGGGGCTCAGGCCTGTTAGTGGAGCAGTGCAGAGGGAACTTTACTCTGCACTGGGCTTTACTCCCTCAGCACTGCACTGGAGGGGCAGCACAGAGTTTTAGACTCGAGTCTCTGGAGTGGGACTTCAACCCACAACCTTCTGGCTCAGAGGAGAGAGTGCTGCCGCCTGAGCCATGGCTGACACTCTGTATCTAACCCGTGCTGTACCTGCCCTGGGAGTGTTGGATGGGACAGTGTAGAGGGGGCTTTACTCTGTATCTAACCTGTGCTGTACCTGCCCTGGGAGTGTTTCATGGGACAGTGTAGAGGGAGTTTTACTCTTTATCTAACCCGTGCTGTACCTGCCCTGGGAGTGTTTGATGGGACAGTGTAGAGGGAGCTTTACTCTGTATCTAACCCATGCTGTACCTGCCCTGGGAATGTTTGATGCGACAGTGTAGAGGGAGCTTTACTCTGTATCTAACCCGTGCTGTACCTGCCCTGGGAGTGTTTGATGGGATAGTGTAGAGGGAGCTTTACTCTGTATCTAACCCATGCTGTACCTGCCCTGGGAGTGTTTGATGCGACAGTGTAGAGGGAGCTTTACTCTGTATCTAACCCGTGCTGTACCTGCCCTGGGAGTGTTTGATGGGACAGTGTAGAGGGAGCTTTACTCTGTATCTAACCAGTGCTGTACCTGCCCTGGGACTGCTTGATGGGACAGGGTACAGGAAGCTTTACTCTGTATCTATCCCGTGCTGTACCTGCCCTGGGAGTGTTTGATGGGACAGTGTAGAGGGAGCTTTACTCTGTATCTAACCCGTGCTGTACCTGCCCTGGGAGTGCTTGATGGGACAGTGTACAGGAAGCTTTACTCTGTATCTAACCCGTGCTGTATCTGCCCTCACGAGCAAATTTGGCTACGGTAAATAAAATCAGAGAGTTAAATGCGTGGCTCAAAGACTGGTGTGGGAGAAATGGGTTTTGCTTCTTGGGACACTGGCACCAGTACTGGGACAGGAGGGAGCTGTTCCGTTGGGACGGACTTCACTTGGCCAGTGCTTGGACTAGAATCCTGGCGAATCGAATAACTAGGGCTGTAGAGAGGGCTTTAAATTAATTAGTCGGGGGGAGGTTTCAAGAGAGCGAAAAATAAAAATGTCAGCGGAGAAGGCAATAGAGCAAGGTGGCAGTGGGGGAATTAAAAACCAGAGCGTGTTAGGAAGGGACAGAATATATAAATCACAGAAATCACAGAAACCCCACAGTGCAGATAGAGGCCATTTCGGCCCATCGAGCCTGCACCGACACATATCCCACCCGATCCCCGTAACCCCTACACCAACACATATCCCACCCTATCCCCGTAACCCCACGTATTTAATCCCCCTAACACTAAGGGTCAATTTATCATAGCCAATCAACCTAACCCGCACATCTTTGGACTGTGGGAGGAAACCGGAGCACCCGGAGGAAACCCATGCAAACACGGGGAGAATGTGCAAACTCCACACAGACAGTCACCCGAGGCCGGATTCGAACCCGGGTCCCTGGCGCTGTGAGGCAACAGTGCTAACCACTATGCCACCGTGCTGCGGTGAAGGTAAAGTATAAAGATAAAGGTAAAGTAGTAAAGGGAGTAAAAGCAGGAATAAATTGTCGCAAAACATATTTAAAAGTTCGTTATCTGAATGCACGCAGCATTCGTAACAAAATAGATGAGTTGAAGGTACAAATAACTACACATGGGTATGATCTGGTGGCCATTACGGAGACATGGCTGCAGGGTGACCATGACTGGGAACTAAACATCCAGGGGTATTTGACTATTAGGAAGGACAGACAGGAAGGAAAAGGAGGTGGGGTGGCTGTGTTAATAAAGGATGGAATCACTGCAATAGTGAGAAATGCTATTGGGTCAAAGGATCAGGATAGTGAAACGGTTTGGGTGGAAATAAGGAATAATAAAGGGAAAAAGTCACTAGTGGGCGTAGTCTATAGGCCTCCTAACAGTTACAACTCTATTGGTCGGAGTATCAATCAGGAAATAGTTGGGGCTTGTAATAAGGGAACAGCTATAATCATGGGAGATTTTAACTTTCATATTGACTGGACAAATCAAATTGGGCAGGGCAGCCTTGAGGAAGAGTTCATAGAGTGCATTAGGGACGGGTTCCTTGAGCAGTATGTTACTGAACCAACCAGGGGGCAGGCAATCTTAGATCTGGTCCTGTGTAATGAGACAGGATTAATAAAAAATGTCCGAGTAAAGGATCCCCTTGGAATGAGTGACCATAACATGGTTGAATTCCAAATTCAGTTGGAGGGTGAGAGAGTTGGATCTCAAACCAGCGTACTAAGCTTAAATAAAGGAGACTATGAAGGTATGAGAGCAGAGTTGACTAAAGTGGACTGGGAAAATAGATTAAGGTGTAAGACGGGACAGGAGCAGTGGTGTACATTCAAGGAGATATTTCACAACTTTCAAGAAAAATATATTCCACTGAGGAAAAAGGGGCGTAAAAGAAAAGACAGCCATCCGTGGCTAAGTAAAGTAATAAAGGATAGTATCCGACTGAAAACAAGGGCATATAAAGTAGCCAAATCTAGTGGGAGGATAGAAGATTGGGAAGCATTTAAAAGCCAGCAAAGAATAACTAAAAGATTAATTAAGAAAGGGAAGATAGATTATGAAAGTAAACTAGCAAAAAATATTAAAACAGATAGCTAGAGTTTCTACAGTTATATAAAAAGAAAAAGGGTGGATAAAGTGAATGTTGGTCCCTTAGAGGACGAGACCGGGAAATTAGTAGTGGGGAACATGGAGATGGCAAAAACGCTGAACATATATTTTGTATCAGTCTTTACAGTAGAGGATACTAAAAATATCCCAACACTGGGCAAACAGAGGGCTATGGGGTGGGGAGGAGCTAAACACGATTAAAATCACTAAGGAGATGGTACTCGGTAAGATAATGGGACTTGAGGCGGATAAATCCCCTGGACCTGATGGCTTACATCCTTGGGTCTTGAGAGGTGTAGCAGTAGGGATTGCGGATGCATTGGTGGTAATTTTCCAGAACTCCCTGGATTCAGGAAAGGTCCCAGCAGATTGGAAAACTGCTAATGTAACGCCCTTATTTAAAAAGGGAGGTAGACAAAAGGCTGGAAACTATGGACCAGTTAGCCTAACATCTGTGGTTGGTAAAATGTTGGAGTCCATTATTAAGGAAGCAGTAACATGACATTTGGATAAGCATAATTTAATCAGACAGAGTCAGCATGGTTTTATAAAGGGGAAGTAATGTTTGACAAATTTGCTCGAATTCTTTGAGGAAGTAACAAACAGGGTGGATAAAGGGGAACCAGTGGATGTGGTGTATTTGGACTTCCAAAAGGCATTTGACAAGGTGCCACACAAAAGATTACTGCACAAGATAAAAAATCACGGGATTGGGGGTAATATACTGGCATGGGTGGAAGATTGGCTATCTAACAGAAAACAGAGAGTTGGGATAAATGGTTCATTCTCGGGTTGGCAATCAGTAACTAGTGGTGTTCCACAGGGGTCAGTGCTGGGACCCCAACTCTTTACAATCTGTATTAACGATTTGGAGGAAGGGACGGAGGGCAGCGTATCCAAGTTTGCCGACGATACAAAGATAGGAGGGAAAGCAGTGAGTGAGGAGGACATAAAAAAACCTGCAAAAGGACATAGACAGGCTAAGTGAGTGGGCAGAAATTTGGCAGATGGAATATAATGTTGGAAAGTGCGAGGTTATGCAGTTTGGCAGAAAAAAATCAAAGAGCAAGTTATTATCTAAATGGTGAGAAACTGCAAAGTGCTACAGTACAAAGGGATCTGGGGGTCCTGGTGCATGAAACACAGGTTAGTATGCAGGTACAGCAGGTGACCAGGAAGGCCAATGGAATCTTGGCTTTTATTGCAAGGGGGATGGAGTATAAAAGCAGGGAAGTCTTGCTTCAGTTATACAGGGTACTGGTGAGGCCAAATCTGGAATATTGCGTACAGTTTTGGTTTCCATATTTAAGAAAAGATATACTTGTTCTCGAGGCAGTTCAGAGAAGGTTCACTCGGTTGATTCCGGAGATGAGGGGGTTGACTTATGAGGAAAGGTTGAGTAGGTTGGGCCTCTACTCATTGTAATTCAGAAGAATGAGAGGCGATCTTATCGAAACATATAAGATTGTGAGGGGGCTTGATCGGGTGGATGCGGGGAGAATGTTTCCACTGATGGGTGAGACTAGAACTAGGGGGCATAATCTTAGAACAAGGGGCTGCCATTTCAAAACTGAGGTGAGGAGAAACTTCTTCACTCAGAGGGTGGTAAATCTATGGAATTTGCTACCTCAGATAGCTGTGGAAGCTGTGACATTAAATAAATTTTAAACGGAGATAGACAGTTTCCTAACTGATAAGGGAATTAGGGGTTACGGGGAGCGGGCAGGGAAGTGGAAGTGAGTCTAGGTTCGGATCAGCCATGATCCTATTGAATGGCGGAGCAGGCCCGAGGGGCCATATGGCCTACTTCTGCTCCTACTTCTTATGTTCTTTTTCTCTTCACATATCTATAAAAGCTTTTACAGTCAGTTTTTATGTTCCCTGATAGCTTACTCTCATATTCTATTTTCCCCTTCTTAATTAATCCCTTTGTCCTCCTTTGTTGAATCCTAAACTGCTCCCAATCCTCAGGTTTACTGCTTTTTCTGGCCAATTTATATGTCCTCTCCTTGGATCTTATGCTATCCCTAATTTCCCTTGTTAGCCACGGTTGAGTCACCTTTTTTGTTTTATTTTTATGCCAAACTGGGATGAACAAATTCTGTAGTTTATCCATGCGGTCTTTGAATGTTTGCCATTGCCTATCCACCGTCAACCCTTTGAGTGACATTCCCCAATCAATCCTACCCAACTCGCTCCTCAGACCATCGTAGTTTCCTTTATTTAAATTTAGGACCCTAGTCTCTGAGTCAACAACTTCATTCTCCATCTTAATGCAGAATTCGATCATATTATGATCACTACGACCCAAGGGGCCTCGTACAAGATTGCTAATGAATCCTTTCTCGTTACGTAATACCCAGTCCAAGATGGCCTGATCTCTAGTTGGTTCCTCGACATATTGGTCCAGGAAACCATCCCGTAAACACTCCAGGAATTCCTCCTCCACAGTAGAGGACATGAGAGGGGGGGAGGGAGTCCCTTTAAATGTGGAGGAGGTGGGTGTCCCTTTAAATGTGGAGAGGGTGGAAGTCCCTTTAAATGTGGAGGGGTGGGTGTCCCTTTAAATGTGGAGGGGGTGGGTGTCCCTTTAAATGTGGAGGGGGTGGGTGTCTTTTTAAATGTGGAGGGGGTGGGTGTCCCTTTAAATGTGGAGAGGGTGGGTGTCCCTTTAAATGTGGAGGGGAGGGTGTCCCTTTAAATGTGGAGGGGGTGGGTGACTTTTTTAATTTGGAGGTGGCGGGTGTCCCTTTAAATGTGGAGGCGGTGTGTGTCCCTTTAAATGTGGAGGGGGTGGATGTCCCTTTAAATGTGGAGCAGTGGATGTCCCTTTAAATGTGGAGGGGGTGGGTGTCCCTTTAAATGTGGAGGGGGTGGGTGTCCCCTTAAATGTGGAGAGGCGGGGCCGCGCATGCTTATGCGGCCCCACCACAAAATTGAGGGTGCCAGTGCGCCTGCGCGGGGCCTCCGGGCAGCAAACGGAAGGCCGGGCTCGGGGAAGAGGCGGGATCAGCGGCCGGGATAAAGTCAAGTGTTGGGGAATCGATTTAAATCGAGGTGAGGGGGCGGGGGCGGGAGCGGAGAGCGAGATTATAAAGTAAAATACGAGAAAAACCAAACCTGAGAGTCGGGCGGGCGGGGCCTCTGTGGACGCCGAACGGAGCGATTGAGTCGCGCGGGGGGGGGCGGAGTGAGCCGGAACAATGTGTTCTGACTGACGGTAGGTCTGACCAATAGGAAGCGGGCTAAGCTGGGAGGACTGAACTGGGCGGTCTGGTCCTCCAACCAATTGCGACGCGGCTAGGGGGCGGGCCCTTCACTCCCCGGCTCTGAGGCTGGGGCCCGATTGTGACGTCATCACAGGAAGACGCCCAATCAGATGGATGGAGGCCCGACCCGGCCTGTGAATGACGGGAGCTTTGACCAATAGGAAGACGGTTGAGGTGGGTGGATTGAACTGGGCGGCCTGGTCCTCCAAGCAATGGCGGCGCGGCAAGGGGGCGGGGCCTCCTCTCCAGCTCAGGTGCGCTGGGGCCGATTGTGACGCGCTGTCCCCAGGTGATAGCAGCTCAGTCAGCACAGAGCCGGGGCTGGAATCTGGGAGACGGGCCGCAGGCAGCACAGAGCTGGGGCTGGAATCTGGGAGAGGGGCCGCAGGCAGCACAGGGCTCGGACTGGAATCTGGGAGAGGGGCCGCAGGCAGCACAGAGCTGGGGCTGGAATCTGGGAGAGGGGCCGCAGTCAGCACAGAGCTGGGGCTGGAATCTGGGAGAGGGGCCGCAGGCAGCACAGAGCTGGGGCTGGAACCTGGGAGAGGGGCCGCAGGCAGCGGGCCTGGCAAAGGGGCAGAAGCTTCACAATACAAGCTTCTTTCAAATGCACAATTGTTTCCTACAGACAGTCACAGAATCACAGAAACCCCACAGTGCAGATAGAGGCCATTTCGGCCCATCGAGTCTACACCGACATATCCCACCCGATTCCCATAACCCCTGCACCAACACATATCCCACCCTAGCCCCGTAACCCCACGTATTTAATCCCCCTAACACTAAGGGTCAATTTATCATAGCCAATCAACCTAACCCGCACATCTTTGGCCTTGGTCACTCTGCAAAAAAAAAACTGTTTAACAATTCACCATAACTCCCCTTGCTTTAGAAGAGGCGTAGAGTGCAAAAGCAAGGAAGTTATGATGAAACTGTGTGAAAGACTGGAGTCAGCTGTGGCTCAGTGGATAGCAGAGTCAGAAGGTTGTGGATTCAAATCCCGCTCCAGGGACTTGAGCACATAAAGCGAGGCTGACACTCCAATGCAGTACTGAGGGAGCGCCGCACTGTCGGAGGGGCAGTACTGAGGGAGCGCTGCACTGCCGGAGGGGCAGTACTGAGGGAGCGCTGCACTGTCGGAGGGACAGTGCTGCGGGAGAGCCGCATTGTCGGAGGGGCAGTAATGAAGGAGCGCCGCACTGTCGGAGGTGCCGTCCTACGGATGAGACGTTAAACCCAGGCCCCCGTCTGCCCCCTCAGGTGGACGTAAAAGATCCCGTGGTGCTATTTTGAAGAAGTTATCCCCGGTGTTTTGAGCCCAATATTTATCCCTCAATCAACATGACGAAAAAACATTATCTGGTCATTATCACATTGCTGTTTGTGGGAGCTTGCTGTGCGCAAATTGCCGCGTTTCCCACATTACAACAGTGACTACACTTCAAAAGTACTTCATTGGCTGTAAAGAGCTTTGGGACGTCCGGTGGCCGTGAAAGGCAGTTAAGAAGGCAAATGGTATGCTGGCCTTCATTACAAGAGGATTTGAATACAGGAATAAAAAAGTCTTACTCCAATTATATCTTCTTCTTCGGCAGTCCCTCGGAACCGAGGATGACTTGCTTCCACATTAAAAATGAGTTCTCAGGTGTAAGGGTAAACCAGGAGAGCTTCTTCTCCCGAGATGGACCCTCTGATATAAAGGGTCGACTGGATCCATGTTTATCTGTAATTTAAACTGAGGTCTGGTCGTGTTCTGAGCTCTTTCCCCTAGAGGAGAGGGTAGAATGGGGGTCTTTAGTGTTAAATGGTTTCACCTGGGTCCATTGCTTCCATCGCATACCCATTGGTTCCTGTAGACAAACACACGTATCACTTGTCATTAATACAGTGCATGGCCCCATCCAACGGGCCCCATTCCCTTTCTTCCGATAACTTGCGTAATTACTTGTTGACCTATTCTGGGCAACTCGTCTGGTTTAAGTCCAGCATTCTGCCTTTCTATATCTTTAATCTGTTGTTGGTTCCTTACTACTTTATTTAGTGCTTGTACCTCCTGATTTAGTTGTACTAACTATCGCCTTAATCTATCTTGCACTGGTCCTGGTCTTAAATACATATTTTGGTTCTGTCTTCACAAAGGAGGACACAAATAACCTCCCACAGATGCCGGGGGACATAGGGTCTGATGAAAGGGAGGAACTGAAAGAAATCAGTATTTGTAAGGAAATGGTGTTAGGGAAATTGATGGGATTGAAGGCCGATAAATCCCCAGGGCCTGATAATCTACATCCTAGGGTACTTAAGGAAGTGGCCCGAGAAATAGTAGATGTGTTGCTGATCATCTTCCAACATTCGATGGAATCTGAAACAGTACCCATGGATTGGAGGGTAGCTAATGTTACCCCACTATTCAAAAAAGGTGGTAGAGAGAAAACGGGGAATTACAGACTGGTAAGCCTGACATCGGTAGTGGGGAAAATGCTAGAGTCCATTATAAAAGATGTAATAGCAGAGCACTTGGAAAACAGTGACAGGATCGGACAAAGTCAACATGGATTCACAAAAGGTAAATCATGCTTGACTAATCTACTGGAATTTTTTGAGGATGTAACTGGTAAAATAGATAAGGGAAAACCAGTGGATGTGGTGTATCTGGACTTTCAGAAGGCCTTCGATAAGGTCCCGCATAAGAGATTAGCGTGTAAAGTTAAGGCACATGGGATTGGGGGCAAGGTATTGACTTGGATAGAGAACTGGTTGGCAGACAGAAAGCAAAGAGTTGGAATAAACGGGACTTTTTCCGAGTGGCAGGCAGTGACTAGTGGGGTACCGCAGGGATCGGTCCTTCGATCCCAGCTATTCACAATATTTATTAACGATCTAGACGAGGGAACTAGACGTAATATCTCCAAGTTTGCAGACGACACAAAGCTGGGTGGGCGTGTGTGCTGTGAGGAGGATGTCGAGAAACTCCAGGATGATTTGGACATGTTGGGTGATTGGGCAGAAACATGGCAGATGCAATATAACGTGGATAAATGTGAGATTGTTCACTTTGGTGGCAAAAACAGGAAGGCAGATTATTATCTAAATGGCAATAGATTGGGAGAAGGGGAAGTGCAATGAGACCTGGGTGTCCTTGTGCACCAGTCGCTGAAGGTAAGCATGCAGATGCAGCAGGCGGTTAAGAAGGCAAATGGTATGTTGGCCTTCGTAGCGAGAGGGTTTGAGTACAGGAACAAGGATGTCTTGGTGCAGTTGTACAGGGCCTTGGTGAGACCACATCTTGAGTATTGTGTGCAGTTTTGGTCGCCTTATCTGAGGAAGGATGTTCTTGCCATGGAGGGAGTTCAGCGAAGATTCACCAGGCTGATACCTGGGATGGCAGGAATGACGTATGAGGCGAGATTGGGTCGATTGGGCTCTTACTCGCTGGAGTTTAGAAGAATGAGAGGTGATCTCATTGAAACTTATAAAATTATAACAGGACTGGACAGACTAGATGCAGGAAGGATGTTCCCGATGGTCGGGGAGTCCAGAACCAGAGGACACAGTCTAAGGATAAAGGGTAAGCCATTTAGGACAGAAATGAGGAGGAATTTCTTCACGCAGAGAGTGGTGGACCTGTGGAATTCTCTACCACAGAAGGCAGTAGAGACCAATTCATTAAATATATTCAAGAAGGAGTTGGATATATTTCTTAAGGCTAAAGGGATCAAGGGGTATGGGGAGAAAGCAGGGACAGGGTACTGAATTTGGATGATCAGCCATGATCGCATTGAATAGTGGAGCAGCCTCGAGTGGCTGAATGGCCTACTCCTGCTCCTATCTTCTATGTTTCCCTCAGTGATTGCAGCTCTTCACCAACACCGACTTTACAAAGAAAGCTCCGCGCGGCAGCCTGGAGCTCACGCGCCCAGCGCGCAGGCGCGGGGGAGGATGATTGACAGGGGCCCAGGGTGTGTGCTGAGCATGCGCGGTGCAGGCCGGGCACCTGTGGAGCCGGAGAGGGCGGGGCCAAGGGGCGCATGCGCAGGGTCAGCCACAACTCAGCGCGGCGGCCGGAGCGCTTTCCGGAGCGCGGGGGCTTGGGATTGCAGCCGCCATTACTGTTGATCCTTTCAACCAATCCATGCAGCAGCTGGGGCCTGAATATCAGCTTCACTGCCCCTGGGCTGAGAAAGGGGGACATGAGGCAACATTCTCCCTCTTACCACTTTCTACACTCCTTTTACACGGTTTTAGAAGTGGAGCATTTACAGACAGGAAGCACAAACCAAACATCACCTCAAGATCAGACAGAGTCACTCGATTCATCAGGACCTGAATATCATCGGACTTTGCACATGGAAGGAGAGTGCAGCGATCGCAGCGCAGACAAACCGCACATGTGTTCCGTGTGTGGACTCGCCTTCAGCCGATCGCCTGACCTGGCGAGACACGTACACCGGGGAGAAACCGGGTAAAGGTGGGGACAGCGGGAATGGATTCAGTTCCCCATCTACGTCAGAAGCTCATCGGTGCAGTCACACTGGGGACAGTCCATTCACCTGCTCCGTGTGTGGAAAGGGATTTGTTTATTCATCCCAGCTGCTGAGACACCAGCTTGTTCACACTGATGAGAGACCGTTTCAATGTTCTGACTGCGGGAAGAGCTTCAAATACTCTGGGCATCTGAAGGTACATCTGCTTGTTCACACCGATAAAAGACCGTTTACATGTTCCGACTGGGAAGAGTTTTAACAGCTATAGGGTTCTGACCAAACACCAGTGAGTTCACACTGGGGAGAGGCCATTTCCCTGCTCTGTGTGTGGGAAGCGATTTTTGATTCATCTAACTTGCTGATACACCAGCTTGTTCACACTGTTCTGTAACGCAGGGCCCTTGAGACAGCTGGGGTGACATGAACGTGGAATGGATGAATGTTTTATAAATTTTGTACTGCTGTTTAATCTTTCAATCTGTTGTGCTGATGAATCCCTTGATTTGACTGTTAATGTTATTTTTGTTTTTCTCCTTATCACAGGCAATTGCCTGTTAAAAGTCAACCATCACAACCAATAAAACCTGTAACAACCAAAAAAAGTTTAAAGGAAACTTAAATTAAATTAAAATTCTATTTTCGGTGGTGATGATGCATGCCAGTCCCTCCGGTACCCACCGGTCACAGAAGGCCTCGAGCGCGCCGGTGGATTGTTCATGTTATTACATCGAATGTACAGCACAGAAACAGGCCATTCGGCCCAACTGGTCCATGCCAGGGTTTATGCTCCACGTGAGCCTCCTCCGACATATCCTCCTATGTTTATCTGGCTTCTCCTTAAATACATCTATGCCGTTCACCTCAACTACTCCTTGTGGTAGCGAGTTCCACATTCTCACCACGCTCTTGGTAAAGAAGTTTCTCCTGAATTAACCACTGGATTTATTAGTGACTATCTTATATTGATGGCCCCATAAATATGATGAGATTCTGTTAAGCTGACAGTATGTTGTTGTACTTTGTCTTTTTCTGATGAATGAAACATTACTGAGACCCTGTACCCGTGTTATGGGATGAATTGCCAGACAAGTAAAGACACAACGTCTGGGTGTGAATCTAATAATAACCTCACGGACCGTATAGGTGTGATACCCAGCCGGGCTTGTGGTTATGGTCTGGTCACAGATGGACTAAATCCCCTTTACTCACCTCTACAACAGGTGATGGAGATTCACAATCTGCACAGGGTGGGGAAGGAACCTAGGAACAGGACGAGGCCATTCAGCCCCTCGAGCCTATTCCACCATTCAATCAGATCACGGCTAATCCGTATCTCACTCCATTTACCCGCCTTGGTTCCATAATCCTCACCACCCATCCCCAGCAAATTCTATCAATCTCCATTTTGATATTTTCAGTTGACCACCAGCCTCAACAGCTTCTTGTGGGAGTGTGATCCAGATTTCCACCACCCTGTGTGTGAAGAACTGCTTCTTGACATCACCCCTGAATGGTCGAGCTCTAATTTTAAGGTTATGCCTCCTTGTTCTAGAATCGCCCACCACCCCCACCAGAGGAAATAGTTTCTCTCTCGACCCTATCAAATCCTTTAGTCATCTTAAACACCACAATTAGAAACATAGAAGATAGGAGCAGGAGTAGGCCATTCGGCCCCTCGAGCCTGCTCCGCCATTCAATGAGATCATGGCTGAACATCCAAATTCAGTACCCGGTCCCTGCTTTCTCCCCATATCCCTTGATCCCTTTAGCCTTAAGAAATATATCTAACTCCTTCTTGAATATATTTCATGAACTGGCCTCCACTGCCTTCTGTGGTAGAGAATTCCACAGGTTCACCACTCTCTGGGTGAAGAAATTCCTCCTCATTTCTGTCCTAAATGGTTTACCCTTTATGCTTACACTGTGTCCCCTGGTTCTGGACTCCCCGACCATCGGGAACATCCTTCCTGCATCTAGTCTGTCCAGTTCTGTCAGAATTTTATAAGTTTCAATGAGATCACCTCTCATTCTTCTAAACTCCAGCGAGTAAGAGCCCAATCGACCCAATCTCTCCTCATATGTCATTCCTGCCATCCAGGTTTCAGCCTGGTGAATCTTCGCTGAACTCCCTCCATGGCAAGAACATCCTTCCTCAGATAAGGCGACCAAAACTGCACACAATACTCAAGATGTGGTCTCACCAAGGCCCTGTACAACTGCAGCAAGACACCCTTGTTCCTGTACTCAAACCCTCTCGCTACAAAGGCCAACATACCATTTGTCTTCTTAACCGCCTGCTGCACCTGCATGTTTACCTTCAGCGACTGGTGCACAAGGACACCCAGGTCTCGTTGCACTTCCCCTTCTCCCAATCTATTGCCATTTAGATAATAGTCTGCCTTCCTGTTTTTGCCGCCAAAGTGGATAACCTCACATTTATCTACATTATATTGCATCTGCCATGTTTCTGCCCAATCACCCAACATGTCCAAATCATCCTGGAGTTTCTCGACATCCTCCTCACAGCACACACGCCCACCCAGCTTTGTGTCATCTGCAAATTTGGAGATATTACATCTAGTTTCCTTGTCTAGAATAGCTGGGGTCCAAGGACCAATCCCTGCATTACCCCACTCGTCACTGCCTGCCACTCGGAAAAAGAGCCGTTTATTCCAACTCTTTGCTTCCTGTCTGCCAACCAGTTCTCTATCCAAGTCAATACCTTGCCCCCAATCCCATGTGCCTTAATTTTGCACGCTAATCTCTTATGTGGGACCTTATCGAAAGCCTTCTGAAAGTCCAAATACACCACATCCACTGGTTCTCCCTTATCTATTTTACCAGTTACATCCTCAAAAAATTCCAGTAGATTAGTCAAGCACGATATACCTTTTGTGAATCCATGTTGACTTTGTCCGATCCTGTCACTGTTTTCCAAGTGCTCTGCTATTACATCTTTTATAATGGACTCTAGCATTTTCCCCACTACCGATGTCAGGCTTACCAGTCTGTAATTCCCCATTTGCTCTCTACCACCTTTTTTGAATAGTGGGGTATCATTAGCTACCCTCCAATCCATGGGTACTGTTCCAGATTCCATCGAATGTTGGAAGATGATCAGCAATGCATCTACTATTTCTAGGGCCACTTCCTTAAGCACCCTAGGATGTAGATTATCAGGCCCCTTAATTAGATCACCCCTTAATCTCCTATACTCGAGGGAATACCAGCCCAGTCTGTGCAACCTGTCCTCATAACTTAACCCTTTCAGCTCCAGTATCATTCTGGTGAATCTGTGCTGCGACCCTCCAAGGCCAGTATATCCTTCCTGAGGGGCGGTACCCAGAATGGAACAGGAGTGCAGACTGACTGCGGCCTGCTCGACTGCTCAAGGTCAAAGCTTACGCGACCTGGTGACAGTTGGAAAAGGTGAGACGTAAAAAAGGAAGAGATAAGGCGGCTGTTGAACTATTGGAAAAACAAGGCTACATATTGATTGGACAAATCAAATTGGCCATGGTAGCCTGGAGGAGGAGTTCATAGAGTGCAGCCGGGATGCTTTCCTAGAACAATATGTAATGGAACCAACCACGGAGCAGGCTATCTTGGATCTGGTACTGTTTAATGAGACAGAATTAATAAATGATCTCATTGTAAAGGATCCTCTAGGAAAGAGTGATCATAGCATGGTTGAATTTCACATTCAGTTGGAGGGTGAGGAAGTTGTATCCCAAACCAGTGTCCTGATCTTAAACAAAGGCAATTATAATGGCATGAGGGCAGAACTGGCTAAAGTGGGCTGGAAAAACAAATTAAAGGGTAAGAAAGTTGGAATGCAGTGGTGGACATTTAAGGAGATATTTCATAACTCTCAACAAAAATATATCCCAGTGAGAAAGAGAGATTTTAAGAGAAGGGAGCACCATCCGTGGCTAACTAAGGAAGTAAAGGTTGGTATCAAATTGAAAACGAAAGCATACAATGTTGCCAAGATTGTTGGGAGACCAGAGGATTGGGAAATTTTTAAAAACCAGCAAAGGATGACTAAAAATATAATACAGAGAGAGAAGCTGAATTATGAGAGTAAGCTGGCAAGAAACATTAAAACAGAAAGTAAGAGCTTCTACAGGTATATAAAAAGGAAGAGGGTAGCTAAAGTAAATGTTGGTCCCTTAGAGGATGAGACTGGGGAATTAATAATGGGAAACAGGGAAATGGCAGAGACTCTGAACAAATATTTTGCATCTGTCTTCATGGTAGAAGACACTAACAACATCCCAATAATGGATAATCAAGGGGCCACAGGGAGTGGGGAACTAAACACAATCACTATCACTAAGGAAATAGTACTCAGTAAAATAATGGGACTAAAAGATGACAAGTCCCCTGGACCAGATGGCCTGCATCCCATCTTAAAAGAAGTGGCTGCAGAGATAGTGAATGCATTGGTTGCAATATACCAAAATTCCCTGGACTCTGGAGAGGTCCCAGCGGATTGGAAAACCACTAATGTAACACCCCTATTTAAGAAAGGAGGGAGACAGAAAGCAGGAAACTACAGACCAGTTAGCCTAACATCTGTCGTTGGGAAAATGCTGGAGTCCATTAAGGAAGCAGTAGCAGGGCATTTAGAAAAACATACTGCAGTCAAACAGAGTCAGCATGGTTTTAGGAAAGGGAAATCATGTTTAACAAATTTGCTGGAGTTCTTTGAGGAGGTAACAAGCAGGGTGGACAAGGGTGAGCCAGTGGATGTGGTGTATTTGGATTTCCAGAAGGCATTCGATAAGGTGCCACATAAAAGGTTACTGCATAAGATAAGAGCTCACGGAGTTGGGGGTAATATAGTAGCACGGATAGAGAATAGGCTAACTAACAGAAAGCAGAGAGTTGGGATAAATGGGTCATTTTCTGGTTGGCAAGCAGCAACTAGTGGGATGTCACAAGGATCAGTGCTGGGGCCTCAACTATTTACAATCTACATTAATGACTTGGATGAAGGGATCGAGTGCAATGTAGCCAAGTTTGCAGATGATACAAAGATGGGTGGGAAAGCAAGCTGTGCAGAGGACTCAAAGAATCTGCAAAGGGATATAGACAGGCTAGGTGAGTGGGCAAACATTTGGCAGATGGAGTATAATGTGGGAAAGTGCGACGTTATCCACTTTGGCAGGAAAAATAAAAAAGCAAACTATTATTTAAATGGAGAGAGATTACAAAATGCTACAGTTCAGAGGGACCTGGGGGTCCTTGTGCATGAAACACAAAAAGTTAGCATGCAGGTACAGCAAGTAATCAAAAAGGCAAATGGAATGTTGGCCTTTATTTTGAGGGAGTTGGAGTATAAAAGTAGGGAAGTCCTGCTACAACTGTACAGGGTATTGGTGAGACCACACCTTGAGTACTGCGTACAGTTTTGGTCTCCTTATTTAAGGAAGGATATACTTGCATTGGAGGCAGTTCAGAGACGATTCACTCGGTTAATTCCAGAGATGAGGGGTTTGACTTATGAAGAAAGGTTGAGCAGGCTGGGCCTATACTCATTGGAATTTAGAAGAAGGAGAGGTGATCTTATTGAAACATATAAGATACTGAGGGGGCTCGATAAGGTAGATGCAGAGAGGATGTTTCCCCTCGTGGGGGAATCTAGAACTCGGGGGCACAGTTTCAGAATAAAGGGTCGCCCTTTTAGAACTGAGATGAGGAGGAATTTTTTCTCAGAGGGTCGTAAATCTGTGGAATTCTCTGCCCCAGAGAGCTGTGGAGGCTGGGTCATTAAATACATTTAAGGTGGAGATAGACAGATTTTTGCAAGATAAGGGAGTGAAGGGTTATGGGGAGCGGGCGGGGAAGTGGCTTTGAGCCCAAGATCAGCCATGATTTTATTGAATGGCGGAGCAGGCTCGAGGGGCCAAGTGGCCTATTCCTGCTTCTATTTCTTATGATGTTATGAGTAAGTGCTGCTTGATAGCACTGTTGATGACACCTTCCATCACTTTGCTGATAATTGAGAGTAGACTGATGGGGCAGCAATTGGCCGGATTGGATTTGTCCTGCTTTTTGTGGACAGGACACACCTGGGCAGTTTTCCACATTGTCGGATAGATGCCAGTGTTGTAGCTATACAGGAACAGCTTGGCTAGAGGTGCGGCTAGTTCTGGAGCACAAGGCTTCAGCACGATAGCTGGGATGCTGTCAAGGCCCATAGCCTTTGCTGTATCCAGTGTGCTCAGCCGTATCTTGATATCACGTGGAGTGAATCAAATTGGCTGAAGACTGGCTTCTGTGATGGTGGGGACTGCAGGAGGAAGCTGATATGGACCATCCTTCTGGCTGAAGATGGTTGCAAATGCTTCAGCCTTGTCTTTTGCACTCACGTGCTGGGCTCTCAGCAGACACCCTGTTAAGCCCCCTCAGAATCTTACATGTTTCAATAAGATCACCTTTCATTCTTCTAAACTCCAATGAGTATAGGCCCAACCTGCTCAACCGTTCCTCCTAAGACAACCCCTTAATCCCAGGATGTGGCCATCAGGTCCAGGTGACTTGTCAGCCTTTAGTCCCATTAGTTTGCCTAGTACTTTTTCTCTAGTGATAGTGAATGTTTTAAGTTCCTCCCTCCCTTTTGCCCCTTGATTTTCCACTATTATTGGGATGCTTTTAGTGTCTTCTCCCATGAAGTCAGATACAAAATATTTGTTCAAAGTCTCTTCCATTTCCTTGTTTCCCATTATTAATTCCCCAGTCTCATCCTCTAAGGGACCAACGTTTACTTTAGCTACTCTCTTCCTTTTTATATACTTGTAGAAGCTCTTACTGTCTGTTTTTATATTTCTTGCCAGTTTACTCTCATAATTCATCTCTTTTTTTTTAGTCATCCTTTCCAAGTTTTTAAAAATCTCCCAATCTTCTGGCCTACCACTAATCTTCACAACATTGTATGCCTTTTCTTTCAATTTGATACCCTCCTTAACTTCCTTAGTTCATCCTCAGAGTCTTTCTCACTGGAATATATCTTTTCTGAGAGTTATGAAATATCTCCTTAAAAGTCTGCCACTGCTTATCCACCGTCTTACCTTTTAATCTATTTTCCCAGTCCACTTTAGCCAACTCTGTCATCAAACCCTTGTAATTGCCTTTATTTAAGTTTAAGACACTAGTTTCAGACCCAAGTTTCTCACCCTCAAACTGAATGTGAAATTCTATCATGTTATGAGCAGTTTCCCTAGAGGATCCTTTACTATGAGATCATTAATTAATCTTCTCTCATTACACATTACCAGATCTAAAATAGCCTGTTCCCTGGTGGGTTCCACAACATATTGTTCCAAGAACCTGTCCTGAATACACTCTATGAACTCGTCCTCAAGGCTACCTTTGACAATTTGATTTGAAGATTAAAATCACCCACGATTATTGCAGTACCTTTCTTACAAGCCCCCACTATTTCTTGATTTATACTCTGTCCTACAGTGTAGCTACTGTTAGGGGGCCTATAGACCACTCCCACCAGTGACTTCTTTCCCTTATTATTTCTTATCTCCACCCAAACTGATTCTACATCTTGATCTTCCGAGCCAAGATCATTTCTCACTACTGTACTGATCTCATCCTTTATTAACAGAGCTACCCCACCTCCTTTTCCTTTCTGCCTATCCTTCTGAAATGTCAAATACTCCTGAATATTCAGTTCCCAGCCTTGGTCACCTTGTAACCACGTCTTTGTAATGGCGATCAGATTATAACCATTTATTTCTATTTGTGCCGTCAACTCATCTATCTTGTTACGAATGCTGCGTGCATTCAGATAAAGAGCCTTTCATTTTACCTTTTTACCATTTTTCCCTATTCTGACCTTTTTGCTGGTACACTCTTATGCTTGTACGCTCTGTCCCTTCCTGTCATACTCTGGTTATCATTACCCCTATCGCTACCCTGCACTATTGCCTTGTCCTTTCTCTTAAACTTTCTAGGTTTCCCCTCACCTGAACCCTCCCCCCCACTATTTAGTTTGAAGCCCTATCTACAGCCCTAGTTATTCAATTCGCCAGGGCACTGGCCCCCGCACGCTTCAAGTGAAGCCCGTCCCAACGGAACTGCTCCCTCTTTCCCCAGTACTGGTGCCAGTGCCCCATGAATTGAAACCCATTTCTCCCACACCAATCCTTGAGCCATGCATTCAACTCTCTGATCTTATTGACCCTATGCCAATTTGCTCGTGGCTCACGTAGTAATCCAGAGATTACTTTGTGTTTCTGCTTTTAAATTTAGCCCCTAGCTGCTTGTACTCCCTCAGTTGAACCGCTTTCTTAGTCCTACCTATGTCCTTGGTACCTGTGTGGACCATGACAACTGGATCCTTCCCCTCCCACTCCAAGATCCTCTCCAGCCCAGGGGAGATATCCTTAACCCTGGCACCGGGCAAGCAACATAGCCTTCGGGACTCACGCTCTCGGCTACAGAGAACAGTATCTATCCCCTTAACTATACTGTCCCCTACCACTACTACATTCCTTTTTACTCCCCCCAACTTGAATGGCCCCCTGTACCACGGTGCTGTGGTCAGATTGCTCCACCTCCCTGCAGTCCCTGCTCTCGCCCACACAGGCTGCAAGAACCTCGTACCTGTTGGACAAGTGCAAGGGCTGAGGCTCCTCCAATGCTACCTTCTGGATCTCCATACCTGCCTCACTCGTAGTCACACCCTCCTGTCCCTGGCCACGGACCAAATCTGTGGTATTTAACCTGAGGGGTGTGACTGCCTCCTGGAACAAAGAGTCCAGGTAACTTTCTCCCTCCCTGAAGTATCGCAGTGTCCGAAGCTCGGACTCCAGCTCATCAACTCTGAGCCGAAGTTCCTCCAGCTGCAGACACTTCTGGTCGCCACACTTTAGGAAGGATGTGAAGGCCCTTGAGAGGGTGCAGAGGAGATTTACCAGAATGGTTCCGGGGATGGGGGATCTTAGCTATAAGGACAGGTTGGAGAAGCTGGATTTGTTTTTGTTCGGGCAAAGAGGTTGAGTGGTGATTTGATAGAGGTGTACAAGATTATGACGGGTTTGGATAGGCTAGACGAGGAAAGGCTGTTCCCACTAGTTGATGGTACAAGGACTAGAGGACAAAGATTTAAGGTTTTGGGCAAGAGATACAGGGGGGATGTGAGAAAAACTTTTTTACGCAGCGAGTGGTGATGACCTGGAACTCGCTGCCGACAGAAGTGATGGAAGCGGAGACACTCAATGTTTTCAAGGGGAGACTGGATAGGCACTTGAGGGAAATAAACTTGCACGGCTACAGGGATAGAGCGGGGGAATGGGACTGCTCCACAGAGGGCTGGCATGGACTCGATGGGCTGAATGGCCTCCTTCTGTGCCTCTATGACTCTATGTGGTTGCTGTGGATCACACTGGAGTCCACCAGCTCCCACATGTTACAGCTGCAACACATCACCTGTTCTGCCATCTCCATTGTATTTTATTTAACTAATTAGGTTTTCAAGTTTTGAAATATCCAATTGTCTATTAATAGTTTTTTAATCTAGTGACTAACCCTGTTTAATGTATTACATTTAGTTATATGCTTTAGGTCTTTACTGTAACTTAGCCCACAGTCCTAATTAAACCCTAGTTGTTTCTATATTTTTAATGTATCAAGCAGTATCTCTTACCCCCACCTCATCGAATTCGCTCACTCACCCAATTCCCGAGTTAAGTACTCTGTAGAAGCAGTACTCCGTGGAACTGGACTCTGTGCTACTTACCTCCCAAACATTTCTCCTTCCACACTCAAAAGGCCGATGAATTTCAGGTCCTGATGAATGGAGTGACTCTCTGAGATCTTGATGTGAAGTTTGGTTTGAGTTTCCCCGTCTGTCAATCCTGCCCTTCTCACAGCCTGTGAAAGGAGTTTACAAAAGCCATCACTGAGAGTCTAGGACAGAAATTGACAACATTCTCTCCTCCTGCTCCCTGGCCCAAGGGGTCCGCGCATGCGCCCTGCTGCACACGCGGCCTCTCAAGATGGCAGCTGTTGAGCCGGGCCTGTCACCGGGAGAAAGCTCGGGGCAAACACGGGACCCGTAGGTTCTTATTCGGGGGCTTGAGGCCTACACCGGCTGTTTATAAAGCCTCCCCGCCGGTTCCATTGCTCCCCTGCGCCCCTCCGCCTCCCCGCTCCGGAATCTTCTCTCCGCCTTCCGCCGCCATCATCCGACTGGTGGCACTGACAGCGCACGCGCGGGATCCGCCCTGCTCCACCATGCCGCGCCTGCGCACCAGGCCCCTGCAGCATTGGTAGGGCCTATTCTACCTCGCGGAGCGTTCTGGGTAACAACCACCGCCATTGTCTCGGCTGGCTGAAGAGCTCAGAGATACATTTAGCACAAGCAATAGGAGGAGGATGAGAAAATCAATGAAAGTTGATTCCTGTGATTTCAGACACTGGGACGAGCCGCGCGGCGTCCATTGGAGCAATGCTCAGATACACTCAGCGCATGGGCAACTAGCACAATTTTAGAAATGTTTAGAAGATGAGATTAAATTGTTATAGTTTATTATTCTATTTAAATTATTAAGTGAATGATTAGCTTGGGTTAGATACAGATTAAGACTCCCTCCACACTGTCCCATTAAACACTCCCAGGACAGGTACAGCAGGGATGAGATACAGAATACAGATACAGAATACAGCTCCCTCTACATTCATGGGATGTGGGCGTCGCTGGCATGGCAAGCATTTATTGCCCATCCCTAATTGCCCTTGAGCAGGTGGTGCTGAGCCGCATTCTTGAACTGATGCAGTCCTTGTGGTGCAGGTACTCCCACAGTGCTGTTAGGCAGGAAGTTCCAGGATTTTGACCCAGTGACAATGAAGGATCGGTGATATATTTCCAAGTGTAATATCTCCAAGTTTGCAGATGACACAAAGCTGGGTGGGTGTGTGTGCTGTGAGGAGGATGCCGAGAAACTCCAGTATGATTTGGACAGGTTGGGTGACTGGGCAGAAGCATGGCAGATGCAATATAACATGGATAAATGCGAGGTTATCCACTTTGGTGTCAAAAACAAGAAGGCAGATTATTATCTGAATGGCAATCGATTGGGAAAAGGGGAAGTGCAGCAAGACCTGGACGTCCTTGTGCACCAGTCGCTGAAGGTAAGCATGCAGGTGCAGCAGGCGGTTACGAAGGCAAATGGTATGTTGGCCTTTGTAGCGAGAGGGTTTGAGTACAGGAACAAGGATGTCTTGCTGCAGTTGTACAGGGCCTTGGTGGGACCATATCTTGAGTATTGTGTACAGTTTTGGTAGCCTTATCTGAGGAAGGATGTTCTTGCCATGGAGGGAGTGCAGCGAAGATTCACCAGGCTGATACCTGGGATGGCAGGAATGACGTATGAGGAGAGATTGGGTCGATTGGGCTTATACTCGCTGGAGTTTAGAGGAATGAGAGGGGATCTCATTGAAACATATAAAATTCTAACAGGCCTGGACAGACTAGATGCAGGAAGGAAGTTCCCGATGGTCGGGGAGTCCAGAACCAGGGGTCACAGTCTAAGGATAAGGGGTAAGCCATTTAGGACAGAGATGAGGAGGAATTTCTTTACCCAGAGAGTGGTGAACCTGTGGAATTCTCTACCACAGAAGGCAGTAGAGGCCAATTCATTAAATATATTCAAGAAGGAGTTGGATATATTTCTTAAGGCTAAAGGGATCAAGGGATATGGGGAGAAAGCAGGGACAGGGTACTGAATTTGGATGATCAGCCATGATTGCATTGAATGGTGGAGCAGGCTCGAGGGGCCAAATGTCCTGCTCCTGCTCCTATCTTCTATGTTTCTATGTAAGTCAGGATGGTGTGTAACTTGGAGGGGAACTCACTGGTGGCGGTGATGTTCCCATGCGTCTGCTGCCCTTGTGCTTCTAAGTGGTATAGGTCACGGATTTCGGAGGTGCTGCCGAAGAAGTATTGGCATCTTGTAGATGGAGTACACTGCAGCCACAGTGCGCTGATGGTGGAGGGAGTGAATAGTTAAGGTGGTGGATGGGGTGCCAATCAAGCGGGCTCCTTTGTCCTGGATGGTGTCGAGCTTCTTGAGTGTTGTTGGAGCTGCACTCATCCAGGCAAGTGGAGAGTATTCCATCACACTCCTGACTTGTGCCTTGTAAACGGTGGAAAGGCTTTGGGGAGTCAGGAGGTGAGACACTTGCCACAGAATACCCAGCCTCTGACCTTTGGAATTCTCTTCCCCAGAGAGCTGTGGAGGCTGGGTCATTGAGTGTGTTTAAGGTGGAGATAGACAGATTTTTGAACGATAAGGAAGTCAAGGGTTATGGGGAGCGGGCAGGGAAGTGGAGCTGAGGCTAAGATCAGATCAGCCATGATCTTATTGAATGGCGGAGCAGGCGCGAGGGGTGAAATTACCTACTCCTGCTCCTACGTCTTATGTTCTTGTGTCTCTCATCAGCTCCGGCCGCCGCGCTGAGTTGTGGCTGACACCGCGCATGCGCCCCATGGTCCCGCCCTCTCCTGCTCCACAAGCGCCCGGCCCGCACCGCGCATGCTCAGCCCACACCCTGGGCCCCTGTCAATCATCCTCCCCTGCGCCTGCGCACTGGGCCCCTGAGCTCCAGGCTGCCGCGCGGGGCTTCCTTTGTAAAGTCGGTGTTGGTGAAGAGCCGCAATCAGTGAGGGAAAGTGAGTTTTGCAAGGGGGGCGGAGTGAACTGCAGCCCGTGATCACGGGGCCTGTGACTGACGGGACCTCTGACCAATAGGAAGAGCGTGGGCGGAGCCGACTGGCGGCGGGTCCTCCAACCAATGGCGGCACGGCAAGGGGGCGGGGCCTTCTCTCCAGCTCAGGTGCGCTGGGGCTGATTGTGACACGCTGTCCCCAGATGAGAACAGCTCAGTCAGCACAGAGCTGGGGCTGGAATCTGGGAGAGGGGCCGCAGGCAGCGGGCCTGGCAAAGGGATAATCACTGATTGTATAATGAACTGGGGTAAGGGCACTCTAACCTAACATCATATATATATTAATGAATACTTTACATCTGTTTTCACAAAAGTGAGGGACAATGTAGACATCGCAATCAGGGAGGAGGAGTGTGAAATAGTAGATGAAATAAACATAGTGAAAGAGGAAGTATTAAGGGGTTTAGCATCTTTGAAAGTGGATAAATCCCCAAGCCCAGATGAAATGTATCCCAGACTGTTAAGAGAAGTAAGAGAGGAAATAGCAGAGACTCTGACCATCATTTTCCAAATTCTCTGGCTCCAGGTGTGGTGCTGGAGGACTGGAGGACTGCTGACGTGGAACCGTTAATTAAAAAGGGAGAAAGGGATAGACCGTGTAATTACAGGCCAGTCAGCCTAATATTGGTGGTGGGAAAATTATTGGAAAAAATTCTGAGGGACAGGATAAATCTTCATTTAGAAAGACACGGATTAATCAGGGACAGTCAGCATAGATTTGTTGAGGGAAGGTCATCTCTGACTAACTGGATTGAATTTTTTGAGGAGGTAAGAAGGAGGGTCAATGAAGGTAGTGTGTTTGATGTAGTCTATATGGATTTTAGCAAGGCTTTTGATAAGCTCCCGCATGGCAGGTTGGTCACAAAAGTAAAAGCCCATGGGATACAAGGCGAAGTGGCAAGTTGGATGCAAGATTGGCTCAGAGGCAGGAAACAAAGTGCAATGGTCGAAGGTTGTTTTTGTGACTGGAAGGCTGTTTCCAGTGGGGTTCCGCAGGGACCAATACTAGGTCCTTTGCTTTTTGTGGTATAAATCAATGATTTGGACTTGAATGTAGGAAGTAAGATTAAGAAGTTTGCAGATGATGCAAAAGTTGTCCATGTGATTGATAATGAAGAAGAAAGCTGCAGACTGCAGGAAGATATTGATATACCTATCAATTCATCCAATGAAAAGCGACTTAAGGTCGATGGTAGAGAATACTCGGTATTGTGCGATCTGATTGACCATATCAGATATGCGGGGAAGGGGGTATGCGTCCAGCTGGGTGTACCTGTTTATGGTCTGGCTGTAGTCGATGACCAGGCAGTTTTTATTGCTGGTCTTAACGACCGCGACCTGGGCACGCCAGGGGCTGGTGCTCCCTTCGATGATGCCCTCCTTCAGGAGACGCTGCACCTCAGAGCTAATGAAAGCTCTGTCCCCGGTGCTGTACCGCCTGCTATTGGTAGCGACGGGTTTGCAGTCAGGGGTGAGGTTAGCGAACAGGGAAGGTGGCGGGACCTTGAGGGTGGATAGGCCACAGGTGTTACGTGGTGGGCAGTTTAAAATCTGCTGGTTGTCGACTGTGAGTGGGGGGAGGGGTCCGCTGTATGCTAGCGTGACGCTTTGGAGGTGGGATTGGAAGTCTAGCCCTAGTAGGACGGCAGCGCATAGCTGGGGCAGGACGAGGAGTTTAAAATGTTTATACTCCGTACCCTTAACCGACAGGGTCACAACACAGTAGCCGCTGATGTCTGTGGTGTGGGACCTCGATGCCATCGAGATCCGGTTGCGCATTGGCTGGACAGGGAGGGAGTAGTGGCTTACTGTGTCTGGGTGGATGAAACTCTCCGTGCTTCCGCTGTCGAACAGGCAGGTCGTGGCGTGGCCGCTTACTTTGATGTCCATCATGGACTTGGACAGGTGATGCGGGTGGGCTTTGTCCAGTGTGACGGAGGCTAGTGTATAGCTGAGCGAGTTGCTGTAGTCTGCGGGTGAGGCGGTAGTCGGGTCTAGAGGCACGGTGGCGGTCGAGTGTGGTGGGTAAAATGGCGTCTCCCATGAGGTTGGACAAAATGGCAGAGAAGATGGCTGCCCCCGTAACTCACATGAGGCACTGCTGGTGTATAAAGGTGGACGACTGGCTGGTATTCCTCCTTGTTGGATCCGATCACCCACGAGGGTGGGCTCTGTTATTTAGCCAATAAAATTGATATACCTATCAATTCATCCAATGAAAAGTGACGAGTTAAGAAAGTAACTATAGGTTTTTATTGGCTAAATAACAGAGCCCACCCTCGTGGGTGATCGGATCCAACAAGGAGGAATACCAGCCAGTCGACCACCTTTATACCTGGGCAGGTAGGTGGAGCCATGGGCGGAGTCAGCAGTGGTCAGCCCAGGTATAACAGTGTGACAAGAGGCGACCTCATATAGTGATACAACAGTGTGAACAGTGATAACCATAGAGTAATGATATAACAGTGATAACTATAGTGTAACGATAGTGAACGATAAAAGTGGTTTGATATACCTATCAGTTCATCCAATGAAAAGCGACGAGTTAAGAAAGTAACTATAGGTTTTTATTGGCTAAGTAACAGAGCCCACCCTCGTGGGTGATCGGATACAACAAGGAGGAATGCCAGCCAGTCGACTACCTTTATACCTGGGCAGGTAGGTGGAGTCATGGGCGGAGTCAGCAGTGGTCAGCCCAGGTATAGCAGCGTGACAAGAGGCGACCTCGTATAGTGATACAACAGTGTGAACAGTGATAACCATAGAGTAACGATATAACAGTGAT
Source organism: Somniosus microcephalus (assembly GCF_052327205.1). Taxonomy (NCBI): domain Eukaryota; kingdom Metazoa; phylum Chordata; class Chondrichthyes; order Squaliformes; family Somniosidae; genus Somniosus; species Somniosus microcephalus. The sequence continues at coordinate 2,299,608 of NC_140993.1, forward strand.
AACTATAGTGTAACGATAGTGAACGATAAAAGTGGTTTACCACATTCACCCGTTGTTTAGATTTGAGTCCGGCGGGGTGAAGTGTACTACCAGTTCTGGTATGTCAGTCTGTCCGGAGGCCTCATAAGCCTTTCTGATCGTCGCAGCGGCGGTGTTGCATTATCCGGTGTTAATGCTGGTGTCTGCGTGGTCGGCGAAGGCTCGTGGGGTTCCGGCATGCCGTCTACCTGGGCTGGAATTGGGGGGGTGGTGGGGTGGGGGTGAAGGTGGTGTCTCCGGAATGCCCGAGGGTGCGAGGTCTCGTAAGGAGACTGTGACCTCCCGCCCGTCTGGGTATGCCACATAGGCGTACTGGGGGTTGGCGTGCAGGAGGTCCACCCTCTCGACCAGGGGGTCCGTTTTATGGGCCCTCACGTGCTTTTGCAGCAAGATGGGCCCTGGAGAGGTCAGCCAGGTTGGTAGCGTGGTTCCCGTAGTCGACTTCCTGGGGAAAGCAAACATTCGTTCATGGGGGGTGGTGTTGATGGCAGTGCAAAGTAGTGACCGGGTGGAATGCAGCACTGCCGGGAGGACTTCCTGCCAGCGGGAGGTTGGGAGGCCCTTAAACTTTAAGGCTAAGAGGACGGCCTTCCATACCGTCGCGTTCTCTCTTTCCACCTGGCCGTTCCCTCGGGGGTTGTAGCTGGTGGTCCTGCTTGCAGCAATACCTCTCGCTAGCAGGAACTGACGGAGTTCCTCGCTCATGAAGGAGGAGCCCCGGTCACTATGTATATAGTTTGGGAACCCGAACAAGGCGAAGAGGTCGTTCAGGCATTTAATGACCATGGTACTGGTCATGTCTGGGCAGGGGAAGGCAAAGGGGAAACGGGAGTACTCATCAACAATGTTGAGGAAGTACACATTACGGTTAGAGGACGGGAGGGGCCCCTTAAAGTTGATGCTCAGGCGCTCGAAGGGGCGGGTGGCCTTGATCAGGCTTGCTCTGTCCGGCCTAAAGAAGTGCGGTTTGCACTCGGCACAGGTCTGGCTGTTCCTGGTCATGGTCCTGACCTCCTCGATGGAGTAGGGCAGGTTGCGGGCCTTAATGAAGTGGTAAAGTCTGGTGACCCCGGGGTGGCAGAGGTCGTTGTGGAGGGTCTGAAGTCTATCACTTTGCGCGCTGGCACATGTAATTCGTGACAGAGCATCGGGGGGTTCGTTCAGCTTACCTGGCCGGTACAAGATATCATAATCATAGGTGGAGAGCTCGATTCTCCACCTCAAGATCTTGTCATTCTTGATTTTGCCCCTCAGCTTGTTATTAAACATAAAAGCGACCGAACGTTGGTCGGTAAGGAGGGTAAATCGTTTGCCTGCCAGGTAGTGCCTCCAGCATCGTACCGCCTCCACAATCGCCTGGGCCTCCTTCTCGACCGACGAGTGTCGGATCTCAGGGCCCTGTAGGGTCCTTGAGAAGAAGGCCACCGGTCTCCCCTGCTGGTTAAGGGTGGCGGCTAGGGCGAAGTCGGATGCATCGCTCTCGACTTGGAAGGGGATGGACTCATCCACTGCGTGCATTGTGGCCTTGGCAATGTCTCCCTTAATGAGGGAGAAGCCTGCGCACGCTTCCTCCGTAAGGGGGAAGGATGTGGACTTCATGAGGGGTCTGGCTTTGTCCGCATAATTGGGCACCCATTGGGCATAGTAGGCGAAGAGCCCCAGGGTTCTCTTCAGTGCCTTTGGACAGTGGGGGAGGGGTAGCTCCATGAGGGGGCGCATTCTTTCGGGGTCGGGGCCGATGACTCCGTTCTCTACTACACAGCCGAGGATGGCAAGGCGCGAGGTGTTAAACACACATTTATCCTTATTGTAGGTGAGGTTCAGCCATTGGGCCGTACGGAGGAATCTCTCCAGATTAACATCGTGGTCCTGCCGGTCGCGGCCGCAGATGGTGACGTTATCTAGATAGGGGAACGTGGCGTGCAGCCCGTTCTGGTCAACCATCCGGTCCATCTCCCTTTGGAAGACCGAAACCCCATTGGTGACGCCGAAGGGAACCCTAAGGAAGTGGTAGAGGCGGCCGTTCACCTCGAAGGCTGTATACTGGCGGTCCTCAGGGCGGATAGGGAGTTGGTGATAGGCCGACTTAAGGTCGATGGTGGAGAATACCCGGTACTGCGCAATCTGATTGACCATATCAGATATGCGGGGAAGGGGGTATGCGTCCAGCTGGGTGTACCTGTTTATGGTCTGGCTGTAGTCGATGACCAGGCGGTTTTTATTGCTGGTCTTAACGACCACGACCTGGGCACGCCAGGGGCTGGTGCTCCCCTCGATGATGCCCTCCTTCAGGAGACGCTGCACCTCAGAGCTAATGAAAGCTCTGTCCCCGGCGCTGTACCGCCTGCTCTTGGTAGCGACGGGTTTGCAGTCGGGGGTGAGGTTAGCGAACAGGGAAGGTGGCGGGACCTTGAGGGTGGATAGGCCGCAGGTGTTACGCGGTGGGCGGTTTAAAATCTGCTGGTTGTCGACTGTGAGTGGGGGGAGGGGTCCGCCGTATGCTAGCGTGATGCTTTGGAGGTGGGATTGGAAGTCTAGGCCTAGTAGGACAGCAGCGCATAGCTGGGGCAGGACGAGGAGTTTAAATTTTTTATACTCCGTACCCTTAACCGACAGGGTCACAACACAGTAGCCGCTGATGTCTGTGGCGTGTGACCTCGATGCCATCGAGATCCGGTTGCGCGTTGGCAGGACAGGGAGGGAGTAGTGGCTCACCGTGTCTGGGTGGATGAAGCTCTCCGTGCTTCCGCTGTCGAACAGGCAGGTCGTGGCGTGGCCGTTTACTTTGATGTCCATCATCGACTTGGACAGGTGATGCGGGTGGGCCTGGCCCAGTGGGACGGAGGCTAGTGTATAGCTGAGCGAGTTGTTGTAGTCTGCGGTTGAGGCGGTAGTCGGGTCTAGAGGCACGGTGGCGGTCGGGCATGGTGGGTAAAATGGCGTCTCCCACGAGGTTGGACAAAATGGCGGAGAAGATGGCTGCCCCCATAACTCACATGAGGCACTGCTGGTGTCGGTTGCCTGTATCAAAGATGGCCGCCCCCATGACTCACATGTGGGGATGCTGGCCTCTGTTGCCTTGAAGGAAGATGGCCACCCCCACAACTCGCATGAGGCACTGCTGGCCTCTGATGATCCACCTCTGCAGGCCTTAGCGAAGTGGCCTTTCTTCATGCAGTTTTAGCAGGTAGAGTTCCTGGCTGGGCAGCGCGACCTCGGGTGTTTCGCCTGGCCGCAGAAGAAGCAGCCGGCGGCCCGATCGCGGGGGTCCGATGTCGGAGCCGGTACCGGGCGTGGCGGTCTCGATCGGGTCCGGGACGCCGACGCTGAGGTAGGTCCCAGGGGGGTTGCTGCGGGGGGTATCGCGGTCGGGGTCCGTCCCAAGTCCCAGGGTCGCGAGTTACAGCACCTTGAGTATGCCTCGAGGTCCCGATGGGCCACCTCTAGAGAGAGAGCGAGGACTGCAGCTTTGTCCAGGTCGAGGTCCCTTGCTTCCAGTAGTCTTTGCCGTGAGTAGTCAGACCGCAGGCCTTTCACGAAGGCATCGCGGATATTGTCTTCAGTATTTTCTGCCGCCGTTACCGCTTTAAAGTTACAGGCCTAGAAATTCACTAGCCTTAGCGCCGCTTTTGAGGCGCTAGAGGGACTAGCGCCAGAGTTATGGCCATTTGAAAAATTGAGTGGGGCCCTAAAGTGGCGTTGCACCGGTAGCGCTGCGCCGGCACCGATGATGTCATCGGTGTGCGCAGCGTCCCGGTTGCCGTGGTAACCCGCCCGAACTCCGAAATTGAGTTGCGGCCGCCTCGCCCGTGGCAGCCGCAAGCAACGTTCTGTAAAAGGTGCCTTGCTGAAGTTAGCGCCGGCGCATTAAGGTCGCGCGGCGGCCGGCCGCTTCCCCGGCGGCCGCCTGCCCGCACCTCCCTCCCCGGACTCCTCCAAGACCCCCCCGCGGCACAGATGCATGTGGGCCGCGAGCCCGGCACTTCTCCGAGGTGCCGGGCTCATTTTTATTCAGCCGTCAACGGCCAGCGGTTGGGTGCAGGCAGCTCCTCCTTAACGGAAGGAGGAGGCCTGCACTTCCCCAGCCTGCCGCACCGCATCGGGCGCTGCAGCGCCGGAACAGCACCGCAATGGGGCAGGTAGCGCCCATTGGGAGGCGCTGAAACCCTCCAGTAGCGCCGGCAGCCGTTTGGGCGCGGCGCTACTGAATTTTTGGCGCACGCAGGGGGACTTAGCGCCGGCACTAACTTCCGGCGCTAAAGCCCTGGCTGCACCAAAACCCAATTTCTAGGCCACAGTCTCTGCCGAGTGCTTGTAGCACCCGTAAAAATTCCTCCACGGGCTCTCCTGGCTGTTGCGGGCGGGATCTTAGGAGGTGTCTGGCATACATGGAATTTACCGGGGTTTGGTACTGTCTTTTCAGCCGGTTGATGGCGTCCTCGTATGTTTTAAGGTCCCAGATGAGTGCGAATACTTTAGGGCTCACTTGGGAGTTCAGAACTCTTAGCATGGATTTCTGAGGCACGCCGGATTCTCCCAGGTAGGCTTTGAAGCAGCTCAGCCAGTGTTCGAAGTCGAGGGCTGAGTTTGCTGCCTGTGGGTTTAGGTCCAGGTACGGTGGTCTGAGGGCTCGCAGCCAGGCCGGCTGCTGTGGCTGTTGTAGCTGGGCATCTGGCTGGTCGCTTGGCTGGTCGTTTGACTGCTCAAGTGTCGACATTTTAAAATTTAGCCAATAAAATTGATATACCTATCAATTCATCCAATGAAAAGCGACGAGTTAAGAAAGTAACTATAGGTTTTTATTGGCTAAATAACAGAGCCCACCCTCGTGGGCGATCGGATACAACAAGGAGGAATGCCAGCCAGTCGACTACCTTTATACCTGGGCAGGTAGGTGGAGTCATGGGCGGAGTCAGCAGTGGTCAGCCCAGGTATAGCAGCGTGACAAGAGGCGACCTCGTATAGTGATACAACAGTGTGAACAGTGATAACCATAGAGTAACGATATAACAGTGATAACTATAGTGTAACGATAGTGAACGATAAAAGTGGTTTACCACATGGTTTACCACAGATATCAATGGACTGGTCAGGTGGGCAGAACAGTGGCAAATGGAATTCAATCTGGAGAAGTGTGAGGTAATGCATTTGGGGAGGGCTAACAAGGCAAAGGAATACACATTAAATGGTAGGACACTGAGAAGTGCAGAGGATCAGAGGGACCTTGGAGTGCATGTCCACAGATCCCTGAAGGTAGCAGGACAGGTAGATAAGTTGGTTAAGATGGCATACAGGATACTTGCCTTTATTAGCTGAGGCATAGAATATAAGAGCAGGGAGGTTATGCTTGAACTGTATAAAACATTAGTTAGGCCGCAGCTAGAATACTGCGTGCAGTTCTGGTCACCACATTACAGGAAGGATGTGATTGCACTAGAGAGGGTGCAGAGGAGATTTACGAGGAAGTTGCCTGGGCTGGGGAATTTTAGCTATAAGCAGAGATGGCTGGGGTTGTTTTCTTTGGAACGGAGGAGGCTGAGGGGAGACCGAATTGAGGTGTATAAAATTATGAGGGACCTAGATAGAGTGGACAGGAAGGACCTATTTCCCTTAGCAGAAGGGTCAATAACCTGGGGGCATAGATTTAAAGTAATTGGTCGGAGGTTTAGAGGGGATTTGAGGAGAATTTTTTTCACCCAGAGGGTGGTGGGGTCTGGAACTCACTGCCTGAAAGGGTGGTAGAGGCAGAGACCCTCATCACATTTAAGAAGTACTTGGATATGCTCTTGAAGTGCCGCAACCTACAAGGCTATGGACCAAGTGCTGGAAAGTGGGATTAGGGTGGATAGCTCTTTGTCGGCCAGCACGGACAAGATGGGCCGAATGGCCTCCTTCTGTGCTCTAAATTTCTATGATTCATTGATTATCCCATTCCCAAGCTGACTCTGTGTTAACACCTCAGACGAGCCGTCCCACGTAGAGTGACTCCCTCAACCTGTTCTCCCGGTTACAGAACCAGTTTGTGTCTCTCAGGAATGCCCAAGGCTCTGTTGTCTGTGCACCAACTCACTCGTGACCTCACATGTTGCAACAAGTCTGCTGCCTGAGCAGTTTGCAGTGTTATTAGGTCTGTGGGTCTCTTAGCAACCACCTCCCTTATCTAGGCAAAGGGCCCATCTCCTGACTTTGGGCGTTATCATTCCAAACTTCAGCATTCTCTGTCTTTTAGCTTCAATCTGTCTGTGTCCACCCAGTGACAACACTGAGCTCCTCCCTCCAACCACTGACACTCGCCCTCTTGCTGAGAAAGAAAGACTTGCATTTATATAGCACCTTTCACAACCACAGGACGTCCCAGAGCGCTTTACAGCCAATGAAGAACTTCTGAAGTGTAGTCACTGTTGTAATGTAGGAAATGCGGCAGCCAATTGGCGCACAGAAAGCTCCCACAAACAGCAATGTGATTGAGGGATAAATATTGGCCCCAGAACACCGGGGAAAACTCCCCTGCTCTTCTTCAATGTAGTGCCATAGGTTCTTTTACGTCCACCTGAAAGAGCAGACGGGGGCCTCGGTTTAACATCTCATCCGAAAGACGGCACCTCTGACAGTGCAGCACTCTCTCAGTACTGGAGTGTCAACCTAGATTTTTATGCTCAAGTCTCTGGACTGGGACTTGAACCCACGACCTTCTGACTCAGACATGAGAGTGCTGCCCACTGAGCTAAAGTGCCTGGAGCTAAGCCAGCTGGGATACTTGACATAGGATTACATCGGATATACGGCACAGAAACAGGCCATTTGGCCCAACCAGTCCATGCCGGTGTTTATGCTCCACTCGAGCCTCCGCCCGTCTTTCCTCATGTAAATCTATCAGCATAACACTCTATTCCCTTCTCCCTCATATGCCTATCTAGCCTCCCCTTAAATGTATCGATACTATTCGCTTCAACCACTCCCTGTGGCAGCGAGTTCCACATTCTCACCACTCTCTGGGCAAAGAAGTTTCTTCTGAATTCCCTATTGGATTTCTTGGTGACTATCTTATATTGATGGCCTCTAGTTATGCTCTTCCCCACAAGTGGAAACATTCTCTCTGTATCCACTCTGTCAACATTTTTCATAATTTTAAAGACCTCTATTAGGTCACCCCTCAGCCTTCTGTTTTCAAGGGAAAAGAGACCCAGCCTGTTCATCCTTTCCTGATATGTATACCCTCACATTTCTGGTATCATCCTTGTAAATCTTCTCTGCACCCTCTCCAGTGCCTCTATATCCTTTCTTTAATATGGCGACCAGAACTGTACGCAGTACTCTAAGTGTGGTCTAACCAAGGTTCGATACAGGTTTAGCATAACTTCACTACTTTTCAATTCTATCCCTCTAGAAATAAACCCTAGTGCTTGGTTTGCTTTTTTTATGGCCTTGCTAACCTGTGTCGCAACTTTTAGTGATTTGTGTATTTGTACTCCGAGATCCCTTTGCTCCTCTACCCCACCTAGACTCGCACCCTCCAAGTGATAAGTGACCTCCCCATTCTTCCTACCAAAATGTAATACCTCACATTTATCTGTTCAGCCTTGGTCACTCTGCAAAAACTCTGAAATGTTTAATAATGAAATCAGGGAGTCAAAAAGCTCAGGTGAGGCAGTTTAAAAAGACAGTCCCTGACCAGAGATTGCTGGATGCTGACACTCGGTGCTCACAAGGACAGAATGTCCCATTCCCCAGGCACGGACATCCAGCACCTCGATCACAGCAACAATTCACAAAACAATGGCAATATAACTTGGAGCAGAGACGGTTAAGTGGAGCTGTGATCGAGGTGCTCAAAATTATGAGGGGTTTTGATTGAGCAAACAAGGAGAAGCTGTTGTCACTGGCAGGAGGGTCGGTAACGAGAGGACACAGATTTCAGATCATTGGCAAAAGAATCTAGAGAGGAAATGAGACTTTTTTTACACAGCGAATTGTGATGATCTGAAATGCACTGCCTGAATGGGAGGTGGAAGCAGATTCAATAGTAACTGTCAAAAGGGAATTGGATATCTACTAAAGGCAGAAATTTGCAGGGCTGTGGGGAAAAAGCAGGGCAGTGGGACTAATTGCATCGCTCTTTCAGAGAGCCGGCACCAGCACGATGGGCCGAAAGGCATCCTACTGTGCTCTATGAGCCTATAACATCAGCTTCTCTCTGCTCACTAGTACTGAGAGAACAAGGAATGATCTTTAAATCCAGCCCAGTTATTGGGGGCTCTTAACATTAACAAGCCCCAGTTGCCTGAATTAACACGGTTCAGTCCTGGATGTGATTAAAGGCATCGGAAACAGTGGAATCGACCCATCGCAGTCACAATGTGAACACTCTGGTGTGTCAGTGGGTGGGATACACCAGGAAATCCCTTTCCACACACTGAGGTTGACTCTAATGATCAGGGGTGCTAAAGTTTCAGATACCAGATAATCAAGCACACAAGAACACAAATTGTCTCTCCAGGCTTTATTAAGAGCGCTGCATAACACAGATCAGGTGATAATTCCCTCAATCTGGAGAATAGAAGTACAGTGGATTTGCGCGCAATCTTCTTGAGCCTCTTTCAACTGACAATGGCTTAAGTGACCTGTTCTTATACACAAGCTTGGTTACCGCTCAGGAAATAAGATTGTTTGGACCCGTTTGTTGACCACCTCCTGAACTCCTGCTAACTCAGGGAATTTAGTCCATTTGTGACCAGGCTATAACCACAAGCCCGTCTGGTTATCACACCTATACGGTCCGTGAGGTTATTATCAGATTCACACCCAGACATTGTGCCTTTACTTGTCTGGCACTTCATCACATAACACGGGTACAGGGGCTCAGTAATGTTTCATTCATCAGAAAAAGACAAAGTACAACAACATATTGGTCAGCTTAACAGAATCTCATCATATTTATGTGGCTACAAATATAAAAGTCACTAATAAATCCAGGAGGGAATTCAGGAGAAACTTTTTTACCCAGAGAATGGTGAGAATGGGGAACTCGCTACCACAAGGAATAGTTGAGGTGAACAGCACAGATGGATTTATGGGGAAGCCACACAAGGGAACATAAGAAATAGGAGCAGGAGTAGGCCAATCGGCCCCTCGAGCCTGCTCCACCGTTCAATAAGATATGGCTGATCTGATCCTAACCTCAAATCTTCTATCACTCTCCATCCACCCGAACCCATGTGATCTCCCGGGAGAGGCGAAAAACCAGATAATAAACCCAATGGCCAATTTGGGAGAAAAAAATCTGGGAAATTCCTCTCCGACCCATCTAGGCGAACGAAACTCGTCCAGGAGATCACTCTGTCCCTATATTTTCCACAGTACTTACCTTCTGTAAAGGCGATCTCCACCCCAGGCAGGAACAGGAATAAAACCATCTCCTGCAATCTAACACAGAATTAGAACACAGTAGGAGCAGAACCAGGCTACACGGCCCCTGGGCCCACTCCACTACCCACAGGGCCATGACCATTCCAAACCTAGACTCATGTCCAATTTCCTGCCCGCTCCCCGTAACCCTTAATTCTCTTTACTTCTAGGAAACTATCTATTTCTGTTTTAAATTTATTTAATGATGTAGCTTCCACAGCTTTCTGGGGCAGCAAATTCCACAAACCTACCACCCTCTGAGTGAAGAAGTTTCCCCTCATCTCAGTTTTGAAAGAGCAGCCCCTTATTCTAAGACTATGCCCCCTAGTTCTAGTTTCACCCATCATTGGGAACATCCTCACCGCATCCACCCGATCAAGTCCCTTCACAATCTTATATGTTTCAATAAGATCGCCTCTCATTCTTCTGAACTCCAATGAGTAGAGTCCCAATCTACTCAACCTCTCCTCATATGACCACCCCCTCATCCCCGGGATTAACCGAGTGAACCTTCTTTGTACTGACTCGAGAGCAGGTATGTCTTTTTTTAGGTATGGACACCAAAACTGTATGCAGTATTCCAGGTGTGGTCTCACTAATACCTTGTACAACTGCAGCAATACCTCCCTGTTTTTATATTCTATCCCCCTAGCAATAAAAGCCAACATTCCATTGGCCTTCTTGATCACTTGCTGCACCTGCATACTAACTTTTTGAGTTTCGTGCACCAGGACCCCCAGATCCCTTTGTACTACAGTACTTTCCAGTTTCTTGCCATTAAGATGATCTATGATTTTTCCTGCCAAAGTGCATAACCTCACACTTTCCAGTATTGTATTCCATCTGCCAAATCTCTGCCCACTTACTTAGCCTGTCTATGTCCCTTTGCAGGTTTTTTATGTCCTCCTCACTCACTACTTTCCATCCCATCTTTGTATCATCTGTAAACTTTGATATGTTACACTCGGTCCCCTCCTCCAAATCGTTAATATAGATTGTAAAGAGTTGGGGACCCAGCACTAACCCCTGCAGAACACCACTAGTTACTGGTTGCCAGTCTGAGAACAAACCATTTATCCCAACTCTCTGCTTTCTGTTAGAGAGCCAATCCTCCACCCACGCGAGAATATTACCCCTAATCCTGTGATTTTTTATCTTGAGCAATAATATTTTGTGTGGCACCTTGTCAAATGCCTTTTGGAAGTCTAAATACACTACGTCCACTGGTTCCCCTTTATCCACCCTGTATGTTACTTCCTCAAAGAACTCGAGCAAATTTGTCAAACATGACTTTCCCTTCATGAAACCATGCTGACTTTGTCCTATTAAATTATGTTTATCCAAATGTCCCGTTGCTGTCTCCTTAATAATGGACTCTAACATTTTACCAACCACAGATGTTAGGCTAACAGGTCTATAGTTTCCAGCCTTCTGCCTACTACCCTTTTTAAATAAGGGTGTTACATTAGCAGTTTTCCAATCTGCTGGGACCTTTGCTGAGTCCAGGGAGTTTTGGAAAATTATTACCAATGCATCCACAATCCCTACCGTCACTTCCCTCAAGACCCTAGGATGCAAGCCATCAGGTCCAGGGGATTTTTCCGCCTTGAGTCCCATTATTTTACCAAGTACCACTTCCTTAGTGATTTTAATCGTATTTAGCTCCTCTCCCCCTAGAGCCCCCTGTTTGTCCAGTGTTGGGATATTCTTAGTGTCCTCTACCGTAAAGACTGATAAAAAATAATTGTTCAGTGTTTTTGCCATCTCCATGTTTCCCACCATTAATTTCCCGGTCTCATCCTCTAAGGGACCAACTTTTACTTTAGCCACCCTTTTTCTTTTGATATAACTATAGAAGCTTTTGCTATCTGTTTTTATATTTTTTGCAAATTTACTTTCATAATCTATCTTCCCTTTCTTAATCAATATTTTAGTTATTTTTTGCTGTCTTTTAAAGACTACCCAATCTTCTATCCTCCCACTAGATTTGGCTACCTTATATGCCCTTGTTTTTAGTTGGATACTATCCTTAATTACTTTACATAGCCACGGATGGCTATCTTTTCTTTTACACCCTTTTTTCCTCAGTGGAATATATTTTTTTGGAAGTTGTAAAATAACTCCTTAATTGTACACCACTGATCATGTGCCGTCTTACCCTTTAATCTATTTTCCCAGTCCACTCTAATCAATTCCACTCTCATACCTTCATAGTCTCCTTTATTCAAGCTTAGCATGCTTGTTTGAGATCCAACCTTCTCACCCTCTAATTGAATATGGAATTCAACCATGTTATGGTCACTCATTCCAAGGGGATCCTTTACTAGGACATTTTTAATTAATCCTGTCTCATTACACAGGACCAAATCTAAGGTTGCTTGCCCCCTGGTCGGTTCAGTTACATACTGCTCAAGAAACCCATCCCTAATACACTCAATGAACTCATCCTCAAGGCTGCTCTGCCCAATTTGATTTTGTGGTGTATGTGCCTTTAAGAGCCCCTGTGTACTGTAATGCCGGTAGTGGCCACTCGGGCTATATAAGCCTGTATAGTGTCTTGTATCTTTTAGTTCACCTCCAGACTTTGTTCAGTAAACACCTGTTAAACCAGCTCCTGCATTCCATGTCTCCATTAACACATGGATACAACAGTGGCGACGAATTGGAAACAGACTTACCTGCAATTCGGCCGCACCTCAAGGGGATCGATTCCTCAGACGAAGGTCGAAGAAAAAAAAAGAAAAAAACTGTGGTTTCACCAGCTAGCCGGGCTGGTGGCAGGTACTGCAATAATCCTTCCTGGGTGGTGGGCTGGGGCTCGATCGGCTGGCTCTGCAGCTGGGCCGAGCAGCGAAGGCGGAGGCAAACAGAGACAGAGGGTGGAGCACTCGGGAGACGGCCAGTGCTGCAAAGCAGGTCGGCGTTCGGACCAAGCAGAGGGAGGGAAAAGTCCCAGAGAGTCCAGCGGGAGCGAGTCTCCAACTATTAAAAATATCTGTATAAATAAAAACCGCGGAGAACAGCGTTGTCAGCAGCGGCAGCAGTGGGAAAGCGCGGGAGGCGCCATTTTTTCTCGGCAGGGAAGAAAGGAAAGCGCGGGAGGCGCCATTTTTTTTTCAGGATGCCTAAGACTGGCAATATTACTGCTTTCGATAGTGATGTAGATGATTGGACCACATATGTGGAAAGAGTGGAGGTATATTGCACAGCGAATGAAATAGAGGATGATAAAAAGGCATCGGTACTTCTAAATCTAATGGGCGCAAGGACATACGGGCTGTTACGAAACTTAATCACTCCAGCCAAACCGATGAACAAGAATTTTAAAGATATTGTTGATACCCTACAGGAGCACTTAAACCCAACACCGCTGCTGATAGCGGAACGATTCAAATGCTTCAGGAGGAATCAGCACAAGAATGAAAGTAACGCTGATTACCTCACTGAATTAAGAAAGCTGTCAAAGCACGGCCAATTCGGGGCAGGACTGGCAGATTCTCTTCGAGACAAATTCGTCTGCGGTCTCCTAAGTGAAGGAACACAGAAAAGGCTAGTTTCTGAGAAAGATTTAACACTGGACAAGGCTTTCAGTGCGGCTGTATCATATGAAGCAGCAGCAAGAGGAGCTGCAGAGATACAGCAAAAGCCACAGGACTTCGGCACCCATGAAATGACACAGGGTTTTGAGAGATGTTATCGCTGCGGCAGATCCACCCATGACCAGAGGGACTGCTGGTTCAAGGACAAAGCATGCAGGCAATGCGGAAAGATGGGACACATTGCATGTGTATGCCGATCTGGAAACAAAAAATTCACTGACAAAAAAAAAATCAATAAGGAAAAGTACAGAAAGGTACAAATGATGACGGACAGTAGCTCCGAAGACCAGAAGAGCAATAGCGACTCCGGAAACAAGAGACTAAGCTGTCTCAAATTACATAATGTAATTGCCAAAGAAGATTACCAGACCATTTGGGTTACCCTCACGATAGTGGGGTCCCCAGTTAAAATGGAGCTAGATACAGGATCAGCTCTGACCGTCATAAGTCGATGGGATTACGAGCGGCTATTTCCGCATATACCTTTGAAAGGCACATCCATTATCTTGAAAACATATACGGGGCAGAAAGTTTACCCCAGAGGGTATACAATGGCAAGGAAATACAGAATTGTATTTATACGTTCTGCAAGATGGTGGTCCACCTCTGTTGGGACGTGAATGGATCAGGAAGATACGTTTAGACTGGCACTCCATTCAGGCACTGATGGTGACCAGTAAGAAAAAAAATGATGATGACGTCATACCTGAACGATTAAAAGACATCTTGGCCAACGCCAAAGAAGTGTTTCAACAGGAACTAGGAACCTTGAAAGGCATCACCGCCTCAATAAAAGTGGAAGATGCGGCAATTCCCAAGTTTTCTAAGGCAAGGCCGGTGCCATACGCAATTCGTCCAGCAGTCGAGGCTGAGCTGGAGAATTTGGAAAAGGCAGGCGTGTTATCCAAGATAGATTGGAGCGAGTGGGCAACAACCATCGTCCCGGTCATGAAGAAAATGTTGAATAATGATAAAGCTGAAGAACAGAGAAAAATTCGCATCTGTGGGGACTTCAAGGTGACTGTAAACCCGATCCTTCACATGGTACAGTATCCTCTTCCGAGGATAGAAGATATTTTCGCCACACTATCCGGAGGGAAACGTTTCACCAAAATTGACTTGGCACAGCCATATCTACAGATGGAGGTTGAGGAGGCCTCTAAAAAGTATCTCACGATAAACACACACAAAGGCCTGTACCAGTACAATCGATTGGTTTTCGGAGTAGCATCAGCTCCAGCTATCTGGCAAAGAACGATGGAGCAAGTCTTGCAAGGGACTCCGGGGACTCAATGCTACCTAGACGACATCCTTGTAACAGGAGAAAACGACAACGAGCACCTTGCCAATTTGGAGCAGGTGCTCACTAGGCTGAGAGAACGGGGCCTACGAGCAAATCGCCCCAAGTGCGAATTTTTCCAGAAACAAATATCATATTGTGGCCACATAATTAACGAAGAAGGGTTGCATAGGTCACCTGAAAAAATTGAAGCGGTCATAAAAGCCCCAGCCCCTGAAAATGTCTCACAATTAAGGTCGTTCCTGGGATTGATAAATACTATCATAAATCTTTACCGAACTTGTCAACTGTTCTGCACCCTCTTAACGAACTGCTACAAATGGGAGTAAATTGGAAATGGAGCGAAGACTGTAAACGTGCCTTCCATAAATGCAAAGGCTTGATCACGTCCAAGGAAGTTTTGGCTCATTACAACCCATCACTGCCAATCAGACTGGCATGCGATGCATCCCCTTATGGCGTAGGAGCGGTATTATCGCATAGATTCCCTGATGGTTCGGAGTGGCCGATAGCTTTTGCGTCACGCTCATTGAACTCAGCTGAGCGTAACTATGCCCAGATCGACAGGGAAGCACTCAGCCTGGTATGGGGAGTGAAAAAATTCAACCATTACCTACACAGACAAAAATTTACCTTGTTGACTGACCATCAACCCCTCGTCTCCATATTCAACCCTAAAAAGGGCATTCCCATTATGACAGCGCAAAGGCTACAGAGGTGGTCCCTTTTCCTAGGGGCACACCAATATGACATAGAATACAAAGGATCAAAACAGCATGGAAATGCTGACGGTTTATCGCGTCTACCGTTGCCAACAGTAGAAGAGGCACCTACAGTGGACCCAGTGGAGATGTTCCACTCAACCATAGTGGAATGTTTACCAGTAACAAATTCTACCATTGAAAAGGAAACGAGAAATGACCTGACTCTCTCACGAGTCTACGATTTAACGGTGAAGGGATGGCCAGCACATGGCGAACCACTGTTGCCAGCATTCTCGCAAAGAAGAGAACAGCTGTCATTGTGCCGAGGAACCTTGATGTGTGGATCCAGAGTGGTGATTACACCCAAACTCCAGGATAAAGTGCTAAAGGAGCTTCACGAGGGGCATCTGGGTGGAGTGAAAATGAAGAACCTAGCCAGAGCGTTTGTGTGGTGGCCAGGTATCGATGGAGACATCGAAGAAATGACCAAGAGCTGCCTAGGATGCCAGAAGGTCCAAAACGCCCCACCACAAGCCCCTCTACATCCATGGGCGTGGCCCTCATCTCCATGGCAAAGGATACACATCGACTTTGCTGGTCCATTTATGGACTCAATGTTCTTAATCGCGGCTGATGCACACTCCAAGTGGCCGGAGGTAATAAAGATGTCCTCCACCACCACGGAAAAAACCATCACAGTGTTAAGGACCATATTTGCCAGGAATGGGCTGCCTGAACAGATCTGTTCTGATAATGGACCGCAATTTGTGTCCGAAGAATTCAGGAAGTTCTTAAAAAAACAATGGGGTTAAGCACTACACGTCCGCCCCATACCATCCCGCCACCAACAGATTGGCTGAAAGGTTTGTCCAGACCTTCAAGAAGGCCATAAAGGCCATGGGTAATGAAGACATAAATCTACAGCATAAGGTAGATAACTTCTTGTTTGCATACAGGAATGCAACACGTGGTTACAAACCAAACTCCCGCCATGATGATTTTCAATAGAAGACTAAGATGCCAGCTGGATTTGATCAAGCCAAACATCAGAAGGGACATAGAGAACCGGCAATTTCAAGGCATGAATGAAAGGCTAACTAGAACCTTCCAGATAGGTCAACAAGTTTTGGCCCGGGACTACGGTACCGAGAAATGGCAGCCTGGAACTATTTGCACACGACTAGGACCGCTGATGTATACCGTGGACATTGGTGAAAGCATAATAAGGCGCCATGCTGACCAGACCATAGAGTCATCCGAAAAGGGACAACCTACACCACAACTCTATACGCCTAATGATGAAGCAGAGATACCCATAGTATCTACCTCCGATCCGGTGATACTGGAACCAGATGAACCCGACACTGGCATTCAAGCCGAATCGACCTTGCCAAAAGAACCTACTACACCACCGAAAACTACTACACCACCGAGGCGTTATCCGGACCGAGTCAGGAAGCCTCCAGAGAGACTGACTTATAATTGATTAACTGCAGCAAATGTGTAGATTATTGTTCTTGTAAACATGTTAATTAATGATTACTTAAAATGTTATGTACTGGTTGTCTAAAAGGGGAGGAATTGTGGTGTATGTGCCTTTAAGAGCCCCTGTGTACTGTAATGCCGATAGTGGCCACTCGGGCTATATAAGCTTGTATAGTGTCTTGTATCTTTTAGTTCACCTCCAGACTTTGTTCAGTAAACACCTGTTAAACCAGTTCCTGCATTCCGTGTCTCCATTAACACACGGATACAACAGATTTGTCCAGTTAATATGATAATTAAAATCCCCCATAATTATAGCTGTTCCCTTATTACAAGCCTCAGCTATTTCCTGATTAATACTCCGTCCAACAGAGTTGCAACTGTTCGGAGGCCTATAGACTACGCCCACTAGTGTTTTTTCCCCCTTATTATTCCTTATCTCCACCCAAACTGTTTCACTATCCTGCTCCTGTGACCCAATATCATTTCTCTGTATTATAGTGATTCCTTCCTTTATTAACATAGCCACCCCACCTCACCTCCCTTCCTGCCTGTCCTTCCTGATTGTTAAATAACCTGGTATGTTTAGTTCCCAGTCATGGTCATCCTGCAGCCATGTTTCTGTAATGGCCACAAGATCATACCCATATGTCGTTATTTGTGCCGTTAACTCATTCATTTTGTTACGAATGCTACGTGCATTCAGATAAAGAACTTTCAAATATGTTTTGTAACACTTCATTCCTTTTTTTTCCCCTTTTAGTACTTTACTTTTTACTCCATACCTTCTGTCCCTTCCTGGCATGTTCTGTTTTTTAATTCCCCCACTGCTACCTAAGTCTATGACCTTCTCCGTTGTCATTTCTATTATTTGCTCTCTAGAAACCTCCCCCCCCCACACTAATTAGTTTAAAGCCCTCTCTACAGCCGTAGTTATATAAGTCGCCAGGACTCTAGTCCCAGCACTGGCCAAGTGGAGTCCGTCCCAATGGAACAGCTACCTCCTGTCCCAGTACTGGTGCCAGTGTCCCAAGCAGCAAAACCCATTTCTCCCACACCAGTCTTTGAGCCACGCATTTAACTCTTTAATTTTATTTATCCTAGCCAAATTCACTCGTGGCTCAGGTAATAACCCAGAGATTATTACCCTTGAGGTTCATTTTTTTAATTTGACCCCTAGCTGCTCATACTCCTTTAACAGAACCGTCTTCCTTGTCCTATCTATGTCGTTTGTACCAACATGGACCACGACAACTGGATCCTCCCCCTCCCACTGCAAGTTTCTTTCCAGCCCAGAAGAGATGTCCTTAACCCTGGCACCGGGCAGGCAACACAGCCTTCGGGACTCCCACTCTTGACTGCAGAGAACCCTATCAATCCCCCTAATGATACTATCCCCTACCACTACAACATTTCTTTTTACTCCCTCCACTTGAATGGCCCCCTGTACCACGGTGCTGTGGCCAGGTTGCTCATCCTCCCTGCAGTCCCCGCTCCCGCCCTCACAGGGAGTAAGAACCTCGATCCTGCTTGACAAGAGCAAGGGCTGCGGCTCCATCAACACTGCCTCCTGGATCCCTGTACCTGCCTCACTCGTAGTCACACTGTCCTGTCCCTGACCACGGATTACATCTACATTAATTAATTTCATAGGTGTTGCTAAGTCTGTGTGTTCTAGTTGTAATTACTAACACAGACTACAAGATTAAAGTTCAACAGGTCTTTACTGGTTGGAGGTCAGGACTATACTAAAATACAATATTACTACACAGTGCTTATATACCGGTGGTCACCACCGGTATTACGTATACAGCAGCCAGAGAAAGTAGTACATCTCTTAAGGTGGAACAGGCTTAAGTTCTCTTAAGGTGGAACAGGTTACATACACCACAATCCTCCCTTTTTAGCTTAACAGTCATATCCCCATTTAACATAACATAATAACATATATAACTTCAGGTATAAACAGTTCAAAGGTTCAGTCTCTCAGGAGGCCTTCTGATTCGGTTTGGATAACGCCTTTCAGTGGTCTCTGATTCCTGTTGCTGAGGTGACTCCTCTAGTTGGTCTCCCATGCATTGGGTGTTATCATCCTCAGGTACATTCCCTGCCGAGGTAGATGCTTCAGGTTCATTAACGTCTTCCACAGTTGTCTCTGTCGCAACCATGGGTTCGACCCTTGCTCTCGATTCTACCAGTTGATCCGCATGACGCCTTATCACATTGTTACCAATATCTACTGTGTACATTAGAGGTCCTTGTCTGGCCCGAATTGTTCCGGACTGCCATTTTTCGTTTCCATAGCCCCTTGCCAACACTGGTTGTCCTACATCAAAACTTCGAGTGGTCTTGTTATTAATATGCCGGAACTGTTTGTTTTCCACTTCCCTCCGCACATTTGGTTTTAACAAGTCCAACCTGGACCGCAACCTCCTGTTATAAAACATCATGGCAGGACTTTGGTTAGTCACTGCATGAGCGGCGTTTCGATATGCCATTAGGAAATTGTCCACCTTGTGCTGTAGTGGAATCTGATCATCATTCATGGCCCTTATTGCCTTTTTGAATGTTTGGACAAATCTCTCGGCCAACCCGTTTGTCGCGGGATGATATGGGGCAGAGGTATAATGTTTCACCCCATTCTTCTTTAAGAATTTTTGGAATTCTTCCGACACGAACTGTGGTCCGTTGTCCAAACAGATCTGTTCTGGCAATCCGTTCCTTGCGAATATTGTTCTTAACACCGCAATTGTCTTTTCTGAAGTAGTGGTATTCATCTTGATCACTTCTGGCCATTTGGAATGTGCGTCCACCGCAATTAGGAACATGGAGTCCATGAATGGACCAGCAAAGTCAATATGTACGTGTTGCCATGGGGCTGAAGGCCATTCCCATGGGTGTAGTGGTGCGATCGGAGGTGCATTTTGCACTTTTTGGCACCCAGCGCAGCTTTTCGTAAACTCCTCTATCTGTTGGTCAATACCCGGCCACCATACATAAGCCCTAGCAAGACTTTTCATCTTAACTCCCCCCAGATGACCTTCATGCAGTTCTTTTAGAACTCTTTCCCTTAACTTGGGAGGAATAATCACTCTTGTCCCGTACATCAAAGTACCATGGCAGACGGACAGCTGGTCTCGCCTTGCCGAGAATGCCGGTAACAGAGGATCACCACGTGTTGGCCATCCTTTCACTGTCACCTCGTAGACTCTAGACATTGTCAGGTCGTTCCTGGTTTCTCTTTCAATACTTGCATTGGTGACTGGTAAACACTCGATGATGGTCGAATGAAATAACTCAACAGGGTCAACTTTCGTCGTTTCTTCTTCTTCAGGTAGTGGCAGGCACGACAGCCCATCAGCATTGCCATGCTGCTTCGTACCTTTGAATTCTATTTGATATTGATGTGCCCCTAGGAAAAGGGACCATCTCTGGAGACGCTGTGCTGTCATCACTGAAACACCCTTCTTAGGGTTAAAAATGGATACCAACGGCTGATGGTCTGTCAGAAGTGTGAATTTTTAGCCCTGCAGGTAATGATTAAACTTCTTCACTCCCCATACAAGGCTGAGAGCCTCCCTATCGATCTGCGCATAGTTGCGCTCAGCGGAGGGCAATGATCTGGATGCAAACGCGACTGGCCTTTCCGTGCCATTTGGCAACTTGTGTGAGAGTACTGCCCCAATACCATATGGATAAGCATCACAAGCCAACCGAATAGGCAGTGTCGGGTTGAAGTGAGCCAACACTTCCCCTGAGGTGATCAATTCTTTGTTTTTGCGAAATGCCTTCTTACAGTTTTCGCTCCATTCCCATGGTACCCCCTTCTGTAAAAGAGCATTTAGCGGGTGCAGTACCGTGGATAGATTTGGTAGAAATTTATGGTAATAGTTAATCAATCCTAGAAACGACCTCAACTGAGAGACATTATCCGGAGTGGGAGCCTTTACAACTGCCTCTATCTTGTCAGGAGACTTATGAAGCCCCTCCCGGTCAATGACATGACCACAGTACGAGATCCGCTTCTGGAAGAACTCACATTTCTGCCGATTAACTCTAAGTCCATACTCTTTCAGTCTGTTGAGCACCAGTTCCAAGTTTGCGAGGTGTTCTTCATCACCATCACCTGTAATCAGAATATCGTCCAGGTAACATTGTGTGCCTGGAATTCCCTGTAATACCTGCTCCATGGCCCTCTGCCAAATTGCTGGAGCCGATGCCACTCCAAAAACCAGCCTATTGTACCGGTACAAACCTCGATGCGTGTTGATCGTGAGGTATTGGCGTGACTCTTCTTCAACCTCCATCTGCAAGTACGCCTGCACCAGGTCTATCTTGGTGAAGTGTTTCCCGCCAGACAATGAAGCAAAAACATCCTCAATCTGCGGAAGCGGATACTGCACCATGTGAAGCACTGGATTAATGGTGATTTTGAAATCTCCACAGATGCGAACCTTCCCTGGTTCTCCTGGCTTGTTGCTCGAAGGACGTTTCATAACGGGAACAATGGGCGTAGCCCACTCACTCCAATCTACCTTACACAGTACACCTGAACGTTCTAGCGCTTCCAGTTCCGCTTCTACAGTAGGTCGTATTGCATAGGGTACCGGTCTGGCTTTAAAAAATTTTGTGTGTGCATGTTCATCAATCTTGATGTTTGCCGTAATTCCTCTCAGTGTTCCCAGTCCCTGCTGGAACACCTCTTTAGCATCATCCAATATTTTGGACAATCGTTTAGGTTTGACATCTGTTTCCCCGGAATCTACCGTTAGTGCCTTCAAGGAGTGCCAGTCCATATTCATTTTCCTAATCCACTCCCATCCAAGTAGTGGTGGACCTCCTTCAGGTAGCACATATAAGTCCATTACTTGGCTTTCTTCGCCCTTGTGGACCACTTTTACCTCTATCTTTCCGATGGGGTACACTCTTTGCCCCGTGTATGTTTTCAATATAATCTCCGTATCCCGTAAGGGAATATGTTGGAATAACCTTTTGTAATCTTTCTTATTCATGACCGTCAATGCCGATCCAGTGTTCAATTCCATCTTTACTTGGACTCCTGCTATCTGAAGGGTGACCCAAATTGTCTGGAGATCTGCATCCTTACCAACGTTGTGTACTCTTAAGCTACCCAGTTCATTACTGCTAGCGTCTGAATCTGACTTCTGTTCGGTCGAACTGTTCTTTGTCACCTTGTGTACCTTTATGTATTTTCCTTGCGGTGACTTTTTGTTGCTGGTCTTCTTTCCTGACCGGCATACTTTAGCTATGTGGCCAAGCCTGCCACACGTTCTGCATTCTTGGTTTTTAAACCAACACTGGTTCTGATCGTGCGTTGTCTTTCCACAACGATAACATTTTACAGTACTCAAACCCAATTTATTTGTACTGAGTTCCGGTGACCGTAGCTGCATTACTGCCGTGCCTCTCGCTGCGGCTTCGTGTGCTGCTGCCATAGTGACCGCTTTCTCAAGCATCAGCTCATTCTCCTCGAGCAGTCGCTTTTGTGTATCTTCTTTTAATAAACCACACGCAAATTTATCTCGTAGCGCCTCTGTCAGTCTCGTTCCAAACTGACAGTACTTTGCTAGCTTACGCAATTCCATTAAATATTCAGCATTGCTTTCATCCTTCAGCTGCCTTCTGCTGTAAAATTTAAATCGTTCCGCTAGCATCAGCGGCGTGGGGTTTAGATGATTTTTCAGGACAGTAACAATCTCCTCAAACGTCTTATCCGCCGGTTCATCTGGTGATAAAAGGTGTTTCAATTGCCCGTATGTCTTCGCACCCATTAAGTTTAATAATGTTAGTGCTTTCTCTTCATCTGGAATTTTATTTGCTTTACAATAATTTTGTATGCGTTCTACATACATGGCCCAATCTTCGATGTCGCTATCAAAGGTATTAATGTTCCCATGTTTAGGCATCGTTGCAATTTAATTAATTTTAATTTTTATCCAAGATGGCAACTTCCCGCTCTTGTCTTCATCCTCCGCCTACAAAATGGCGGTTTTCCCGCGCTTGGCGGTCTTCACCCGTCCCCCGACGCTGTCTCCGCTTCACCGCGGCTCTCGCGCCTTCAGTTGCCCCAGACGCTGCACCTTTTTAGCCCGAATGCGGCCCGGCCCTTATCTCCAGTCGCGATCGATCTCGCCGCCCTTATTCCTCCGTCTTCCCTCCCCGTCTGTACAGCCAACGCGGCCGACTTTCTGGTCGCGTCGCTGCCCGGCTTACCCACCACCGAGGAAGAAAGAAGATAGCTGACAGCCGCTGATGGAGGCTTCGAGTTCAGGATGTCTTCTGCACTCTGGTTTCTCGATGTCTGCCGCGCGCCATGTCTTCCAGCAGGGTGATGAGGATGGAAGCCTCTCTTCGATGTCCGTTCTGTGGACGAAGCCGCTGTGGATATAAACTGCCGCAGGGTAAGAATCGGACTCGTCGCCACTGTTAAGTCTGTGAGTTCTAGTTGTAATTACTAACACAGACTACAAGATTAAAGTTCAACAGGTCTTTACTGGTTGGAGGTCAGGACTATACTAAAATACAATATTACTACACAGTGCTTATATACCGGTGGTCACCACCGGTATTACGTATACAGCAGCCAGAGAAAGTAGTACATCTCTTCAGGTGGAACAGGCTTAAGTTCTCTTAAGGTGGAACAGGTTACATACACCACAGGTGTGACCACCTCCTGAAACATAGAGTCCAGGAACTTCTCCCCCTCCCTGATGGGTCGCAGTGTCTGAAGCTCGGTCTCAAGCTCTTTAACATGGAGCTTGAGTTCCTCTAGCAGCAAACACTTATCGCAAATGTAATCACCATGAGCCTCAATGGGGTCCACCAGCTCCCACATTTTGCAACAGTGACACACCACCTGTTCACCCATATCTATGTAATTAATTAAATTTATTACTATTAGTTATGAAGACCCTCTGCCCCGATATAGATGATACTATTACACCACTATTCAATAAGACTTACCAACTTAAAGGAATAAAAGAGAAGGAAGAAAACCAACCAACCAGCTGATCACCAACCTCCTCCTTGAATAATGTCTGTGGAAACTGTTTGGTTGACTCGTCTCGCTGCTCCGCTTCCGCAGTGCTGTCTAAGCCTGGGAGTGGGGAACAAAACAGAACAAAAAACAGACCCTCACCTCCCACTTGCCTGAACTCGCCCTCTTACCAAACTGTAGCAGCACTCAATGCACAGCACTCTGTGCACAAGCACTAGTCCCGCCCCTTTTATACCCGGATTCTACTTCCGGTTTAAACTCCCCAACAGTTTAATATACACTTAAAAATTAAACACACTTCAAATAATTAACTTTTTAACACACTAAAATTCACAAAATACACTAAAATGACTTTTCTCCCTCTTACCAAACTCTAGCAGCACTCAATGCACAGCACTCCGTGCACAAGCACTAGTCCCGCCCCTTTTATACCCGGATTCTACTTCCGGTTTAAACTCCCCAACAGTTTAATATACACTTAAAAATTAAACACACTTCAAATAATTAACTTTTTAACACATTAAATTCACAAAATACACTTAAATGACTTTTATCCCTCTTACCAAACTCTAGCAGCACTCAATGCACAGCACAGGGAGAAAGGAATGGGAGGATGTGTTGACCGGGTTAATTGAAGTAGGGTGGGTGTGGGGCATAAACAGTGGCATGGACCAGTTGGGCCGAATGGCCTGTTTCTGTGCTGTACATTCTATGTAACACCATGAACTGTCAAAAGAAGGGAATCATCAGCACAACAACCTTAAAGATTAAACAGCAGTACAAGAATTTATAAAACGTTCATCCATTCCATGTTCATGTCACCCCAGCTGTCTCCGGGGCTCTGCGCTACAGAACAATGTGAATTCGCTGGTGTCTCAGTAGGTGCGATGACCGGGTGAATCCTATGCCACACACAGAGCAGGTGAACAGTCTCTTTCCTTCTCTCTCCAGCTGGTGTCTCTTCAGGCCCTTTGAACATATAAATGTCTTACCACAGTCAGAACTTTTAAATGGTTTCTCATCAGTGTGAACTTGCTGGTGTGTCAGCAGGTGGGATGACTGAGTGAATCCCTTCCCACACACGGAGCAGGTGAACGGCCTCTCCCCAGTGTGAACTCGCTGGTGTCCATTCAAAATCCCAGTGCTTTTAAAGCTCTTCCCACAGACAGAACATGTAAACGGTCTCACATCGGTGTGAACTCGCTGGTGTTGTTTCAGATCCCCAGAGGTTTTAAAGCTCTTCCCACAGTCAGAACATTTAAATGGTCTCTCATCAGTGTGAACTCGCTGGTGCATCAACAGGTGGGATGACCGAGTGAATCCCTTCCCACACACGGAGCAAGTGAATGGCCTCTCCCCAGTGTGAACTCGCTGGTGTCCGTTCAGATTCCTGGAGCTTTTAAAGCTCATCCCACAGACAGAATATGTAAATGGTCTCTGATCGGTGTGAACTCGCTGGTGTACCTTCAGTTCCCCAGAGGTTTTAAAGCTCTTCCCACAGGCAGAACAGTTAAATGATCTCTCATCAGTGTGATATCCCTGGTGTCTCAACAGGTGGGATAACTGAGTGAATCCCTTCCCACACACGGAGCAGGTGAACGGACACTCCCCAGTGTGAACTCGCTGGTGTGTCAGTAGGTGGGATGGCCGAGTGAATCCCTTCCCACACACAGAGCAGGTGAATGGCCTCTTTCCTGCTCTCTCCAGCTGGTGTCCCTTCAGCTCCTGGGACATTTGAAAGCTTTTCCCACAGTCAGAATGTTTCACCGGCCTCTCCCCTGTGTGAACTCGCTGGTGTGCCAGCAGATTCGAGGACCGAGGGAATCTCTTCCCACACAGGGAGCAGGTGAACAGAATCTCTCCTGCTCTCTCCAGCTGGTGTCTCTTCAGATCCTGGGACCTTTTAAATCTCTTCCCACAGTCGGAACATTTAATGTGAACAAGCTGGTGTCTCAGGAGGGTGGCAGAATGAGAAAATCACTTCAAAACCACAGAGCAGGTCAACGGTCTCACATCGGTGTGGACAAGCTGGTGTCTCAGCAGCACAGATGATGCAATTAATCCCTTCCCACACACGGAGCAGGTTAAAGGTCTCTCCCTAGTGTGAATTTGTTGGTGTATCATTGGAGCGGATGGCTGAGTGAATCCCTTCCCACACACGGGTCCCGGGTTTCCCCCAGTGTGTGGCCACTGGTCTTGCTTCAGGTACTTGTAGATTTTGAAGCTCTTTCAGAACATTTAAAAGTTCTCTCCCCAGTGTGAACTCACCGTGTGCCAGCAGATTGGAGGGCCGACTGAATCAGGTCCTGAGGAATCATGTAACTCTCAGATCTTGACGTGATGTTTGGTTTGAGCTTCCGGTCTGTAAATGCTCCACTTCTAAAACCCTGTAAAAGGAACGTAGAAAGGGTAAGGGGGGGGAGCAGGAACTTTTTTGGCTTTTTTCCCCTGAAAGAACAAACAGGGCAGAGCCGGTCCCACTAACATCCAGCCGTGCCCACAGTAACCAGCGGGCCAGAAACAGCCCAATCCATCTCACTGACTTGGCCCTGAAGTCAACTCAAGTCCCATCAAAGTCTTATCAAATGACATCCTTTGTGACTGTGACAAAGGTAATCTATCCCTCCTCGTCCTTCCTGACTTGTCTGCAGCCTTTGACATGGTTGACCACTCCATCCTTCTCCCAATGCCTCTCCACCATCGTTCAGCTGGGTGGGACTGCACTCCCCTGGTTCCATTCTTATCTATCTAATCGTAGCCACAGAATCACCTGCAACGGCTTCTCTTCCCGCTCCCGCATCGTTACCTCTGGTGTCCCCCAAGGATCTATCCTTGGGCCCCTCCTATTTCTCATCTAATTGCTGCCCCTTGGCGACATCATCTGAAAACACAGCCTCAGTTTCCACATGTACGCTGACGACACCCAGCTCTACCTCACCACCACTTGTCACGACACCTCCATGATCTCTAATCCGGTTCTGGGTGAGCAGAAATTTTCTCCAATTAAATATTGGGAAGACTGAAGCAATTGTTTTCAGTCCCTGCCACAAACTCCGTTCCCTAGCCACTGACTCCATCCCTCTCCCTAACATCTGTCTGAGGCTGAACCACACTGTTCACAACCTTGGTGTCATATCTGACCCTGAAATGAGCTTCCGAACACATATCCGCAGCATATCAAAGACCGCCCACTTCCACCTCCGTAACATCGCCCATCTCCACCCCTGCCTCAGCTCATCCGCTGCTGAAACCCTCACCCGGGCCTTTGTTACCTCTCGACTCGACTATTCCAACACACTCCTGGCTGGCCTCCCACATTCTACCCTATGTAAACTTGAGGTGATCCAAAACTACCCGTGTCGTAACTCAATGCCAAGTCCCGTTCACCCATCACCCCTGTGCCCGCTGACCTACATTGGCTCTCGGTTAAGCAATGCTTCGATTTCAAAATTCTCATCCTTGTTTTCAAATCCCTCCATGGCCTCGCCCCTCCCTATCTTAGTTATTCCCTTCAGCCTCACAAACACCCGCCCCCCGCGATAGAATCACAGAAATTTACAGCACAGGAGGCCATTCGGCCCATCTTGTCCATGCCGGCCGACTAAGTGCTATCCACACTAATCCCACTTTCCAGCTCTTGGTCCATAGCCTTGTAGGTTACGGCACTTCAAGTGCACATCCAAGTACCTTTTCAAATGTGATGAGAGTTTCTGCCTCTACCACCCTGTCAGGCAGTGAGTTCCAGACCCTCACCAACCACTGGGTGAAAACATTTCTCCTCAAATCCCCTCTAAACCTCTGACCAATTACTTTAAATCTATGCCCCCTGGTTGTGGACCCCTCTGCCAAGGGAAATAGGTCCTTCCTATCTCAGCCCCTCAGCATTTTATACACCTCAATCAGGTCTCCCCTCAGCCTCCTCGGTTTCAAAGAAAACAACCTCCTCCCCCCCGAGACATCTGCGCTCCTCCAATTCTGCCCTCTTGAGCATCCCTGATTATAATCGCTGCACCATCAGTGGCCGTGTCTTCTGTTGCCTCGGCCCTAAGCTCTGGAATTCCCTCTCTGAACCTCTCCGCCTCTCTTTCATAGAAATACAAGTTGTTGTTCTCATTGTTGGAGGTGAGCTCTGAACAGGCCCCGCCCCCTCCCCCTACTGCACATGCACCGCTCCAAGGGGAGCGCGGGCTCTGAACAGGCCCCGTCCCCTCCCTCTACTCCACATGCACCACCAGGCCCCGCTCCAGAGGGTGAGCTGCTACCACGCCTGCGCAGATCACCGGCGGAAAGTGAGTTTTATCAGGGGTTCTTTATATATAGCGGAGAGAAGCGCAGGCGGGGAGATAAACAAAAAGAAAATACAAACCGCACCATCCCAGCACCCTCCCGGCACCGAGCGGAGCAGATTGAGCGGCCGCAGCCCCTTGTCTTCTGCAGGGAGCCGGACTGGGGCACGTCATAAATTCCGCGGCGGTGACTGACGGGAGCTCCAACCAATAGTGAGAGAGCGGGCGGAGCTTGGAGGACTGAGGTGGCGGCGGGTCCTCCAACCAATCGGGGTGTCCGAGGGGCGGGACTTCCGCTGCCTGCTTCTCCTGCTGCTGAGACAAGTGGAATGCAGCAGAGGGCGCTCTTCTGAGTTTGGGGGCTCAGGCCTGTTAGTGGAGCAGTGCAGAGGGAACTTTACTCTGCACTGGGCTTTACTCCCTCAGCACTGCACTGGAGGGGCAGCACAGAGTTTTAGACTCGAGTCTCTGGAGTGGGACTTCAACCCACAACCTTCTGACTCAGAGGCGAGAGTGCTGCTGCCTGAGCCATGGCTGACACTCTGTATCTAACCTGTGCTGTACCTGCCCTGGGAGTGTTTGATGGGACAGTGTAGAGGGAGCTTTACTCTGTACCTAACCCGTGCTGTACCTGCCCTGGGAGTGTTTGATGGGACAGTGTAGAGGGAGCTTTACTCTGTATCTAACCCGTGCTGTACCTGCCCTGAGAGTGTTTGATGGGACAGTGTAGAGGGAGCTTTACTCTGTATCAAACCCATGCTGTACCTGCCCTGGGAGTGTTTCATGGGACAGTGTAGAGGGAGCTTTACTCTGTATCTAACCCGTGCTGTGCCTGCCCTGAGAGTGTGGAGAGGGGTGGGTGTCCCTTTAAATATGGAGGGGGTGAGTGTGCCTTTAAAGGTGGAGGGGGTGGGTGTCCCTTTAAATGCAGAGGGGGTGGGTGTCCCTTAAAATGCGGAGGGGGTGGGTGTCCCTTTAAATGTGGAAGGGGTGGGTGTCCCTTTAAATATGGAGGGGGTGGGTGTGCCTTTAAATGTGGAGGGGGTGGGTGTCCCTTTAAATGCGGAGGG
The DNA here is from genome assembly GCF_052327205.1 of Somniosus microcephalus. Classification (NCBI taxonomy): domain Eukaryota; kingdom Metazoa; phylum Chordata; class Chondrichthyes; order Squaliformes; family Somniosidae; genus Somniosus; species Somniosus microcephalus. Next base: position 2,328,514 of record NC_140993.1, read on the forward strand.
GGTGGGTGTCCCTTAAAGTGCGGAGGGGGTGGGTGTCCCTTTAAATGTGGAGGGGGTGGGTGTCCCTTTAAATGTGGAGGGGGTGGGTGTCCCTTTAAATGTGGAGGGGGTGGGTGTCCCTTTAAATGTGGAGGGGGTGGGTGTCCCTTTAAATGTGGAGGGGGTGAGTTTCCCTTTAAATGTGGAGGGGGTGGGTGTCCATTTAAATGTGGAGGGGGTGGGTGTCCCTTTAAATGTGGAGAGGCGGGTCCGCGCATGCTCATTCGGCCTCACCACAAAACGAGGCTGCCAGTGCGCCTGCGCGGGGCCTCTGGGGAGCAGACAGAAGGCCGGGCCCGGGGAAGAGGCGGAATCAGCGGCCGGGGTAAAGTAAAATGTTGGGGAATTGATTTAAATTGAGGTGAGGGGGGAGCGGAGAGTGAGATTATAAAGTAAAATAGGAGAAAAAACAAACCTGAGAGTTGGGCGGGCGGGCGGAACCTCCGCGGACGCCGGCTGGAGCAGATTGAGCCGCGCGGGGTTGCGGAGTGAGCCGGAGCAATGTGATTCTGACTGACGGGAGCGCTGACCAATAGGAAAAGGGCTGAGCTGGGAGGACTGAACTGGGTGGCCTGGTCCTCCAACCAATGGCGGTGCAGCAAGGGGGCGGGGCCTCTTCTCCAGCTCAGGTGCGCAGGGGCCGATTGTGACGCGCTGTCTCCAGGTGAGAGCAGCTCAGTCAGCACAGAGCTGTGGCTGGAATCTGGGAGAGGGGTCGCAGGCAGCACAGAGCTGGGGCTGGAATCTGGGAGAGGGCCCACAGTCAGCACAGAGCTGGGGCTGGAATCTGGGAGATGGGCCACAGGCAGCACAGAGCTGGGGCGGGAATCTGGGAGAGGGGCCACAGGCAGCACAGAGCTGGGGCTGGAATCTTAGAGAGGGGCCGCAGTCAGCAGAGAGCTGGGGCTGGAATCTGGGAGAGGGGCCGCAGGCAGCGGGCCTGGCAAAGGGTCACAAGCTTCAAAATACAAGCTTCTTTCAAATGCACAATTGTTTCCTACGCACAGCCTTGTTCACTCTGCAAAAAAAACTGTTTCACAATTCATCATAACTCCCCTACTTTAGGAGAGGGGTAGAGTGCAAAAGCAAGGAAGTTATGATGAAACTGTGTAAAAGACTGGAGTCAGCTGTGGCTCAGTGGATAGCAGAGTCAGAAGGTTGTGGGTTCAAATCCTGCTGCAGGGACTTGAGCGCATAAAGCGAGGCTGACACTCCAGTGCGGTGCTGAGGGAGCGCCGCACTGTCAGATGGGGAGTACTGAGGGAGCTCTGCACTGTCGGAGGGGCAGTACTGCGGAAGCACCACACTGTTGGAGGGACAGTACTGAGGGAGCGCCGCACTGTCGGAGGGGCAGTACTGAGGGAGCGCCGCACTGTCGGAGGGGCAGTACTGAGGGAGCGCCGCACTGTGGGAGGGGCAGTACTGAGGGAGCGCCGCACTGGCGGAGGGGCAGTACTGAGGGAGCGCAGCACTGTCGGAGGGCTGTCTTTTGGATGAGACGTTCAGGTGGACATAAACAATCCCACTATTTCGAAGAAGGGCAGGAGAGTTATCCCTGCTGTCCTGGCCATTATTTATCATGCAAATTGGTTGCAGTATTTCCACATTACAACAGCGACTACACTTCAAAAAGTACTTCATTGGTTGTAAATCCATTGGTCGTGAAAGGCGCTGTATAAAGGCCAGTCTTTCTTTATTTTCTCTCCTGTATTTACATTAATTACTTATATAAACCTCTTTCACTGTCTCTTGCAAGGGGAGGAATTGCTGATGGGCAGCTTAACGCAAACTTCACACGAAGATCTGACAGAGTCACTCGATTCATCAGGAGCTGAGTATCATCGACATATGGAAGCAGAAAGCAGCAATCAGAGTGCAGACAAACTGCACACGTGTCTTGTGTGTGGACGTGGATTCAATCGAAGGTGCAGCCTGGGAAGGCACAAGTGTAACCAAAGCGAGGAGAGTCCGTGCAAATGTCAGGAATGCAGGAAGGGATTCAGTTGCCGCTCCGAGCTGGAGACTTATCAACGCAGTCACTCCGTGAAATGGCCGTTCACCTGCTCCGTGTGTGGGAAGGGATTCACTCATTCAGGCTCCCTGAGGGCACACCAGCGAGATCACACCGGGGAGAGGCCGTTCACCTGCTCCGTGTGTGGGAAGGGATTCACTCAACAATCCGCCCTGCTGAGACACCAGCGAGTTCACACCGGGGAGAAGCGTTCGCCTGCTCTCACTGTGAGAAGAGGTTTAACCAGTCTTGCCACCTGTTGATACACGAGTGTGTTCACACCAATAAGAGACCTTTTCAGTGCTCCGACTGCAAGAAGGGCTTCAGAAGATCCAGCGAACTGATACAGCACCAGCGAGTTCACACCGGGGCGAGGCCATTCACCTGCTCCGTGTGTGGGAAGGGATTCACACTCTCCTCCACCCTGCTGAGGCACCAGCTGGTTCACACTGACGAGACGCCGTTCTCCTGCTCCAGGTGCGGGAAAGGATTCACTTGTCCCTCCTCTCTTCGGCTGCACCAGCGAGTTCACACTGCCGAGTGGCCGTTCACCTGCTCCGAGTGCGGGAAAGGATTCACTCATCTCACCTCTCTGTGGGAACACCAGCGAGTTCACACTGACGAGAGGCCATTCACCTGCTCCGAGTGCGGGAAAGGATTCACTCGTCCCTCCACTATGCAGGAACACCAGCGAGTTCACACTGATGAGAGGCCGTTCACCTGCTCCGAGTGCGGGAAAGGTTTCACTCGTCCCTCCGCTCTGCTGATACACCAACGAGTTCACACTGACGAGAAGTCATTCACCTGCTCCAAGTGCGGGAAAGGATTCACTCGTCCCTCCACTCTGCGGGAACACCAGCGAGTTCACACTGACAAGAGGCCGTTCTCCTGCTCTGAGTGCGGGAAAGGATTCACTCGTCCCTCCTATCTGCAGCTGCACCAGCGAGTTCACACTGACAAGAGGCCGTTCACCTGCTCCGAGTGCGGGAAAGGATTCACACGTTCCGACTCTCTGCCGGAACACCAGCTGGTTCACACTGATGAGAGGCCATTTAAATGTTCCGACTGTGACAAGAATTTCAAATGCTCAAAGGGCCTGGAGAAGCATTGACACATCCACACCGGGGAGAGGCCATTCAGCTGCTCTCACTGCGGGATGAGGTTTACGCGCTCATCCAATCTTCGGAAACACCAGTTCGCCCACACCGGGAAGAGGCCGTTCCCCTGCTCAGTGTGTGAAAAGCGATTCACCAGTTCAACTCACCTGCTGAAACACTAGCGGGTTCACACCTGAGCGCACTGGTCCCATTCTGCTGTTAATCACATGAAGGACTGTTCTGTGTTAATAATGGCAATTAGGGGGTTGGGGGGCGTGGGGGCAGTTTGAAGATGCTGATAATAACCCCAGTAACTAGGCTGGAGTTTAAGAGGGGTCAGCCTCGGTTCAGTGGGCGACACTCTCACCTCCAGAGTCAGAAGGTCATGGGTTTGAGTCGCACTCTGGAGACTTGAGCACGTAATCTAGGCTGACACTCCAGGGCAGTACTGAGGGTGAGCTGCCCTGTCAGAGGTGCCATCTTTCGGATTTGACGTTAAACCGCTGCCCCGTCTGCCCTCTCAGGTGGGTGTAAATGATCCCGTGGCCGCTATTTTGAAAAACGGAAGGGAGAAAGGATCTCGACTTGGAAGATCAGGAAGTAGATGTGAAACTGTAATGTCGCTTGAAATGATTGTAAGACTGAAATTAACTGTGACTGTAATAATTGTGTTTTGTAGGTAACAGAGCGTGGGAAAAACCAGTACGAATCCAGTATGAGGTGATTTTGGTGGTGCCTCCTGTGTCACTACCACCACAACTATCATGCTTTACGGGTCTAACAGGACCTGTCCCATCAACCAACACGTTTTTAAGTAGGAGCTGCACAGTTATGTGGCACAGTTCAGACCCGACATTCCCCTATTGTTTGAGGGTTTCAGTGAGCTCATGATATGACTGAACTCCTCCCTAAAGCATTTTTTATGTTTTGGAGCAAGACAACTGGAGAATAGATATTGAAATTGAAAGCATAAGGGACAACACACACTGGTGGGATATTGGGCTTAATACATCAGCATGCCCTTAGGCTCGTATTATTTCACACGCTCTGGTTGTTCTCCAACTTGTAATGATTTTGTATTTGAGATATGTAACCCATGTAGTAAAACTTTGAACTATGTAAGATCAGAAGTTTGTTTAAGATCTACCCAGTTAAACACAAATGTCACAAGGTAAGGAGTCAAAAATTGTTCGGACTAATAAGACAACATAGGGACAAACATGGAAATTCCTCATTGGATTAGGATAATTTCCCATGTACTGGTCATATCCCAACTTGTAGTAATGATGTGCTTACTATTCTACACCTGCTACCTGAAACACTTAAAGTCCAATGCCCAATCACATTTAAATATGATCACAGCCCAGAACATGCTAGAGTTACATAAACGGAAGAAAAATAATCCACATGTAAGGTTTTAGTTTGGAGGGGTCAGCAAATGCCTCGCCCTCAAGGTAGGGATATGTAGGATAGGGTGTACCTGTAGGATTTAGTAAACATTATTAAGATTCTATAGCCATTTTTATATAACTATAATATGTGAAATTGTATGTTAAGATCCTAAAAGCCTGTATAAAATGGAGAATGGCTGAGAGCAAAGCAGGATGGGATTATGCCAACCTGACTAAAAACCTCTGTTTAAAATTACTGAAGTAACGGAATGTTGTGCTAAGTTTATGGAGATGAGGAATTCAGCAATATTATGCTTAAAGAGATAAAAACTAGAGAGATAGATAAGAGTTGGCGACATCCTTCATTGGTCCAGCTATAGGATGGACAGACTGTTTTGTCAACATTCTAGGAAGTGGTCTGTGAAAAGTGAACATCTGAGATAAGGGTACTTTGTTATGCAGAGAGAAAAAGTCAGAAGGATCAAACAAGGTCATAAGATGGGTAACGAGGGAGCAAGACTTTTTACCAGGTGTTAGAGGATTAATTACTGCCACGTAGGCAAAACGAGAGGGAAAAGGGTATAAAGATACAGGATTTGAACATTGAAAGCGCGCACCGTGTAACCAGAGATTGATAGGAGCTTCGGTCAACAGAACACAGCATGATCCCAAGGAAGCGCGCATGGGTCAATGGAGCACAGCAAGATACATCAGGAGACTTGCGGCGCTCACTCGGAAGGAACGCCGGGGTTTGAACGAACAGACTGCGACTATCTTCTTGTTAAGTACTACTTCTTTGTACCGGATGTTTAATGTTTAATAAATCTGTTTTACTGATGCACAATATACCTGTACCCAGAGTGGTTTGTGTAGTCACGGACACATTATTGCAAGAGCTTTTCAAAGCTACATCAGTCATCGGGAAAATGCTGGAATCCATTGTTAAGGAAGTGGTATCAAGTCACTTAGAAAATCATAACATGATTAGGCAGAGTCAACATGGTTTTATGAAAAGGAAATCGTGTTTGACAAATTTATTCGAGTTTTTTGAGGATGTAACTAGCATTTTAGATAGAGGGGAAACAGTGGATGTAGTATATTTGGATTTCAAAAAGGCATTCGATAAGGTGCCACATAAAAGGTTATTACACAAGATTAGGGCTCATGGGGTTGGGGGTAATATAGTAGCATGGATAGAGGATTGGTTAACGGACTGAAAACAGAGAGCAGGGATAAACAGATCTTTTTCAGGTTGGCAGGCTATATCTAGTGGGGTGCCACGTGGATCAGTGTTGGGGCCTCAGCTATTTACAATCTATACTAATGACCTGGATGAAGGGACCGAGTGTAATGTATCCAAGTTTGCTGATGATACAAAGCTAGGTGGGACAGTAAGCTGTGAGGAGCCTTTGGACCTTCTGACAATCACCTTAAATCTGTGTCCTCTGGTTCTCGAGCCTTTTGCCAATGGGAACAGTTTCCCTCATTCTACTCTGTCCAGACCCCCTCACGATTTTGAACACCTCCATCAAATCTCCTCTCAACCTTCTCTGCTCTAAGGAGAACAACCCCAGCTTCTCCAGTCTCTCCACATAACTGAAGTCCCTCATCCCTGGTACCATTCTGGTAAATCTTTTCTGCAGCCTCTCTAAGGCCTTCACATCCTTCCTAAAGTGCGGTGCCCAGAATTGGACACAATAAGGAAGAAAGATAGACTTGCATTTATAAGAACATAAGAAATAGGAGCAGGAGTCGGCCACTGGGCCCTTCGAGCCTGCTCCGCCATTCAATGAGATCATGGCTGATCTTCTGCCTCAACTCCATTCACCGGCCCTATCGCCATATCCCTTGATGCCCTTACTAGTCAGAAATCTATCGATCTCAGTTTTGAATATACCCAATGACTGAGCCTCCACAGCCCTCTGGGGTAGAGAATTCCAAAGATTCACCAGCCTCTGTGTGGAGAAATGTCTTCTCATCTCAGTCCTGAATGGCCTACCCTTTATCCTGAGGCTGTGGCCCCTGGTTCTAGACTCCCCAGCCAAGGGAAACATTCTCCCAGCATCCACCCTATCAAGCCGTGTAATAATTTTGTATGCTTCAATGAGATCCACTCTCATTCTTCTGAAATCAAGAAAATACAGGTCTAGTTTACTCAATCTATTCTCATACGACAGTCCCGCCATCCCAGGAATCAATCTCGTGAACCTTCGTTGCACTCCCTCTATGGCAAGTATATCCTTCCTTAGGTAAGGAGACCAAAATTGTACCCAGTACTCCAGGTATGGTCTCACCAAGGCCCTATCTAATTGGAGGCAGTGTTGGTGCTACCTCTCCAGTGATTTGAGGTGCACTGGAGAGGTACCAGCAGCGCAGCCCCCGCAAGATCCTGCAAATTCATTGGCAGGATAGGCGCACCAACGGCAGTGTTCTCACTCAGGCCAACATCCCCAGCATCAAAGCTTTGACCACGCTCGATCAGCTCCGATGGACGGGTCACATTGTCCGCATGCCGGTACGAGACTCCCAAAACAAGCGCTCTACTCGGAGCTCCGGCACGACAAGTGATCCCCAGGTGAGCAGAGGAAACGCTAAAAGGACACCCTCAAAGCCTTCTTGAAAAAGTGCAACATCCCCACCGATAGCTGGGAATCCCTGGCCCAAGATCTCACAAAGTGGAGGAGAAGCTTCCGGGAAGGCGCCGAACACCTCGAGTCCCTTCGCCGGGAGCAAGTGGAAGCCAAGCGCAAACAGCGGAAGGAGCGCACGTCAACCCAAGCACCCACCCACCCGCCCCTTCAACCACCATCTGCCCCACCTGTGACAGAGACTGTAGGTCCCGCATTGGACTTATCAGTCACCTGAGAACTCATTGTTAATGTGTAAGCAAGTCATCCTTGGTTCCGAGGGACTGCCTAAGAAGAAGATATAATTGGAGTAAGAGTTCTTTACCCCTGTACTCAAACCCTCTTGTAATGAAGGCCAGCATACCATTTGCCTTCTTAACCACCTTTCATGACCACCGGACGTCCCAAAGTGCTTTACAGCCAATGAAGTACTTTTGAAGTGTAGTCACTGTTGTAATGTGGGAAACGCGGCAGCCAATTTGCGCACAGCAAGCTCCCACAAACAGCAACGTGATAATGACCAGATAATCTGTTTTATCGTCATGTTGATTGAGGGGTAAATATTGGGCTCAAAACACCGGGGATAACTTATTCGAAATAGTACCAGAGGACCTTTTACATCCACCTGAGGGGGCAGATGGGGGCCTCAGTTTAACGTCTCATCTGTCGGACGGCTCCTCCGACACTGCAGCGCTACTTCATTGGTGCCCCTCCGACAGTGCGGCGCTCCCGCAGTACTGCCCCTCCGATGGAGCAGCGCTCCTTGAGCACTGCCCCTCCAACCGTGCAGTGCTCCCTCGGTACTGCCCCTCTGACAGTGCTGCGCTCCCTAAGTACTGCCCCTCCGACAGTGCGGCGCTCCCTCAGTACCACCCTGCCGACAGTGCGGCGCTCCCTCGGTACTGCCCCTCCGACAATGCGGCGCTCCCTCAGTACTGCTCCTCCGCCAGTGCAGCATTCCCTCAGTACCGCCCTGCCGACAGTGCGGTGCTCCCTGAGTACTGCCCCTCCACCAGTGCAGCACTCCCTCAGTACTGCCCCTCCGACAGTGCAGCGCTCCCTCAGTACTGCCCCTCCGACAGTGCGGCGCTCCCTCAGTACTGCCCCTCCAACAGTGCAGTGCTCCCTCAGCTCTGCCCCTCCGACAGTGCGACGCTCCCTCAGTACTGCCCCTCCGACAGTGCAGTGCTCCCTCAGTACTGCCCCTCCGACAGTGCAGTGCTCCCTCAGTACTGCCCCTCCGACAGTGTGGCACTCCCTCAGTACTGCCCCTCCGACAGTGCGCCGCTCCCTCAGTACTGCCCCTCTGACAGTGCAGCGCTCCCTCAGTACTGCCCCTCCGACAGTGTGGCACTCCCTCAGTACTGCCCCTCCGACAGTGCAGCGCTCCCTCAGTTCGGCCCCTCCGACAGTGCGACGCTCCCTCAGTACTGCCCCTCCGACAGTGCAGCGCTCCCTCAGTACTGCCCCTCCGACAGTGCAGTGCTCCCTCAGTACTGCCCCTCCGACAGTGCAATGCTCCCTCAGTACTGCCCCTCCGACAGTGCAGCACTCCCTCAGTACTGCCCCTCCGACAGTGCAGTGCTCCCTCAGTACTGCCCCTCCGACAGCCTGGCGCTCCCTCAGTACTGCCCCTCCGACAGTGCGGCGCTCCCTCAGTACCACCCCGCCGACAGTGTGGCACTCCCTCAGCACTGCCCCTCCGACAGTGCGGCGCTCCCTCAGCACCACACTGGAGTGTCAACCTCGCTTTATATGCTCAAGTCCCTGGAGCGGGATTTGAACCCACAACCTTCTGACTCTGCTATCCACTGAGCCACAGCTGACTCCAGTCTTTTACACAGTTTCATCATAACTTCCTTGCTTTTTGCACTCTACGCCTCCCCTAAAGCAGGGGAGTTATGATGAATTGTTAAACAGTTTTTTTTGCAGAGTGACCCAGGCTGCGTGTTGGAAACAATTTTGCATTTCAAAGAAGCTTGCATTGTGAAGCTTCTGCCCCTTTGGCCGGCCCGCTGCCTGCGGCCCCTCTCCCAGATTCCAGCCCCAGCTCTGTGCTGACTGCGACCCCTCTCCCAGATTCCAGCCCCAGCTCTGTTCTGACTGCGGCCCCTCTCCCAGATTCCAGCCCCAGCTCTGTGCAGACTGCGGCCCCTCTCCCAGATTCCAGCCCCAGCTCTGTGCTGACTGCAGCCCCTCTCCCAGATTCCAGCCCCAGCTCTGTGCTGCCTGCGGCCCCTCTTCCAGATTCCAGTCCCAGCTCTGTGCTGACTGAGCTGCTCTCATCTGGGGACAGCGAGTCACAATCGACCCCAGCGCACCTGAGCTGGAGGAGGCCCCACCCCTTTGCCGCGCCGCCAATGGTTGGAGGACCCGCCGTCCAGTTCAGTCCTCCCACCGCAGCCCTCGTCCTATTGGTCAGAGCTCCCATCAGTCACAGGCCGGGTCGGGCCTCCATCCACCTGATTGGGCCTCTTCCTGTGATGACGTCACAACCGGGCCCCAGCCTCAGTGCCGGGGAGGAAGGCCCCGCCCCCTTGCCGCGCCGTCTTTGGTTGGAGGACCAGGCCGCCCAGTTCAGTCCTCCCAGCTCAGCCCTCTTCCTATTGGTCAGCGCTCCCGTCAGTCAGCATCACATTGCTCCGGCTCACTCCTCCCCCCCCCGCTCCGTTCGGCGTCCGCGGAGGTCCCGCCCGCCCGCCTGACTCTCAGGTTTGGTTTTTCTCATATTTTACTTTATAATCTCGCTCTCCGCTCCCCCCTCACCTCGAGTTAAATCGATTCCCCAAACACTTTACTTCACCCCAGCCGCTGATTCCGCCTCTTCCCCGGGCCCGGCCTTCCACCTGCTCCCCGGAGGCCCCACGCAAGCGCACTGGCAGCCTGGTGTTGTGGTGAGGGGGCCGAATGAGCATGCGCGGCCCCGGCTCTCCACATTTAAAGGGTCACCCACCCCCTCCACATTTAAAGGGACACCCACCCCCCTCCACATTTAAAGGGACACCCACCCCCTCCACATTTAAAGGGACACCTGTTATGTTCATAAATAATAGACGTTTTCATTATGAACAGCTAGCTTGGAGCTAGTCATTTATTCAGCCATGTGGACTCGTGTACAGGCATCCATCTTGACTACTGCCTTGTGGGTAGCCTAGTGCATCGTGCGTAGCCCACTCTTATATACATACAGCTCCACCTAGTGTACCATTCTAGAATGACATGTTACTGATTATTACATCCCCCTTCCTTAGAGGTTAAACAAAATCAATATCAATCATACATAATGACATAAACATCTTCACAACAGTCAATACATTTTCAATGTAGTTTTCTTTGTACTCAAAGATTAAGTCTATCAGGCTTTTTTACTTCACGTGTGGATCTTCTCAGCACAGGTAAGTCTGATGTGTTTTCATGAGAGCCTGTATGTGTTTTTGTGTTAGATTGTTCTGGTGGTGAGTCATAAGATTCAGTTGCGGCATTGTCATCGATTTGCTCTTGGATAGTTTCTGACATGTCTCACATTTGCCTATCATGTTCTCAATGTCCTTATTTATGCCAGGCCAATAAACAGTGTCTCTTGCTCTCCTTTTGCATTTTTCAATTCCGAGGTGTCCCTCATGAATCCTTTTGAGCATGTCTTGACGTAAAGCCTGTGGAATGACTATTCTGTTTTGTTTTAGTAATAGTCCACTTGCGACACTCAACTCTGACCTAATGTGATAGTACTTTGGACAGGAACCTTTTGGCCAACCATGATGAAAGTTCTCTATTACTGTTTGTAATACTGTATCTTTTACTGTTTCTTCTGCTATTTGCTTTGATTTTGTGTCTGACACGGGCAGCGCAGCAGTGACCATACTCACGTGAACATCCACGTCTTCCGCAGTAGAGCTCACATGACTCATTGTGGGTGCTTGGGATAGTGCATCTGCTAACACTATGTATTTGCCTGGTGTGTAGATCAGTTCAAAGTCATATCTTTGCAGCTTCATCATGAGTCGTTGAATCCTTGGAGACATCTCATTCAGGTTTTTTTTTTATGATGGCAACCTGTGGGCAGTGGTCTGTCTCAACTGTGAAGGTGGGAAGTCCATATATGTAGCCATGGAACTTTTAGAGTCATAGAGTCATAGAGTCATAGAGTAATACAGCACGGATAGAGGCCCTTCGGCCCATCGTGTCCGCGCCAGCCATCAAGCCCTGTCTAATCTAATCCCATATTCCAGCATTTGGCCCATAGCCTTGTATGCTATGGCATTTCAAGTGCACATCCAAATGCTTCTTAAATGTTGTGAGGGTTTCTGCCTCCACAACCCTTTCAGGCAGTGAGTTCCAGACTCCAACCACCCTCTGGGTGAAAAAGTTCTTTCTCAAATCCCCTCTAAACCCCCCGCCCTTTACCTTGAATCTATGCCCCCTAGTTATTGACCCCTCTACTAAGGGAAAAAGCTCCTCAGCATCCATCCTATCTATGCCCCTCATAATTTTGTACACCTCAATCATGTCCCCCCTCAGCCTCCTCTGCTCCAAGGAAAAAAAACCCAATCTGCCCAGTCTCTCTTCATAGCTGAAGCGCTCCAGCCCTGGTAACATCCTGGTGAACCTCCTCTGCACCCTCTCTAACGCAATCACATCCTTCCTGTAGTGTGGCGACCAGAACTGCACACAGTATTCCAGCTGTGGCCTAAGCAGTGTTTTATACAGCTCCATCATAACCTCCTTGCTCTTATATTCAATGCCTCGGCTAATGAAGGCAAGTATCCCATATGCCTTTTTTACGACCTTATCCACCTGTTCCGCCGCCTTCAGGGATCTGTGTACTTGCACACCCAGATCCCTCTGACCCTCCGTCTTACCTAGGGTCTTTCCATTCATTGTGTATTCCTTTGCCTTGTTAGTCCCCCCAAAGTGCATCACCTCGCACTTTTCCGGGTTAAATTCCATTTGCCACTGTTCCGCCCATCTGACCAACCCATCTATATTGTCCTGCAGACTGAGGCTACCCTCCTCGCTATTTACCACCCTACCAATTTTTGTATCATCCGCGAACTTACTGATCATACCCTTTACATTCATATCCAAGTCATTAATGTAGACCACAAACAGCAAGGGACCCAGCACCGATCCCTGTGGTACCCCACTGGCCACAGGCTTCCAGTCACAAAAACAACCTTTGACCATCACCCTCTGCCTTCTGCCACTAAGCCAGTTTTGTATCCAATGTGCCAAGGCACCCTGGATTCCATGGGCTCTTACCTTCTTGACCAGTCTCCTGTGCGGGACTTTATCGAAGGCCTTACTGAAATCCATGTATACCACATCCACTGCGTTACCCTCATCCACACACCTAGTCACCCCCTCAAAAAATTCAATCAAATTAGTCAGACATGACCTTCCCTTGACAAAGCCATGTTGACTATCCCTGATTAATCCTTGCCTCTCCAAGTGGAGACAAATTTTGTCCCTCAGGATTTTTTCCAATAATTTTCCTACCACTGATGTTAGGCTCACTGGCCTGTAGTTCCCCGATTTTTCCCTACTACCCTTCTTGAATAATGGTACTACATTAGCTGTTCTCCAGTCCTCTGCACATCCCCTGTGGCCAGAGAGGTCCTCAATATATGTGTTAGAGCCCCCGCAATCTCCTCCTTTGCCTCACACAGCAGCCTGGGATACATTTCATCCGGGTCTGGGGATTTATCCATTTTTAGGCCAGCTAAAACCGCCAATACCTCCTCCCTCTCGATGTTAATATGTTCGAGCATATCACAGTCCCCCCGCCCTATTTCTATGTCTACATCGTCCTTCTCCATAGTGAAAACAGATGCAAAAAATTCATTTAGAACCCCTCCTACATCTTCCGGCTCCACACACAGATTGCCACTTTTGTCCCTAATGGGCCCTATATTTTCCCTAGTTATCCTCATACCCTTAATATACTTATAAAACATCTTCGGATTTTCCTTTATTTTGCTCGCCAGTGTTATTTCATGGCCCCTCCTTGATCTCCTAATTTCTTTTTTACGTATCCCCCTGCACTTTTTGTACTCCTCTAGGGCTTCCTCCGTCTTTAGCCTTTTGTATCGACCAAAAGCCCTCCTTTTTTTCCTAATCCATTCTCGTATATCCCCTGACATCCAAGGTTCCCTGTGGTTTTTGGAACCACCCTTGACCTTTACGGGAACATGTTGCCATTGTATGATCTCAGTCTCCCTTCTGAAAGCCTCCCATTGCTCCGATGCGGATTTTCCTACAAGTAGCTGATCCCAGTCCATTTTGGCCAGATCCTGCCTTATCCTATTAAAATCGGCCTTCCCCCAGTTTAGAACATTTATTTCCAGCCCATCCCTGTCCTTTTCCATGAACACCTTAAATCTTACCATATTATGGTCACTATCACCAAAGTGCTCACCTACTAGCACTTTTTCCACTTGGCCGGCCACATTCCCTAGAATTAGATCCAGTACCGCCCCCTCTCTTGTAGGACTTTCTACATGCTGGCTCAAAAAGCTCTCCTGGATGCACTTTAAGAATTCTACACCCTCTGAGCCTTTCACACTCTGACTATCCCAGTTAATATTGGGGAAGTTGAAATCCCCCATTATTATTACCCTATTATTTGCACATTTCTCTGAGATTTGCCTACATATCTGTTCCTCTATCTCCCCCTGACTGTTTGGAGGCCTATAGTACACTCCCAGCAAAGTGCTTGCCCCCTTTTTGCTTTTAAGCTCCACCCATATGGCCTCATTAGAGGACCCTGCTAATATATCATCCCTCCTTACTGCAGTAATTGACTCCTTAATTAATATTGCGACACCCCCTCCTCTTATACCTCCCCTCTGTCTCGCCTGAAGATTCTGTACCCCGGAATATTGAGCTGCCAGTCTTGCCCTTCCCTCAACCATGTCTCCGTGATAGCAACAATATCATACTCCCATGTGTTTATCAACACCTTCAGTTCATCCACCTTATTTGCAAGACTCCTTGCATTAAAATAGATGCCATCCAGCCTTGCCCTTATATATTTGCCCTGTCTACCAAGCTGACTTGTTTTTTTCTCTATAATTGGCAGCACATCCCCCCCTATTTCAGCTCCCCTCTGTATCCCATCCCCCTGCCAAGTTAGTTTAAACCCCCCCCAACAGTGCTAGCAAACCTCCCCACAAGGATATTTGTCCCGCTCTGGTTCAGGTGCAACCCGTCCGACTTGTACAAGTCCCACCTTTCTCAGAAGCAGGCCCAGTGATCCAGGAAAGTAAAACCCTCCCCCCTACACCAACTCTTTAGCCACGCATTCATCTGCTCTATCCTCCCATTCCTATACTTACTAGCACGTGGCACTGGGAGTAATCCAGAGATTACAACCTTTGAGGTCCTGCTCTTTAATCTGTTACCTAGCTCCCTAAATTCTTGATGCAGGACCTCATCCCTCTTTTTACCTATGTCGTTGGTACCAATGTGGACCACGACCACTGGCTGTTCACCCTCCCCCTCCAGAATGCCCTGCAGCCGCTCAGTGACATCCTTGACCCTGGCACCAGGGAGGCAACAAACCATCCTGGATTCACGTCTACAGCCACAGAAACGCCTATCTGTTCCCCTTACTATCGAATCCCCTACCACTATTGCTCTCCCACTCTTTTTCCCCCCTTCCTGGGCAGCAGGAGCACCCCCAGTGCCAGGAAGTTGGCTGCTGCTGCCTTCCCCTGGTGAGTCATCCCCCTCAACAGTATCCAAAGCGGTATACTTGTTTGAAAGGGGGATGTCCACAGGGGTTCCCTGCACTACCTGCCTGCCTTTGTTGCTCCGCCTGATGGTCACCCCCTGTGCTGCCCTACCCTGAGGCGTGAACTCGCTAAACGTGCTATCCATGAGCCTCTCAGCATCGCGCATGCTCCAAAATTCATCCACCCGCAGCTCGAGCGCCGCAATGCGGTCTGCAAGTAGCTGCAGCTGGATGCATTTCCCGCACACATGGTCGTCAGGGACACTGGCAGCGTCCCTGATTTCCCACATGGAGCAAGAGGAGCAGAACACGGGTCTGAGCTCTCCTGCCATGACTTACTCCTTTAATTAATTTAAAAATGTATTCAATACCCCAGTTACATGTATACTCTAGGGCGCTTTATTTACCAACTGTCCCCACTACACCAGAGACCCTAGAAATTTAACACCACAGAAGTCAAGCTTGTATTGAAAAGAGAGAAATACTCGCCAACCAATCACTTACCTGCTCCCTGGTGACGTCACACACTGATTACTTTTTACCTCTCTCCTCTGCTGTTGATTTGGTCGGGCCTCTGCCTTCGCGCCGGTTTTTAAGCCCGGCTCCTCCTCCGCTGCTGCTCTCCCCCGAACTGGTCAGGCCTCTGCCTTCGCGCCGGTTTTTAAGCCGGGCTCCTCCTCCGCTGCTGCTCTCCCCCGAACTGGTCGGGCCTCTGCCTTCGCGCCGGTTTTTAAACCGGGCTCCTCCTCCGCTGCTGCTCTCCCCCGAACTGGTCGGGCCTCTGCCTTGGCGCCGGTTTTTAAGCCGGGCTCCTCCTCCGCTGCTGCTCTCCCCCGAACTGGTCGGGCCTCTGCCTTCGCACCGGTATTTAAGCCGGGCTCCTCCTCCGCTGCTGCTCTCCCCCGAACTGGTCGGGCCTCTGCCTTCACGCCGGTTTTTAAGCCGGGCTCCTCCTCCGCTGCAGCTCTCCCCCGAACTGGTCGGGCCTCTGCCTTCGCGCCGGTTTTTAAGCTGGGCTCCTCCTCCGCTGCTGCTCTCCCCCGAACTGGTCGGGCCTCTGCCTTCGCGCCGGCTTTTAAGCCGGGCTCCTCCTCCACTGCTGCTCTCCCCCAAACTGGTCGGGCCTCTGCCTTCGCGCCGGTTTTTAAGCCGGGCTCCTCCTCCGCTGCTGCTCTCCCCCGAACTGGTCGGGCCTCTGCCTTCACGCTGGTTTTTAAGCCGGGCTCCTCCTCCGCTGCTGCTCTCCCCCGAACTGGTCGGGCGTCTGCCTTCGCGCCGGTTTTTAAGCTGGGCTCCTCCTCCGCTGCTGCTCTCCCCCGAACTAGTCCAACTACCAAGCCTTTTCAATCTGGGCGTATCGACACTCAGAATCAGTCATAGACCTGGAGGCATAGGCAACAGGCTTCCAATCTTCACCCTCTGCTTTTAGCAAGACTGCGCCTAGGCCATCTTTTGATGCATCCGTTGACACTTTGATTATTTTTGTTGGGTCAAAGAAGGTGAGTACAGGTGTGGTTGTCAGCACTGTTTTGAGGTTCATCCACTCTTGTTCATGTCTTTCTGTCCATGTAAACTCATTTGTTTTATGTAGCAGGTCTCGCAGACAGGCTGTCTTGGCTGACAAGTTAGGAATGAACTTTCCAATGAAGTTTATCATTCCCATGATGCGTAGCACTCCTTTTTTGTCAGTGGGTCGGGGCATGTTGAGTATGGTGTTCACTTTTTCCATATCTGGCTCTATTCCTTTACCAGATAGATTATCTCCTAGGAAAGTGACTTCCTGGATGCCAAACTGACATTTGGCTTTGTTGAGCTTCAGTCCATTCCGGCGTATGCTCTGTAGCACTTTAGTCAGTCACTCATTGTGTTCTTTCAGTGTGGAGCCCCAGACGATGATGTCATCAACATAGGCCCGAACTCCTTCCAGACCTTCAATTATGTGTTCCATCGCTCTATGAAAGATTTCAGATGCAGATATTATCCCGAAAGGCATTCTGAGGAAACAATACCTGCCAAATGGTGTGTTGAACGTACAGTATTTGGTGCTCTCTTCATCCAGTTTTAGTTGCCAAAATCCTTGTGAGGCATCGAGCTTTGTGAAGTATCTGGCACCTGACATTTCACTGGTGATTTCTTCTTGCTTGGGAATCTGGTAGTGCTCATGTTTTATGTTTGCATTTAAGCCCTTTGGATCCATGCATACTCTTAGATCATTGTTCTTTTTCTTTACACATACCATGGAGTTAACCCAGTCTGTTGGCTCTTCGACTTTCCTGATGACTCCTAGTGTGGTCATTCTGTCCAGTTCTTTCTTGAGCCGGTCACGCAGGGGTGCTGGAACTCTTCGTGGAGCATGTGCCACTGGCTGAGCATCCTCCTTTAGCTGGATCTTGTAAGTGAATGGTAGAACTCCAAATCCTTTGAACACATCCTGGAAATTACTCACTACAGAATTCATTGATTCATCTGGTCTGCTTATGGCACAGTTTATACGGTAGACTCTCTTGACCAGTTCTAAGTCCTCACAAGCTTTGTCACCTAGTAGTGAATCAAGTCCTTCAGCCACAACAGAAAGCATGAGATGATGCACTTTGTCTTTGACTGTCACTTTAAGTCTGCATACACCTAAGCTATCTATTTTCTGTCCATTATAGTTCTTCAGTAGTACTGACTTTTTCTGTATTTTGGGCTTTTCTTTCATATTTTTAATGTCACTCATACTGATTAAGTTTGCTTTTGCCCCAGTGTCTAGATTCAATGTAACTAATGCTCCATTTACCTGCAGTGGCATCATCTATTTGTCCTCTTTTACTGCATTCACTTTATGTTAAGCATTGTCCATTCCTGAGGGCTGCACATTTTCTGTATCCTTTTCGATATTGTCACATGACACCATTCCTACAAAAAATGTCTCACTTAAATCAGTGTCCTCAATCACATTGAGTTGTTGCCCTTTCTTTGTTTTTACTTTTGAAAAGCATTGTTTGGCAAAGTGATTCTTTCCATTACATTTTGTGCATATTTTCCCAAACGCTGGGCATTGTCGTGACTGGTGTTTGTAACCACAGCGTTTACAATTAAAAGTTCCATCCTCCGATTGCTTTGCATATCTGTTCTGCCCACGTTTCTTCCCTTTGTAGGACACAGCACCGACAGCAGCACAGTCACTCATTACAGTCGCATCACTATTAATTTCACTGAAAGTCTTTGCGTGGTTCTGAGCTAGCTCACTGGCATAGCATATTTTCACAGCATCCTCCAATGTTAGTTCGGTTTCTCTCAACAAACGTTCCCTGACCTTTTTATCATGAATACCCAACACAATCTGGTCACGAATCATGGATGCTTTCAGCTCAGAGAAATTACATGTCTGTGCTTTCAGTTTCAGATCGGCCACAAAGCTATCAAAAGTCTCATTTCGCTGTTGTGTCCGTGAACGGAACATGTACCTCTCATAGGTCTCGTTCTTTTTGGGAGAACAATGTGTATCAAACTTCTTTAGCACATCGTCCATCTTTTCTCTGTCCTCCTCTTGATCAAATACAAACGTATTAAATGCCTCTATCGCCTGTGGGCCTGCAACCGTAAGCAGCAACGCTATTTTCCTTGCATCTGGCATCGTACCGAACCCGATGGCAGCAATGTAGAGTTCGAATTGTTGTTTGAAAGTCCACCAATTGCAGTGGACATTCCCCATGAGTTTCAAACCCTCCAGTGGCTTCAAATTCTCCATGTCGCGTTTCACAATATTCAGCAGATTTTACCACTCCTGGTACCGTGTTATGTTCATAAAAAAATAGACGTTTTCATTATTAACAGCTAGCTTGGAGCGAGTCATTTATTCAGCCATGTGGACTAGTGTACAGGCATCCATCTTGACTACTGCCTTGTGGGTAGCCTAGTGCATCGTGGGTAGCCCAATCTTATATACATACAGCTCCACCTAGTGTACCATTCTAGAATGACGTGTTACTGCTCATTACAACACCCACCCCTCCACATTTAAACGGACATCCACCCCCTCCACATTTAAAGGGACACCCACCCCCTCCACATTTAAAGGGACATCCACCCCCTCCACATTTAAAGGGACATCCACCCCCTCCACATTTAAAGGGACACCCACCCCCTCCACATTTAAAGAGACATCCACCCACTCCACATTTAAAGGGACTCCCCCCCTCTCATGTCCTCTACTGTGGAGGAGGAATTCCTGGAGTGTTTACGGGATGGTTTCCTGGACCAATATGTTGAGGAACCAACCAGAGATCAGGCCATCATTCTCTTAGACTGGATATTATGTAACGAGAAAGGATTAATTAGCAATCTTGTTGTACAAGGCCCCTTGGGTCGGAGTGATCATAATATGTTCGAATTCTTCATTAAGATGGAGAATGAAGTTGTTAACTCAGAGACTAGGGTCCTAAATTTAAATAAAGGAAACTACGATTGTCTGAGGAGCGAGTTCGGTAGGATTGATTGGGGAATGTCACTCAAAGGGTTGACGGTGGATAGGCAATGGCAAACATTCAAAGACCACATGGATGAACTACAGAAGTTTTTCATCCCAGTTTGGCACAAAAATAAAACAAAAAAGGTGACTCAACCGTGGCAAACAAGGGAAATTAGGGATAGCATAAGATCCAAGGAGAGGACATATAAATTGGCCAGAAAAAGCAGTAAACCTGAGGATTGGGAGCAGTTTAGGATTCAACAAAGGAGGACAAAGGGATTAATTATGAAGGGGAAAATAGAATATGAGAGTAAGATTTCAGGGAACATAGGCCTAGAAATTCACTTTGGGGTGCCCAGCTCGCCTGGGCGCCGGAATTCCCGCTGCGTGCAGAGCCACTTGCACCAGCGGGATATTCACTTTCAGTGCCCCAAGTGGAAGCTGGCCGCTAAACAAGGGTTTCGGCGCCCCGCTTGGGGCGCTGAAACTGAATATCGGCGTGTAAAGTGCCGCAGCGCCACCCGCTGCGGCACGGCAGCCTGCGGTACTGCAGGCCTTCCTCTCATTCTTAAGGAGGAGGTGCCTGCAACAGTGCGATCCCCGCTTGCGAGTGCTGGCAAATGAGCCCGGCACCAAGGAGAAGTGCTGGGCTGTCGGGAAACAGCAGGCAATGCCGCGGGGGGGTGGTGGTGTAGGAGGTCGGGGAAGGAGGTGCGGGCAGGCGGCCGCCGAAAAAGCGGCCGGCCGCACCTCCACCTTAACTCGCCCCACTACCGGTACAGGTAGGCCCTGTGTACCGGTCGCTGTTTGCGGCTGGCGCGGGGGAGGTGGCGGCAACCAAATATGGCCAGCAGGGCGATAGCGGAGCGCTGCCCACACCGATGATGTCATCGGTGGCGGCGCAGCGCTAATGGCTAATGCCGCCATTAGCGCCCCGCTAAATATCGTGGTAGGTTTGCACAGTGGCGCAAAAGCCCTCTTTGGGCGCAAACTGGTGGCGAAGGCCACTGAATTTCTAGGCCATAACAACTGACTGTAAAAGCTTTTATAGATATGTGAAGAGAAAAAGAACATAAGAACTTAAGAAGTAGGAGCAGAAGTAGACCATGCAGCCCCTTGGGCCTGCTCCGCCATTCAATAGGATCATGGCTGATCCGAATCTAGACTCACGTCCACTTCCCTGCCCGCTCCCCATAACCCCTAATTCCCTTATCAGTTAGGAAACTGTCTATCTCCATTTTAAATTTATTTAATATCACAGCTTCCACAGCTATCTGAGGTAGCAAATTCCATAGATTTACAACCCTCTGAGTGAAGAAGTTTCTCCTCATCTCAGTTTTGAAATGGCAGCCCCTTATTCTAAGATTATGCCCCCTAGTTCTCGTCTCACCCATCATTGGAAACATCCTCCCCGCATCCACCCGATCAAGCCCCCTCACAATCTTATACGTTTCGATAAGATCGCCTCTCATTCTTCTGAATTCCAATGAGTAGAGGCCCAACCTACTCAACCTATCCTCATAAGTCAAACGCTCATCTCTGGAATCAACTGAGTGAACCTTCTCTGAACCACCTCGAGAGCAAGTATATCTTTTCTTAAATATGGAAACCAAAACTGTACGCAATATTCCAGGTGTGGCCTCACCAGTACCCTGTATAACTGAAGCAAGACTGCCCTGCTTTTATACTCCATCCCCCTTGCAATAAAAGCCAAGATTCCATTGGCCTTCCTGATCACCTGCTGTACCTGCATACTAACCTTCTGTGTTTCATGCACCAGGACCCCCAGATCCCTTTGTACTGTAGCACTTTGCAGTTTCTCTCCATTTAGATAATAACTTGCTCTTTGATTTTTTCTGCCAAAGTGCATAACCTCACACTTTCCAACATTATATTCCATCTGCCAAATTTCTGCCCACTTAATTAGCCTGTCTATGT